>NC_135736.1:7143571-7454285 GCF_041903045.1 Epinephelus lanceolatus | reverse complement strand
ACGCGATGAGCCAATCACAGTGCCTAAAACCATTCCCATACACTCGGACATTCTCTGCCTGGACGTCCATTGAAATGCATTGCAAAAAGTCAGTTTCATTCAGATTTATGAGCTTTTTCTGAGATTTGAAGTTTAAAAATAGTCAAACGGTTTGCATGGGGTACATGCAACTCCGACACAAGGTATCCTGAGAGGCTGGGCGACAGGGTGTCTTTTTTACACTTTCCTAAACCACATCTCAACCGAGAAACATGTCTTCTTTGGATAAAGTTGTGCCGTAATGTTAGACGACAACATTAACTCAACGTGAATAAGATTAACAATGATGTCTACATCTGTTCTAAGGTAAGTCAACATTGTGTTTGAGGCAACATATTGTCACTTTGCTGGAAAGAAATATAAAGTTATCTTTAACATCTCTAGCTGACGTTAGCTAAAGTTAGCCTAATGTTAGCTCCTAGCTGCATTGTTCATCATGTCACCTTGTTTGCTGGGAGGTCATTAGCCTATTTTGTTCTAGATTTTGTACTTTGGTGATCAAACATCATTGTTAGTTGTTGTCCAAAGGGTTCTAGTTAAGCTAACGTTAACTTCTGGGGCTTAGCTTCATTAATTTATCTGTAATTGCAGAGATAACAAAGGTTAACAAACGTTATGCTGAATGATTCAGTGTAAATACTGTAGCACCAAACTAACGGAGAGACACTCTTGGTAAAGATGGTAAAAAGGCTGTTATCCTTTTCTCATATTCTGAGCCAAAAACCTTAACTTCAGTGGCACTTTGATGCACCAAAATTTGATCGTTATGTCTCCAAAAATCATCAATTGCCTCCTGCAAATATACTGTGACACCTGCCATAGCGTTGGTCACTGAATATTGATATTTTGTCTGAGTGAGTGGAGGGGGGCGTGGCTTAGCCATAGGTCAATTGTGTTTCTGCCAAGTCAACATTCATTCTCTTTCACCTCTGTTTTTGGTCTCCTCCAACTCCTGAGGGAAATATCTGTCTTTTTAGCTGCTAAATGCTCCACTCAGTTCACCAGACAATCTTTAACTTAATCTGTCTGCGGTTTGCTGAGCAGATAGTGCACAGTGTTGAGAGCTTTTGAGAGCTTTTTTTAGGGAGAAAACAACGCCATGACAACAGTTAAAGTTCAGCAAAATGTTAAAGTTGCAGCCGCACAGCTAAACAATGAGCTGAAACTCACTGTAACGTGAAGGTTCGATAGGTGGTATTTAGACACTCTTCATGAGAGGAAACAGCAAGATTGAGACAGATGACTGTTAAGCAGAACTTTACTGAGGCTCCCGGCATCTGAATCACAACAACAATTACACTTCCTTGTCTCTAACCCCCATGTGACTAACCCAACCAATCAGAGGCCAGGAATGACCTAGACCAGGGTAAATATAACTGAAATGAGGTAAAACCACAGAAGCAGATTCAAGAGACTGTTTTAACTGTTTCAAAAGATGCTGGTGTAAATATCTGAACTGTAAATATGTAGATAATAAAGCACAAATATATGACTAATTGACAGCGTAAACATTGGAAATATATTTTTGGTAAATTAACTCAAATGTATAAATTAACTTAACTTTTAAATCTTACACTCACTATAAACCTCTGTAAAACCGAGAGGAGCTGCCGATTAGCGTGATAATTCTCTGTCAGCCCATTAGAGAACTCCTTCTCACATTTTCATTTGATACATTGTCATGATGATGCTTTAAATGACACCATATGAGACATTTTCAGTGGAACTGCTAACAACTGATAGACATGTAAAATGTGACAAGGGGCTCCAGCTAGAGTCTGTTTGATTTAATCTTATAAGCTTATCATGTATTTTTAAGTAAAACCTTATCTTGAAAAGTAACTATAGGTGCCAGATAAAAAGTACATTATTTCCCTCATAAATTTAATCAAGAAGAAAATAAAAAGTGGTGTAAAATGTAACTAATCAAGTAAGGAACAAGTATCTCAAAAATGACTAGCAATGCTTAAGTAAATGTAGTTACTTTCCACCACTGGTGACATTAGAAAACAACAACAAACAAGGGGACAGCCTTACAGACATTTTGCCTTCTTGTTAAAATCTAATACTCAGTAATGTAGCTGCTTTGGCAATAATGTAGCCTACATTCATGCCAATAAAGATGATTATTATTTGATGAGTAGACAGACATGGGAGAAAAGACGGAAGTAAAAAGACATTTGAGACAAAGTCCTCCAGGCAGAGAGAGAGAGAAACAGGCTGCTAGCTGGGGAATTACAAGACAGAGAGATTGAGATAACGAAAGATTTATTGAAAGAGCATGGAGGAAATAAATATGCATAGAAGCAGGAAATGACTCAGGTGAAAGTGAGCGGAGGTGACGGAGGCGTTGGTGGAGAGGCAGACCGTAAGCCAGAGAGATGCAGGCAGTTGTCACACCGAGGTTATTACAAAGCCATTCCCTTGGCTGTGATTGCACAGTTAATGGAGCGTGAAGTTTTAAACACCGTATTTTGGCAATGCTGCCTTCTAACAGCGCCTTGGAAAATGATGGCCGCGAGCAAACCAGGCTCGATTGTTGATCTGCAACTCATCTGAGCCCAGTATTAAATGCTGCCTTGAGATGCTGCTTCTGGGAGGAAAAAGGCAGCCTTTAAGTGTTTCCTATCTTGTATCCTCCCTCCCTGTCCTTTCACACAGGACTCAGAGAGAAGTTCGAAACCTGTTGACAGAGTTTCGATGGCATAATCACGAACATTACTTAGTCACCTCCGCCCCCACAACACTCCCACCACCTCCGAACAGAGATCGATGGAGTGTTGTCTGAGCCTGCGGGTTGCCAATGACAAACGGTCAGCCATCCTGACATGCGTTTGGGGACAGAAGAAGGATGAGGAACCAGAGCCGGAGGAGATGGCACAGACAAGGGTGAGGCTGACACTGGCGAGCAGGTGTGCAGCAACATTTGCACAGGTTCGACCCTGTTCTCTGTCTGCTTATTTTTACCCCTCACAACATTGTCCTCCGCTGCACATCTGCCTCATTCGACCCAACCAGCAGATACACAAGAATGTGTGAACTAAATATCCAGCACAAATGTAGACTGGAAGGCATACGCTTCAAACAAAGTGCTCGTTGGCTCATCAATCATTGTGTCTGACCATTTTAGCAACTTTCTAAAAACCAACAGTCTAACAAACATCCCTACTTCGCCCAGCGATAGGCCAGGAGTGCGTTGGTGAGAAAGTATGTAGGATTTTGACTTTTCACTCTAAGGGCTCATTTATGCTCCTCATTAGATATGAACACAGAGATGGATGGAACCTTTTGTCTATACTCTGCGTTCATTGCATTGTACTTGAGCATGCTTTCTGAAAACTTATGGATATGGACAAAACAGAGCATTACCAACGGAGATCATGGAGGCAATGTAGTGTTGTTCATGCATAATAGGACCATAGAGGATGACAAAGAAATAATAGCATTACAGAATGAATTTTTAATATTGTGAAAAGAATTCCTGGTCCACATGTCAGCATGCCTTCAAAACAATGTAATAACTTTTATATTTATTGTTAATATTACAAAAAAGAACAAGAGCTAATGGGAAATCAACACAAATGAACAACTTTGCGAACAAGCAAAAATTATTCCTTTTTTTCTTTTTCTGTATTGTGCCCTGATGGCTTTTTACGCAATTTATGTAAAGTTACGGAGGTAAGGTTTGGGCAAGTAAAGTTACAGTGGTTACGTTAAGGAAAAGAAACATGGTGAGGATGTACCTTAAAATCACTCAAGGTTCACTCAGAGTTCACGTGGTTCTAAACAAGTGTCTCCTGGGGAAAGTCCCGGGAGGAAAGACCATGGTTTTGTGACCCATCCACGACCCCAACCTGTCTCCTCACAGACTGCTAAGGACTGCTCTCTAGTTTACTCCCATCAGCACACTAGTCACATGACCACAGCCTTCCAAAATACGTGGGTTGTGCATGAATTACTGGCTCATGATTATGTGGGATATGTATGAATTTGGATGCATTACTTTTTGTAGAAAAACATACACTTTATGAGAACAGCCTGTGCAGGCAGGATTCAGTCGAAAAAATTTTGACCTCGCTTCTCAGGGCTTCCGTAATAAACTGTATTTAATTGGATCAGTTGCATCTTGCCCAATAACTCACCTGCTTATCAGCACACATACTGATTTTGGGTATCAGATCAACTAACCCTTTCTTAAGACTTGATATGAACTTGTCTCAATTGACATGAGACTTGTCTTCCACCAAAAGACTTTAAGGACCAGTGTGTAGGATTTAGGAGGATAAATTGGCAGAAATTGAATATAATATTAAAGTATGTTTTCTTTAGTGTATAATCACCTGAAAATGTGAATTGTTGTGTTCTCCTTCTAAGAAGCCATTTGTGTTTCCATAGGGAGCAGGTCTTTGTTTATGGAGATTGCCATGTTGTATCACCACGTTTCTACAGTAGCTCAGAATGGACAAACCAAACTAAACACTGGCTCTAGATAAGGCCATTTGCGTTTTTGTGTTGGCCACGTTAGTTAGAAGCCAAACTGCAATGTGCAGCACCAGACAAAAATTGACATATAACGTGAAACTGCTTTATTCAGTGTTTCTAGTAGTTGACATCACGTGGTCTGTTTGTTTAGAGAGGAAGAAGCCTTTGTGGATATTCCGGTGAAAATGTTGTGGACATCTGCATCTTATGTCATCGGAGTAAAAAAAGGTTGACTTCACATTAGCAAGTGTTGCACTAGCAACGTGCCAAAGTCTTTACCAGTTTAAATTGCCAGGTCTGTTTATTAAGGAAAGGAAGAGACTCACAATTAAATCTCCTGGATGTCTGCATCAGAAAAAGGTGAGCACACATTAGCTTATGAGAGAAAAGGGGTGAGCATACAATAGCATGTTGTGGGTGAGCCTTGTTATGCTGAATAGCGTCGGAGAAGTACTGATCTGTAACGTGAAACTGCTTTGTTTAGTGTTTTTAGCTAATCTTATTGCCTGGTCTGTTTTTTTCGGGAGAAAAAGAGACTTCTGTAGATAATTTGGCCCCCATTATAAACTTCTGAACAATAAACAGTGAAGGAATTCTGGACAGCAGAAGTTTTTGCTGGTTGCAATCTGCAATTTACTGCTACATGCCACCAAATTCCCCCAAATCGTACACACATCACCTTTAAAGACTTGTATATCTATATCTATAGGCCCAATCCCAATACACCCCTTAACCCTACCACTTGCCCCTACCCCTCTGTTTCACGTGTTCACGCATAGGGGTAGGGATGTCCCGATTCTCATTGAGGCAGAGGGGAAGGGCAGAGAGCTAGGGCTATATGGCCCTCCAAACGGAGTTTTTTCAGAGGCACACTTCAAAGCGAGTGCTACGAGAAATCTCCCAGAATGCCTTGTGAATCACCGGCAAGATGGCAGGGAAGGCTTCAGAGGTAATGAATGAAAACCATAAATGTAAGTATTTTCTTCGTAACCAAAGATTTAAAGACTATGATAACCATCGGAAATGTCGTTTCAATGTATTATATAAATTTGTTCTAACAGACATAACAAAAGTATGTTTCCCCGGCAACATACTCGTTGCGCCTTTTTATGATGTCACAGATGACTAATGATGACGTTTCCGGGTATGAAGGGTTGTCCCATTTCATAGGGGAATATTTCAACCCCTACCCCTTGTAACTTTGTTGCAAGGGGCAAGGGGCACTCGAAAAAGAGGGGTAGGGGTAGGGGCGAAAATGAGAAATGGGATTGGGCCATAGTGTCTCTTCAGTTTCTTCGGCTGTTGTCTCATGAAATAGACTTTGTAAAACACAACGTGACTCACTCAGAAGAGGTTGAGAATGATTCATGGTGAGGATGAAATTTCCCATCTCTCCTTGTGTATCGATCTTTCCAACAAGTCATCCACTTGATTTATTGCCTGTGTTTTTTTGTGTACGTTTGCCCTCAAATTTATTCCCTCATTGTCGAGTTTTCTCCTCCATGTATCTCTGAAATCTCACCTTTTACCAGGTGACAGCCCCTATATCTTCTGCCAAGCCTATTAGCCTGCTTCTTACTGCTCTCACTCTTACACAAGTGACTGGGACTATGTTCACTTGCCTCTTTATCAGATCTCTTTCTCCATTTTTCTGTGTTGCTATGTCATTTTTCTCCCAGCCCCAATTAACATAACTGGCATGCTAGCAGACCTGTAATGATAATGGTCAGGGGAATGGCCGTTATCTGGGGCTGTATGTTAGACTGATGGCCTTTTCTCCCAGCAGGGCTAATAACTCACTGTGCTTATCTTTACACTGGGTGTCTCCCAACAACCCACCCACGGCCTCACACTCATGTGCACACACACACAGACACACACATACACACACACGCAAACATGCACACACACACATTAGACAGAGTAAAACGCTTTGATCTGAAGGCCTCCAAGCTCACAGGGTGGTAATCCATTCTGACTGTGCCTCCCCACTACTTCCCCATCACTCCCTAAGCTCCCATGTGTTCCATTGCTGTGATATACACATCAGGCCATGCCAAAGCTGTTAAGCATTCTGACGAAGCAGCAGCAATCTGATGTGCCAAGTCCACGAAGGATGGGGATCCTTTTTGATTTCTAAAGCATCTCCATTTCCTTTTCCACTCAAACTCGCCTTGGCTTGCTCAAATCGTTCTCCTCAAGCCTCATAATTACCCCTCATCTCCGCATTTTCTTTCTTTCTTTTTTTTTTTTTTACTTTTCTCTCCACCCACGCTCGGCCTGGTTTTTATGTTTTCTGCAATTGCGTCGCTTTCATTCAAACACTCTTGTACAGTCATCTACTTTGCTGCCGCAGCTTCCCTCTCCACCCCTCCCCTCCATACATCAGCTTTTTCTTAGCCTACCTATGAAGTCGTTGCTCATTCCCAAGTCATAGTCCCACACAGAGATCTCCAGGGTTTTCTTCGCCAGCTGGTCCAGCGTTACTTCGTATGAAAACTCCTATGCAGGTGGTGCACACAAGAGCATATTTATATCAGTGAGTCATTAACACGAGAGTTGAAAGGAAATGAATTAGTAATTTAATTCATTTTCAGTAGAAACATGCAGATTGATGGTGAGAAAACATTCAAGGAAGGCATGTCAGATTTGAAGTAAGTCTAAAACAGTATACTTAATTGCAATGCTCATCCAAACCTCAGACACACCACAGAACATCTTGAGCTCAGTACAGCAAGATGCTGCCAGGTGTACTGTGGTTATTTGCAGAGCGGGAGACAAGTTGTACCTCATTGAATTCGGGGTTGAGAGTCTTTTTCTTCACTGATGTCTTGTACTTGGACTTTTTCCCCATGTCTGGCTGCAAGATGCTGAGGAAGTGAGAAAAAAGAGAGCAAGGGATTAAAAGTACAGAAATTCATTGGGCCCCTGTACACTCTAAAGGTTGTGTCCAACCTCAGGAAACAGCTTTAACTTTAAGAACTATTTCACTGCTGGAGATATATATATATATATATATATATATATACATATATATATTTTTTCCATAAAACTTGGCTGTCCATGCAGTAGAAAGACACAGATACTTTTGAAATTGGTCCTACATGACCAGAGAAAAAGGGCTGTGGCATTCGCTTTTGCTCAAGAGGTAGAAAACACTTCCCACAGCTTCATGACATTTACACCACACATTGCAAAAGTAAAGTCCAAAACATCATTAAGGACACCTGCCATCCCGCTCATGCTCTGTTCTCACTCCTTCCATCGAAAAAACATCACTGGAGCATCAAATCACACACCACCTGTCTCAGTAATAGCTTCTTTCCTCAGGCAGTTAGGTTGCTGAACAGTTTATGCATTCATATGCACTGCACATTGTTGCCTGTAGATTGCATACACTATATAATTTTTTTTCATTTTTTGTTAATGGGAGAAGGGGAAGGGTGCCCTTTGTGTGGGCTGGGAGTGCCACTGAGCACAAGAATTTCATTGAAATTCTTTACACATGACTAGAAACCTGAACCTACACCTACAACCAGAATACACTGTGCTGCTGCACTGGGCCAAGAAAGGCTCATGGTAGGGGGTGATGTAATACAAGTTGCCCGTCTGAAAACATTATGGTGGCTGGCTGGTGCCAAACAATCTTAAGTTCTAGTTAGAAGGTAAGCTAAAATATGTTTCTGAAAACATATGAAGTGAGAAATGACCAGATGTTCTTTGATACAACGTTATCAGCGATATGCTGAGTATTGCAATAACATTTATTGCAATACATTACTCTTTTCAACAGCAAATTTAGGAAAAACATTCTCAACATTTGTTCTAATCTAATAAGATCACAATTTTAGTCTGTTTATCTCACTTCAATCATTTTATTGTGGTAACTAGATCTTGTGGACTGAAAAATCTATTTATTATTTTAGTCAGCAACCAATAGTATAACTCGTATTTGCAATCTTACTATATAATGATGAAAACTCTGTCTGTGTGTGTCTGTGTGTCTGTTCCACGTTTTTCTCCTCACTGACTTGGTCAATCCATGTGAAATTTGGCACAGTGGTAGAGGGTCATGGGAGGATGCGAATGAAGCAATATTACATCAATTGGCCAAAGGCGGTCGCTATAGCAACCGATTGAAATATCTCATGCCCCGTATGTCGTAGAGACATGAAACTTTGCACAGAGATGCCTCTCCTCATGAGGAACACATTTGCCTCAAGAACCCATACTTCCGGTTATATAGATTTTCTGCCATTTTGAATTTTGTGAAAAACACTTAAAATGGATCTCTTCCTAGAAAGTTTGACCGATCTGCATGAAACCCGGTGAACATAATCTAGAGACCAATATCTAAAGTTCCCTCTTGGCAAAAGTTGGAAAACTTACTAAAACTGAGCTTCTATAAGGCAATGAATATTGCGGAGGGCGTGGCTCATCACATAAAGGTGTATAACATCTCAAGGGTTTCACCCATCACCACGCAACTTTGTAGGCATATGACCACACATAATCTGAGGGGACCCCTCCATTATTGACCTGATCAAACACAATGGGGGCGCTAGAGAGCTAATTTCTTATCTAGGCCTAACCGCCATATCAATTTTTACTGAACTTGGTAGATATGTAGAACAGGACGCCTCAAGGTGACTGGAGAAATTTAACTCTATTTGGCAACTGGGTGGCGCTATAACAACATAAAAATGCTTAAAAATGGCTAAAATGCAACCAATCGCTGTGGCTCCCCCTGTGGCCGAATGTTTGTTTGTTTTTTTTTCTAATTTTTGGTATGACTAAGACATGGTATGGTATGCTGTACATAATCACGGAAACTGTCAGTGTGTCATTCTGTCAGTCAGTCATTCTGTCTGTCCCACGTTTTTCTTCTCACTGATGTGGTCAATCTATGTGAAACTGCACATAGGCATTGAGGATTGGCATAGGTAGAAGGTGACAAAGCTACCAATGGGTATGGACTAGTGTAAATAATTTATATTATAAAAAAACGATACTTGCCATTTGTGTATCAATACAATATTGCAAAGCAAAATATTGCGATACTATGCTGTATCTATTTTTCCCCCATCCCTACAATACAGCAACTAAATCAGGGTTTTTTCTCTGATCAGCACGGCTTAGTTTTATCATTTGATCTGAGTTTGAGAGAAAGAGAGAGAGAGGGAGAGAAGGGGCGCAGCTCTCTCAATTCGCTTCCATAGGCATTTTGTGCCATTGGGTGGATTTGAGTTGGGCGATGAGCAGGGAGATCTGAGCACTGGTAAGATGAAAGGAAGTTTACCACAGTTCATGTACACATACTAACCACACTGTTATGATGCAAAGCTGGTTGAAAATTGGCAAAATATCCCTTAAAGGGAATAGCTTGGTATTTTGTGAAATACGCAGATACAGTAAAAATAAAACTAGTGTTAGCAGCCGGTTAACTTAGCTTGAAAACCTGAAAACATGGGTAAACAGATAGGCTTACACTCCGGGTTTTGTACAGATTAAAGAACAAGTTACAGTGAGATTTAGAAGTGTTGGTTGGTGATTTGGACAGACTCAGGCTAGCTGTTCCCTTCTTTTTCCAGTCATGTTAAGCTAAGCTACCTGACTGCTGGCTGCACATTTATTAGTGCCATGCATCCCTCTGATCCATTTTTCTAATTTAGTTTTGTTGTAATCTTTTAGGTGCCTGGTAAAAGAATTTTGATGTTTCCATCTTGGACTTCCAACCAAAATTCAAAATGGGCATTATAATGAAACACCATACAGAGACAAATGAACACAGTTTTCTGTGTAACTTTAGCATGGGGAATTGACTGGTGGGGTCATTTTCATGATACATTAACACCAGGGCTGTCAGGTTCAATGAGTTAATTCTTATGTGATTAACTCATTGAACCTGGTGTTAATGTATCATGAAAATGACCACGCCAGTCAATTCCCCATGCTAAAGTTACACAGAAAACTGTGTTCATTTTTCCTTATGTGACCTTATGTGATTAAGGTCCAAACATGACACTTTAAAAAAAAATCATGTTAATTACATGCTGCTATTTTATCCCTTTGATGCACCCTTAATTTTAGTCAAGCTGCTGCAGCAGCTTCCTGCTGCTGCAGTGATGGATAAAAAGGACACCACTGCTCTTTTGAATTGCTCCTTTCACTTTAAGTTTACAAGTCAAAAGTAATATGCACCTTGTGTCAAACAGAATTAAAATATCACCATAGTGCTTCCAGTTTGAGCTACCACCTATGAGATGAGCATACAGGTATAGCTAATCAGACTGATGTCATCAGGTAACCACATCACCAAAGATGGCAAAGCACTTTTTTGGAGTGAATGAATCACCACAGACCTCTGGATGAAGACTAACTGAAGAAGTTAACTACAGCATTTGCTGAATGGGTGACAACTGACTGCAGACCAGTTAACATTGTGAAAGACTGGGGTCTAGGGGACGTCCTCAGGTTGGCAGGTTGTGACCAGTCATATGCCTTACCATTGCAGGGAACAATAGTTTCATGCATACAGGACCTGTATGAATCAGAGAGAGCAACTGAACGGGAACTCCTGAAAAAGTGCTAATGCTGTCATATTAAATGGGATCACTGAACGTCAGTGAGTAATCAAAATGTAATCTCTGCGTAATTGCGATCCATACTGACACTGATTAGGCATTGCAATCCTTTGCCTTAACTGTTGGATATACAGAAGAACGACGCTATGCAGGAACATGCCTAGCACCTCCCCAAAGTTGCAAATTAATGGGGCATTGCAAGGAAGGTGATAATAACTGGCACAGACGGTGCACAGAATATGACAGCAGCAGCAAGACTCCTGCCACACAAACACACGCTGTGCACTGCACACAGTTTCCAGACGTCGATTGCAACATCAGTCCGTGACAGTGGTTTTGACTATGTGTTGCTGCAAACTAGTAGGACTTGCCTTACCTTGTTATATGGACTTCAAAAATTTTGAAATTCATGTGATTAAAATGTTAATGTCAATTATTGCAATAAATAAATACAATTAACTCTTTCACAGCCCTTATTAAAACTTGAAAAATCTGAAAGTCAGATCAGTTGATGTACTTCCTTCGTCTCTGAGCAGTGTAGGATGAAGGGGTAACTGTAAATAAAGGTTTGTACAACAGAGATCCTCAATTGCATTTTTCCTTTGAAACGAGGCCAGAACAATCATTATTGCTGAGATTAAAGCAATTAATCCGTTGCTTTAATCTTTTGCCCTGTTGTGACAGTGAACTTTGCTGAATGGCAGAAACAAAGGCAGACTGAAAGTTTGCAAAATCTCTCTCTGAGATAACTGTGACCCAGAAGTCTTTTGAACAAAGGCAGGGACAGTGAGAGAGTGAAAGAGGAACAGAGAGAGACAGTAGACCACAGCAAGATCGTAATCACGCCGATGTCGGAGGACTGTACGCTCCAGCGAAGAGGCAACAGAAGGATCGCTGGAGGGCAATGGGAGTCATCATCAGCATAAATTCCAAGTCAAGATGTTCAGGCGGTGAGATATCTCACTCTTTCAGCCCCCCTCCGCTAGTGACGAATCCTAGCCTGACAGCTGATGCATGAGATGGGCTTGGGGTTGTCACTGCAGAGCCGGAATCAGAGCGAGAGTGAAGGATGGAGGGATGGAGGTGGGGAAGGAACAGGAGGAGGAGGAGGAATTGATAAAAAGCAAGGTGGTGACACAAAGACTTGAGACATTATGCGCTTGTCAATGATGAAAATGTCATTTTTTTATGATATGAAATGATTGGGCTGAAGTTGTCCTCATCAGTGACAATTGTGACTTCAGGCCTCCTACTTGTTGTTGACAACAAGATGCAAGCACACAGTTTACTGGAAGTCATAACTTATTAATGTTTTCATTGTCCTGTCTTAACCACGATTGACCAAAGGGGCCTCAATATCAAAGTTTGTCCACATGAACACAGCAACAACCTGCACCTGCTGTAGGCAGCTTTATCAGCTGAGAGTTTGAAAGATAAATCTAAGGGATCACATGATGGTTAGAGTGCATTTATAAGGAACAATAGGCCTAATACATGTCACTGTTACACAAAATTCAGTTTACTTTTTCTGAATCAGTCTGAGATGGAGCAGTCATTCCCTGGCTGAATTGCTCACCACATGTATCTACATAACGAACTAAAAAAACCTGTGAAGGGAAATTGCAAGAAGAAATCACTGTATTACTCAGAGTTAGTTAGAATATTCAAATATGATGATCCTGTGGTGGGTGGGTTAGAAACAGGAGATGACAAATCAGTATATAGGTGGGAGGTGTCTAGTTGAGTCAGCTGGTGCAGCTACAGTACAAAAAGCTTAAAGGTTCAGAGTGTAAGATTCAGAGGGATTTAGTGGCACCTAGTGGTGATGATTACATATTACAACCAAGTGAAACTTCATCCAGCTAGAGTTCCTTCAGTGTTCATTGTTCAGGAGGTTTTTACCAGGAGCCAAATTATCCGCAGAGGTCTCTTCCTCTCCAGAACAAACAGACCAGGTGATTTAAACTGGTAAAAACCCCGGATAAGCACGTTGCTTAACAAATCAATGTTTCTCTGATGCTCTTTGGTGTTTTAGAGACAGTTGGCTCACCCACCACATGCCACTGTGTGCTCCCCTTTTTCTTTGGTAAAATCCATGGGCTGTTCTCACAAAGGTTCCTAGTACAAAGAGTTGCTCCTATTTATGAATTTATAAGAAAATTCCTAGAATGTGACGTTTTCTTAGAATTTTTCCTTAAAGTTAAGACTAGATCCTTGTAAAGACAAAAGTTATTCACAGAGCATCTTAAACCTTAAAAGAGCTCCTAAGGTGAAAACTGTTAGGAGTATAGAGGAGGACTTTTAAGAGGCTTAAGAGGAGAGGAGAAAATGGCAGAAAGACAAATCGGTCAGAGAAATATTCTCCAGATGCTGGATGACAGTGAGTAAATAAAATGCTACAGATTAGAGTGTGCAGGGATAATATGTGTGGTCAGTCTCATTAGGGATACGCACACATTTCCCACCCAGCACTATAACGCCAGAAATAAAATCATCACAAAACTAAGATATTTGGAAAATTGGAAAAATGCAACAGTGCAGCAGTCATGACATGTGTCTGTGTTACCCTTCCATCAGCAGAGTGATCACACTGACAATGACATCGCTGTCACAGTCAGCAGTTCCTGTGCATTCTAATCCCCATAATTACCACACTATTTAGTATGTCAGAAAAAGATTTAGTATGTACCAATGCATATGTCAAATGCAGTATGCCAAAAATACCAGGATGTTCTACTACACCCAGTCTGATTTTGCAGTTTGCAAACCAGTGTGCTTTTCTGGATATTCTGACCCACAATCCTCTGCACTCTCCTCGGCATTTTGTTTAATCTCCATGGTAACGAATATATGAGTAAAAGGGTCAAAGTTCAGGGCGTAACGTTATGAGGAAGTGGTATGTCCCGATTGTGTAGCTGCAGTACCTACTAAAAGTAAAAAGAAAAAGTATGCATCAGCTGTCATTTCATTTCCCCTGTGTGTCCACACCTTGCTCAGAGTTGCTCTGAGAACTTTCCTAAATCACTTATAAGCCAGGATTCCTTACTTAAAGTTTTTAGGCTAAGTTAGGAGCTCTCTGAGAGTATTCTCAGAATGTGTACAAATAAGACCCCAGAAGTTTAGGAGGTTTTTAACGGGCACTGAATTATCTGCAAAGGTCTCCTCCTCTGCAAAACAAACAGACATACTAAATAAACACAGACACGACAATATTCCATGTCAGCTAATACATCCCCCTAAATCCTACACACTGGACCTTATTTTCAACATTGTGATAAGTAAGGACCTCAGCTGTTTGTTGCGAATAAACACATAAAACGGTCCAGTGGACAAATTTGAATTATTATGAAAATTTGCATGAAGCCGCTCTGTCTGAAGACATTTCATAAAGGTTACTCTCAACAGCTGTGTGTCTTCTTTGGTTTATATTGCACCTGTAAAAACAGAGTTTACAAAGTGCTTGACAGATGCAACATTATGAATAAATACAAATAAAAAGAATAAAATCAATTAAAGGACAATAAAAGCAATGAAAGGATGATAATAAAGAAGAGACATAACATAGAAGCAGCTTTATAAAACAGGGTTTTAAGAAGTGGTTTAAACAAAGTCACTGATTCTACAAGCCCTATCTCCTCCACTGGGTTGTTATGAAGCTGACAGGACCTGATGGCAAAAACATGGTCACCTTTAGATTTAAGCGTCAACTTTGGAATGGCCAGAGAGGCTACCTGAGGATCTCAAGCTGCAAACTAGCTCATAGAGTGTGAGACACATCTGGCTGACAATGGGCTGAGAGCCGAGTCCAGACTATGTCACTCTTGCAACAAGGAGGAGGAGACGTCACAAGCAGGAGTAGCCAGACAAAAGCCTGGCGTGGCTGCTGGATTTCTTTCAACCCCCCAAAATCTATACATCAAAATGAAGCTAAGAATCTGTAGTTTTTACTGTATGTTTCAATTTACTTTATCTAAAAACTATTGGAAAAAAAGATTTACCTTGTATTTCAGCCAGATTGCATTTGTTTAAAATGTAACTAACAGCATGTATCAGCCATATGGAATGTTGACTTCAGCATCCTCTAACACTCTATCATGTATTTAATGGTCATTTAAACAGATGGAAACAAAAAGCACTGGGAAATAAATACAGCATTAGGGAATAAAAGTCCCCTTACATAAATATAATTGAAAATCATCTTTAAAAAAAAAGAAAAGACAAAACTAAAAAACTACATAGACTCATTTGTTTGTTTAGCCCTGTGATAGTCTGGCAACGTGTCAAGGGTGTGCCCCGCCTCTCGCCCAGTGTCAGTTGGGATAGGCTCCATCTGTGACTTCCACTATAAACTAACAATACATGTATTGGTATTGAAAAGTTCCGTACACATTACAAATGGATGGACATGTTGAACTATCCTGTGACATTTGGAAAACAAATATACAGCTTAAACTGTGTTTAATATAATGTTCTCAGTGCCACTGCACTCAACAAGGCAGTTCACATGATGGAACATGCAACATGCTGTCTCTCCCTCCCACCCCCAAACCAGAACATTCTACTCCAGTGACACACTCTGGGAGGCAGCTACGCTAAGCTAGCTTGATGTAAGATGGTTAGTAACACCATTACCAGACCAGAAACAAGATCCTCCGATAACCTACAGGTCCGGGTTTTTGGAGCCACTTCAGTTTCGCTGTGAGTTATGAGGGTAATGGTGAGAGAGAGAGAGAAGGGGTAAAAACCCACTGAGCCAAAGAACAAGCTGCCGCACAACTACAGGCTCTCCTTAGCAACTAACCAAGTAGCACAAAACCCCTGAACCAGGGAACAAGTAGCTGCTGCGTGCCTCTTGTTCTAGCCTCTCGTTCAACAGCTAATGTTATCACAAAGCACACACCCATAGCACTGAGCTGTAACTGCCAGCATATTGGCTAGGCGATTCAGTCAGAGGACTGAAAGGTACATTCGTGACAACTGTTTAGCTTGTGTTTATATGATTGTTGCATTTAACAGAGATGTTAATTCATGTATATATTTGACTGAAAGAGGTCAGAGAGTGCTTACCCAGACTTTAATGAGCCCATTTCAAGCTAGACCGTAACTCCAGCTTTACACAAAATAACAAAAGCCCAATTTATATTAGTTTTCATACATTTCAGATTTTAAAAATCAAGTGAATTTCTCTGGCATTTCTACTTTTTTGCTGTACTGAAAACATACCTAATCATGACACCACTGTACATATCGAATCAAACTGTGAATTTTGTGAACCATTACATCCCTGATATAAACCATGCCCACTTTGGGTCTTCTATCTGAATACATTTAAGGATCATTTGTTGGTTGAACAGATACAGATAATGACATCTGTGTACATTTGTGGGTGAGAGAGAGTGACTTTTGTTTGTTAATGCCCTCAGGAAGGACACACATAGACAATTCAGTAGCCAAACTGCAAATGTTCTGCACATACTACTAATAACCCCACTGTATACCTACTACACTCCAGATTATAATGTTGTTGACTTGATGACGTTACCAAACAGCCTGTTGTTACTAGTCACAGGCTCTGTTAGGCCTTTATGGTATTTTTAAAGGTCATTTTCTCCACAAGCTAATCAGCATTAAAATACCTGATGCTTATACAATGCTCTGGCTGCCTTCGCAGGGATAAAAAACGAGAAGAAAGAAAGAAATCCACTGAGCGGAGTGGCCAAACAAAGCCTCTATTTGACCAGCAGCATGTGAGAGGGTGAGGTGAGAGCCCAGGGGACGTCTCAGTCTGAGCTGCTGTGCCAAATCACATTTTACACACGGCTCCGAGGCCGTTCAGACGGGGGATTCCAATTTCCAGAATAACAAAACATCATTTGACAGCGACATTCATAATAATGATAGCATAAATAAAAAATATTCTGCACAGCAGCAACCAAACTATGGCCAAATTACCGTAGAAAACTCAATGTGAAGAAGAATTCATAGCATGGAAGGCTGGCCCATAGAGATAGGGGGGATTATCCTTTCAGTTTTTGTTGGCTGTTTCTTTAAAAAGTAGGTCATTCACAGCAAAATACAGTAAACTAACCAACCATATGTTTCTATGCTGTACACTACTATTTTGGCCATGTGTCACAAACTTCCGCTGACTGATAAGGTTAACAGGAATGACAGCTGCTCTTCTCTATAATGATGATGAGGATTAAACACTGTTCCATGAAACTATTTTGTTTTTTTCTCTATAGGGAACAGTTTGGAACTCTTGCTAAGAATGACATATATAAAGGGTGGACGAAATACAGGAACACCCAGACATAGCAAATCTCATGCAGCAACACAACAGCCTCAAAACATCTGCCACTGCCAGAGTATGTTTTGCAGGGCATACATAATGTGTTAGATATGTATTGCAGGTGTTAATGATTTTGTTGTCACCTCCTGTAACTATGCTATCTTCACATTACAACCTCATGCTACAGTCATTAGCTCACTGTATTATAGCTATTACACCTTGTTCATTTTATCCAAGTCTCTTAATCAAAATGTTCTGATCTTTTCTTTGAGTATGTTTTAAAGTTTGTTTTTCAAAATCTGTATTTTAGTGATACAATACTCACATGTCTATATGTACAGTGGCAGAGTAAGTCATTTTAATCATCTCCTGTCCATACTGGCCATAAAGCAATTCTTCCTGGCATGATTCCACTGTAAAGGATCGGGGACACAATCCAAAGTCCTTGTTCTGTGTGAAAATACTTCAGGCGAAACTAATATGAGGCTCCAGCAGTCTCATTTAACCAAATCCAGTGGGTATCCTCCAATATAAAAGTCTTCTTAATATGAAAATCCTCGTTATGTTACTATATCCTTCAATTCAGTTTCCCTACTGAATTTCATGCTAAAGATCTGTACCTTTGGAAGATACCGATTTGATTTGGCAAACTCAGACTGCTGACGCCTCAAATTAGCTTTGTGTCAGCTTCACTGTAGATTTTGTCACCCACATAAGGTTTGTCCATACCTCAGTACAGATGCTGGAGGCTTGTATATGGACAGTTGACACACACACAGCTTCTATAGACAATTGCTCCATGCATGCTCGCTAGAAAACAAGATGCCCACTTCATGATAATGAGAAGAGCATCTTTGTTTGTTGTATTTGGCTGAAGAAAAAGAAAAGTCAGAAAAGGAATATGATGCGTGACTGCTTAACCAGAATAGGACCAAGGATAAAGAATACGATACGCTACATACAGTACACAAAACAAACTTCCGGTATATTTTCCTGGCAATTTTGAAATGCACATTATGTGAACCCTGGTGGCCGTGTGGATGCAGCAAGTATGAACTGGGGTTTACATCAGAGTCACAAGAAGGGTCCTCTGTACATCCAATGTACGTATGGGCATGTGAGTACTGTAAAATGCTAGACTTGCAAGTTTTTGTCTTTTTGTTGTTTGTTTAAACCTACTAGGGAGGACCAGCTGTATAGAGCTTTGGCTTCTTGACCTCTTCTGTCCTTTTTTCTTTCATTTTGCATTTGTCTTTATGCTGTTTTCTATGTGTATATTGAATTAAATTACACCAGGTCATCTAACAGGACAGAGTTGAACACAAGCAGAAATATTGAAAATTCAACATATCTGGTCAACCCAGTCACCAGAATAAATGTTGGCATTATACTTTTATGCAAACCCACGAATATGTAACATTTGTACGTTATTATGTAGCTGACACTTTGAAGCTTTGAGGGGATTTTTAGGTGTCAACGACGCTGTGGTTAATGTGTGGTTAGGTTTAGGCACAAAAACCACTTGGTTATAGTTAGGAAGAATCATCTTTCGATCCTGGCTGGAAACACAACAAAGTTACCATAAAGCACATCTACTTTTCCTGGCACTATCCCTGATGGCTTTCCAAAACACACCCATGTTTCTTGCCTAAAACGCAGCTTGTAAAACAGTGATGTTTGTTAAAATTCACCTACGTTTGGTGCCTAAAAATCAGTTTATAAAACAGTGAGAGATCGCTATAAAGCACACGTTTCCAGTCTAAAACGCTGCTTGTAAAACAGTGATGGGTCATTAAAAAACACCCACATTTGGGGCCTAAAAAGCAGTTTAATAAAGCAGCAACAGATCACTGAAAAACACTTATGTTTCATGCTTAAAACAGTGATGAATAGCTAATACACCCATGTTTGGTGCATGAAAAGCAATTTACAAAACAGCAAAGAGTCACTAAATAACATCCACATTTGGTGCCTAAAAAAGCACAAATACACCCACGTACAGTCCCTGAAAAGCAGTTTATAAAACAATGTCAAGTCACATTTGGTGCCTAAATAGCAGTTTATAAAACAGCAAAGAGTCACTAAAAAACATCCACATTTGGTACCTAAAAAAAGCACAAATACACCCACGTAAGGTTCCTGTAACAACACAACCACGTTTGGTTCCTAAAAAGAAGTTTATAAAACAGCAACAGGTCACTAAAGCAATCTGTTTTGTTGTTGTCTCGCCTAGGTGTCACATCATTAACCATCCCCTTTATTTCTGGCTGTCAACGTCAGCTTTATATATTATGTCACTTTTAAATGTTGATATGATATATATAAAACATATACATGTAACTTATTAGTGGTTTGTAGAAACGTACATCTGTATTTGGTGCCATTACAACAATTGTACCCATGAAATTACATTTCTTCATCTCTCATCTCTCTTTGGTCTTTATGCCATTGGACCCACATGACAATTCCATAACAACTTGACAACTGAGCATGTGGTACCTAAAATCATTCTGACAGTCAGGGAGAGACGAGCTGAAGAGCGAGAGCATCCTTGTGAATGAGAGAAAGAAACAACAAAAGTATACAAGTGACAGGGAGACATGTGGGAGAGGGAGCTGGTGTTTAAAACAGGAACCAAAGTTATGACACCGAGATGCAAAAACCAACAAAAAAAATGTGATAGAAATATGAGTGACAATTGGAAAGAGGAGCTAAATATATGCCTGCTGCATTTTCACTTCACACAAGCGTTCAGAGGGAAAAAGTGAGAGAACACAGAGCTGTGAAGCCTGGCAGTGTGCTTGGTCAGCAGGAAATATCTGACATGTTTTGCACTTTTTTCTGCCTTCACCTGTCTTTTTTTTCCCCCTGACAGAATAATTTATTCTTTAAACATTTTAGGTAATGTGTGAAGAGCAGGGGAGAGGAGGGTCCTTCTGAAGGATGTAAACTCATTTAGTCTTGAAATGCTAATTTGTCCTTTTAAATAGAAGACAAATTAGTTCTGCGATAACTCTGACCTTGTGTCACTTGAATGGCTTCTAAAGGCTGCTTGAGAGAAAAGACCAATTGGAAAAGCCCTCTGGACAAATGCACAGAAATACACACACACACACACAGCACAGCACAGATCAAGAGAGACACTAAGGCATCAAGATCAGCTTTAGTTACAGATTCCTCAAGAGAACTGCTGGTGCTACAGCTGCAGGACATCGCCGCTCTGACAGTAAGCCAGAAAGCTAGCTAAGCAAATTAATTCCTTACTCCTATGTGGCTTAATAGCTCAGTGTACTCTAGAGATGTAATCCACCTATGCCAGCAATACATTCACCCCCTATTCTTTGCTTTTTTGTGTAAAGTTAACTTCACTAAAACTTCAGCTTTAATTATGTTGGGTCTATGGTAGAAAACACAAAAGGATGCATTAAAAGAGCAGCATATACTCTGCAGACCAACCACTGAACTGGGGTAAACTAGGCTCTTTGTGATGGATACAGAGCCCCTGTTACAAAAGAGAACAAAAGGAAATGTTGGCAGACAGACAAATGAAAAATCCAAACAACTTAAGTGCCAGAAAAAGGAATCAGATCAGAGCAGTGGCTAAACCAAATCATGTAACCTAAAAGAGTCTGTACGGAGAGAAACCTCGGTAAAGGGATGCAGAACAAGACAAGGGAGACACAACAAAAAGGAATGAAATGCAACACAGTGGGTAAGAGAGAAAAGAGAGACGGGAGGAAGAGGAAGAGCCAGATACTCTGGGTGCATACGTAATTTTTTGATGTACTCAAAAACACTGTGCATCAAAGTAGACTGATAAAGCACAAAGCGTCACTTTTAAAGTAGGGAAACAAATCGATACCTTGGAGAGAAACAAGAAAAATATGTGTGAGTGTGTGTGTCTCAGCAAGACGTGAGCTTCCTCTTTATTTTTTCTTTCCCTCATCTCTCTGCACAAAGACCTTCAAAATCCCAATACTGTGGGTGAATGCTGAAAAAATTTTGTTCAATATTTCCCACTCATAAAACTGACTGAAGAACACCACCGGATACAAATGTTTTTCGATTCAATAATTGAAGCTGTCCCTGTTATTCAGACCAAACTTCCATCTCTCTGCTTTCCATCTTCCATCTACAGCAAATCCTCTAAACTACAAAATATGTTGTTCATCCATGCCACTAGAAAGATACTGTTTTCTGATCTGACATTGTTATGGTTAAGGTTTGATTAGGTTTAAAGATTTGGGTTGAGATAAGTAACTGCAACATCTATAACAACCCGGTCTCATTCCAAAGTCATCCAATACCGGCACTTGGTCAGTGGCTTCCAGCATCAGACACCGGCGTAAAAGACATCCTTTCACGTCGGCATGATACACGGACAGTTGCCTTTACTGTTTAACGGTGCCTGGCAGCATCAGGAGGAAACAAGGCAGGATGCATTTGTTTTTGAAGAAAAAAAAACGTCACTTCACTGTGCTGTACCAACGTAGTGCATTTATTTTGAAAGAGACTATATACAAACGGTATATTTCGTGTGAACATGGAAGTGTATTTCGAAAACAGACAATGCATGTAATAGGCAGAAGTTGACACAGCGTCCCAGAACATCAAAACAACCAACGCACCCAGGGTACCTTGCAAGTCATATGTCGACGTGGAAAGTCCATGACCAAACATCGATAAGCGACGAGGCCAGAGTGATAATGTGTTGTTTATAAACTGCATATGCATATAATATGCATTTTATCCAAAGTGCTCTACAATTCAGTGTTTTAGTACTTGACATGGGTCTTGGTCTCCAGACCGGTCTAAAGACCACTTTTTGAAGGTCTCGTTCTCATCTTGGACTTAGCCGCAATTTTACTTGGTCTCATCTCGGTCTGAGATGAAGAGGATTCAGAACACTTCATATGTATGGTATGGGATAAAAAGAGATGAATAAAGAGTTACTGTTTTCTGGGGGTATTTTCATAGGAATGTGGATCTTAATCTCTCAGTTTGAGGAGTGCCTATAATTTGCATGTTCCAAATTTTCTTGTTAAGTGTGGGACTCGCATTGGTCTGGTCTGGACTGACTCTCAATCCCTAATAATCTTGGTCTTGTCTCAGTCTCCATAGACTCTGGTCTTGGCCATGACTTAGTCTCGTTTTAAATTGTCTTGACTACAGCATAATCACAATTTGTCTCTCATACATCCATTCACACACACACTTGGCATGATGACCTGAAGCAATCTGGGATTCAGTGTATTTCGCAAGGACACTTCGACGTGGAGGGGAGGGGAATTGAACCTCCAACCCTTAGGAGATATAGTGGTTTGGGTTAAAATGACTACTCTGTTAAGGTAAGGGGACCTTCATCGTCATAAACTACAATAATAACTACATTTTAAAGGTTGTGGAACAGTCATGGTTGAAACAAACACACATTGACTGTCAATAGGAAATGAACTGCTGTGTCTTGTGTTAAAGTCTGACGTTTCATTGTCCCACTCATCCACCCCGACCTCCCTCTGCAGGCTTTGTGACTCTAAAATAACATCACACCACTTTCTCCTCCATGCTCGAGGGACAACTCATACTTCCTATCCTAGAGGGCTTTGTCACTTCATGAGTGGACAGTTAAAACATGTAGTGTGCATTATGTCAGCCAGTTTGTGTAAAGCTGGACCTGTGATCCTGCAATAATGCATGTACATTTTTCCCTGGATTTATGCAGAGAATGATGTCATGGGTAATTGTAATTCACTGGGGATGAGGAGTAAAGGTTGACCAAAGAACACCTGGTGATCCCCAGAAAGACATACAGAGACTGGGATACACCCAGTCAGACAGAAAGAAAGCTGATGACCCAGAACTCTGCAGGACCCTATTTGATGGCCTATTATCCAGGAGGGGTGTCAGGCAAAAGTAAGGTAGTAGGTTGGTGTTGTCTGTTACACAGTAATGTAACACGTTACTGTTCTAAATTCAGTAATCACATTATGGTTACTAATTATCAGTCAAACAGTTATGTAATTACTTGCATTACATGTGTTCCTCAATCATTTGCATATTAGCAGATATAGAAAAAACAACAAATGTGCTGACAACAGTAATACTGTCCAGTGTGTCCAGAGGCTCTTCAGCCCGCCCAGTCTTGAGCTGACTCCGAGGAGGAACAGGTTGTCTGACAAACAACAGATCTGATGATCTACTTGAGTGATAAACACATCAAAGAAGCTGGACTAGTCCGATATACAGTACAGGCCAAAAGTTTGGACACACCTTCTCATTCAATGCGTTTTCTTTATTTTCATGACTATTTACATTGTAGATTCTCACTGAAGGCATCAAAACTATGAATGAACACATGTGGAGTTATGTACTTAACAAAAAAAGGTGAAATAACTGAAAACATGTTTTATATTCTAGTTTCTTCAAAATAGCCACCCTTTGCTCTGATTACTGCTTTGCACACTCTTGGCATTCTCTCGATGAGCTTCAAGAGGTAGTCACCTGAAATGGTTTTCCAACAGTCTTGAAGGAGTTCCCAGAGGTGTTTAGCACTTGTTGGCCCCTTTGCCTTCACTCTGCGGTCCAGCTCACCCCAAACCATCTTGATTGGGTTCAGGTCCGGTGACTGTGGAGGCCAGGTCATCTGCCGCAGCACTCCATCACTCTCCTTCTTGGTCAAATAGCCCTTACACAGCCTGGAGGTGTGTTTGGGGTCATTGTCCTGTTGAAAAATAAATGATCGTCCAACTAAACGCAAACCGGATGGGATGGCATGTCGCTGCAGGATGCTGTGGTAGCCATGCTGGTTCAGTGTGCCTTCAATTTTGAATAAATCCCCAACAGTGTCACCAGCAAAACACCCCCACACCATCACACCTCCTCCTCCATGCTTCACAGTGGGAACCAGGCATGTGGAATCCATCCGTTCACCTTTTCTGCGTCTCACAAAGACACGGCGGTTGGAACCAAAGATCTCAAATTTGGACTCATCAGACCAAAGCACAGATTTCCACTGGTCTAATGTCCATTCCTTGTGTTTCTTGGCCCAAACAAATCTCTTCTGCTTGTTGCCTCTCCTTAGCAGTGGTTTCCTAGCAGCTATTTGACCATGAAGGCCTGATTCGCGCAGTCTCCTCTTGACAGTTGTTCTTGAGATGGGTCTGCTGCTAGAACTCTGTGTGGCATTCATCTGGTCTCTGATCTGAGCTGCTGTGAACTTGTGATTTCTGAGGCTGGTGACCTGGATGAACTTATCCTCAGAAGCGGAGGTGACTCTTGGTCTTCCTTTCCTGGGTCGGTCCTCATGTGTGCCAGTTTCGCTGTAGCGCTTGATGGTTTTTGCGACTCCACTTGGGGACACGTTTAAAGTTTTTGCAATTTTCCGGACTGACTGACCTTCATTTCTTAAAGTAATGATGGCCACTCGTTTTTCTTTAGTTAGCTGATTAGTTCTTGCCATAATATGAATTTTAACAGTTGTCCAATAGGGCTGTCGGCTGTGTATTAACCTGACTTCTGCACAACACAACTGATGGTCCCAACCCCATTGATAAAGCAAGAAATTCCACTAATTAACCCTGATAAGGCACACCTGTGAAGTGGAAACCATTTCAGGTGACTACCTCTTGAAGCTCATCGAGAGAATGCCAAGAGTGTGCAAAGCAGTAATCAGAGCAAAGGGTGGCTATTTTGAAGAAACTAGAATATAAAACATGTTTTCAGTTATTTCACCTTTTTTTGTTAAGTACATAACTCCACATGTGTTCATTCATAGTTTTGATGCCTTCAGTGAGAATCTACAATGTAAATAGTCATGAAAATAAAGAAAACGCATTGAATGAGAAGGTGTGTCCAAACTTTTGGCCTGTACTGTATACCCATGGTGAACAACCTTAATGACTTTGAGTGTGTTTGGTGTGTTCAATGCTGTTCATTTGCCATTTATACATGTTTTTTCCTTTTAACTCTCATCATCTAATGCTGTTAGGAGAGCCAGTGTCTTACATTATTTTATTGAGGCCTATTGATACATTATTAATATGCATTTAATATTTGTACTATGTGGTGTTAGGAAAGCCAACCTCTTTTATATATTGATATATTTTCATTTTGAGGCAGTTAAAGTCTACTGCAGTTCCTACTTGATTTTCCATATCCTTGTTTTGTGGTGATATGTGAGAATATGTAAGGCTTAATGTTGTATTGCTAAATTGAACATAGCGTTAGTTCGGGCAGGACATGATGTCAAGCTCAGCTTACATCCCAGCTACATCAATTGATCTCAAACAGCCCAATAAAACTGATGTGACAGCTGATTGACGAAAGGGCGTCAGCTGATAGATCACATGATTCCTTTCTATGCAAGCAACTGGCAAATCTCATTCAGGGCACCCTTTTAAAACTGCTTTGGCCTGCCTACTGTTGCTGCTTCCTCTGCAAGTTGCTTTGCAACCCGCCTCCACCCCAGCTCCTCCTTTTCATGCTGTATCTGACTTATCAATGTCATTTCTGGTTGTCTTTGTTGCTGCTCTCCGCGCATGGAAGGGCAGGGAGGTTTGCCTCTCTCCCCTGCAGAGGGGCCCAAGAACAGAGCCATACCACCAAATATAATGCTGCACCAAATATGATATTGCAAATGGAAATAAAAGTTTTCTTTGACAAAAGTGTTCCTGACTGAGCTGGCAATTATGTGACAATGCGTCTCAGGCAATGCTGCAGAGCAACGCAAAAGTAATGTAACAAGTAGTGTAATGAATTACCTTCTGAAGGGAGTAATTCGTTAAAGTAATGAATTACTCTCTTTTAAAGTAATGAGCGATCTGTAATATATTACTATATTTGAGCAACAACCCCAACACTGAAGCTGACTTTGTCATGAGGGGGTGGAGGGGATGGTGAATGCTGTAACACCTGGACAAGATGCCTGCCAAGCTGCAGATCACTGTTTGAGACCAACAAACGGTTATCGTTATTTCCTGCAGCTTTTTAAGGCACCAAACATGCATGATTTGTAGTGACCTGTCACTGTTTTTCCAGCAGAGATAGTGCCATCTTTTACAGGGACACTGCTGCAATTCCAGCAGGAATTTTGCCCCCAAAAATGAGTATTTAAAGCCAAAACATTTCCTACCATATTCAAGTGTTTTTGTGCCTGAACCTAACCACAAGTTAACCACAGTATTCACATGACCTCTACATGAGTTCTTAAACTGCACACCTTTTTCCAAAGCATTTTATACCCTGATGAAGACCCTCTAGTTAAAACACATTGGTTTACCCATGAATCACTGAGGGATTTTTAACTACAGTCAAATCATCTTGGATGCATTTTCGGACTGCCTGAACTATGGACTTTCACACTAAGTGAGCTGGCCAGTGCTTGTTTTTTTTATCTTTATATTAACCACAGTATTGCTGTTGTAAAGTTTCCAGGTATCCACTATATGCTGAGATATTTCCTGGTGATTGGGTTAAAATTATGCACACAAGAATGTAAAGTATATATAAAAAACAGGCAGGCAAAAGTCATTTAATGACACCAATGTACATTCACTTCCGTGCCGCCGGCAGAAGCATATTCCACTTAAATGCACATTAGGCACACAAAGGATCAGGAGGAGACTCATACAGGCTAATCCATCTTTTACCACCATCCTCAGGCCATAAACACATTCTCATGGTCAAAAAGATCAAATGCAAGTCAGCAGTAGTTTATCTATTATTCAGCCTTCAATAAATGTATTCCAATCACATTCTTTGGATAAACTAAAGAAACTAAAAGCTACTTTAGAGCCGTTAAAACTTCCTTTACAAGCAATTTCAGGAACCTGCCTCGAAGCCTCCCACTACTGGAGGAGGCGTAGACTGCAGGATTGGTTGTCCTGTGTGGGAGCTCTCTTACTCCCTGCACTGTTGGTATTTAAGTAAACCAGGCAGATCAGAGATGGAGCTGTGTGGGTTTTATCTGTCACTAGGGTGGCTCAGGTGTGCAGTGTTGGACTTTGCCTTTCCTCGGCTCTGTGTTTGAAAGGCACTTTTAAAAAGCCTTGCATCGGCTGAGATAAGTGCTCTGTCCGGCACAATAGTAGTACAGTATGACTGGCAATATGGCTAGACCCACAACTAGCAATTATTTTAATTATTGATTAATCTATAGATTTTTTTTATTAATTGGTTAATCATTTCATCAATAAAATCTCTAAAGGTGATATCTTCAAATTGTTTGTTTTATCAAACCAACAGACCAAAAGATATTTTATTTATAATGACACAAAAAAAGAGAAAAGCAGCAAATCCTCACATTGGAGAAACTGGAAACTGGCTTCTCTTCTTTAAAATGACTATAATAATTCTCAGATTATCAAAATTGTTGATAATTAATTTTCTGTCTCAGCGTTGAACTGATCCATGTCTACCTTTTTTCTGCTGTGTAATTGGGACTGCTGTCTCTGCTGGATAGCAGTGACATTTTCAGACTCAGTGGCATTACAGGCAGCTGGCCTATCAGACACCTCCATCATGTGTCTTGGAGACTGTCATGGTTATATTCTCCATCAGCTTACTAAAATGGAGCTTTATTGTGTGAGGCTTATAGTGGCTTTACATTTGGTCTGTGGGTTTGTGCCACGCTGGTGTCAGAGCGGGGTGTCTGGCTTCGCCCACTCCATCCTGTCAGGTTATGTTCTGTTATGATGCACTTAGTCCACACAGATTTATGTGCTGTATTCACAGTGCATGAGTGACACAATACCTATACTCAAAAAGTCAGTATGCAGAATAAGGGCCCGTCCCAATACCCCCCTTAGCCCTACCACTTGGCCCTACCCCTACATTTGCACGTTCCGCGAGGGGTAGGGGTGTCCCAATTCCTTTTTGCATGTAGAGGTAGGGGGCATAATGAGGGGCAGTGGGTATCAAACTAGCCCTTTGGAGCAAGGGATTTCATATGCTGACTTGCCAGCGAGGGGTAGACATCGCCATGGCTACAACCGAGCAAGAGACAGGGAAAAAAGTCCATACATAGCTAACGTTACCATCGTCAGGTTGCTTGTTAGCTAGCTAGCTAGCTAGCTCGCACTGGCTTCTGTCATCTGTCCTGTTCTGCAAAATTGTCGGATTTTTCACATTACGATAACACGCCAGCTAGTATAACTATGCTGCCTCGTACTGTTAGCTGGTTAGCTAGCTATCTAGCTAGCAGAAGTCCCCTGTCGTCTGTCGTTCATCAAACAAGGCATGATGAATAATGCAAACGCGATTGGTAGGATGAACTCAACCGGAGACTCCATTGTATATGCTGGTTGGAAATGTAGATGGCTCGCAGCTTCCTGTTTAAAATAGTTACGTGGACGTAACCGACGCGGTGACGTAGTGAGTGGTGTCCCAATTCCTAGGGAAAGATTTCAACCCCTACCCCTCGTTGCTTCATTTCGAGGGACAAGGGGTAGTGGGCAAGGGCTAAGGGGTAGTAGACAAGGGGGGTATTGGGATGGGGCCTAAATGCTTGATTTCGAAGGGTGCTCTTAATGTACACTATTGTCCCACAATGCAATGAACAGTAGAAATGCAGGAGCTGCTCACAGCTGAATAAAAAAAGATGTGACTGGGGACAAAACTCAGAAAACAAACAAAAAGTCTTACATCTTTGGAGAAACATTTTGCTGGCTGTTTGTGAAAATAAATTGGCAGTGGCATTCTACAGTCACAGCTTTTCCTCTGTGTTTGAGCCCTTATTGCGGCTGCTAGTGTTTTCTAAGTTTTGGATCTGGAAAACAGAATAGGTGCAGAGTGCAGAGGTCTACAAAGCTTCAGGTGGCAATCCAAAGACTTGTGCTAGCATAGCACATTTTATTTTAGTGTGTAATACAGTCCAGAACACACTGTCAATTATTTCCAAAATAAAGCTGTTCTGGGATAAAAACCTTCCTGAGTCATATACCACATTACTGACAACATGTTCAGTGCCATCGTTTTTTAACTGAGTGTCCCTTCAGTATCCACACTTGGAAGCCAACGATGAGGACATACAAGACGGGTGACAAATTAAAAAGAAAATCCATCCATCCCTTTAATAGGAACAGTGGCCCTGTTATGCTGTGGGGGACATTATGTTGGCATGATTTGGTCCATTTGTCTCCTTCAGGGAAGGGTCACTGCAGATTCAAGTTGTTCTGAGTGATCATCTTTATCCTATGATGAAACATTTCCCTCCTGAAGGGAGTGGTCTCCTCCAGGATGAAAATGCTGCCATTCATAGGGCTAAAGGGGTCACTGAATGGTTTGATGAGTATAAAAATTATGTGAATCATGTGCCATGGCCTTCGCAGTCTCCACATTTCAACCCAATTGAACATCTATGGGAGATTATGGACTGACTTGTTAGACAGTGCTTTCCTCCACCATCAATGAAACACCAATTGAGGGAATATCTTTTGGAGGAGTGGTGCTAAATCACCCCAGTGGAGTTACATAGACTTGTGGAATCAGTGTCAAGGTGCATTGAAGCTGTTGTAATTATCAGGTTCACATACAGTAGAAGTGTATGCACATCCCAGTATTAT
The DNA here is from genome assembly GCF_041903045.1 of Epinephelus lanceolatus. Lineage (NCBI taxonomy): Eukaryota > Metazoa > Chordata > Actinopteri > Perciformes > Serranidae > Epinephelus > Epinephelus lanceolatus. Next base: position 7,424,328 of record NC_135736.1, on the reverse strand, counting down.
ATCAAACATATCAAAATCAGGAACTAAAATTCCCACCTTGTGCTTGAATACCTCTGTGAACTAGTCAATTGTTGCAGTTAGAGTTTACATCCGTGTCTGTCCAGAGTCATATGTAGCCATGATAGTAGACAGTGACTATGGATGTTTCTGCAAAGAAGCTTTAACTTCTAAAACATGTATGCCTTACACACATCCTTCCCTCTCCAGCACAGAAGATCTATCAGCACAGTTTCAAGGTGGACACCCAAGATTAGTGTCACCAATTCAATATCTGACCAAATGTCTCTCCTTCTGTTCTTGAGTTATGACGTTAAGTAATGGCTAAAATGTCATCATTTTATCCTATTTGACATGTGTGAATCTTTTCATAATTAGCATATGAATTCTTACGTTATGACCAAAACTATTTTTTTTTTTTTTTTTTTGAGGTTATGGTGACCTTGACCTTTGACCACCAAAATGTAATAAGTTCATTGTTGAGTCCAAGTTAACATTTGTGCCAAAATTGAGAAAATTCCCTCAAGGAGTTTTTGAGATATTGCATTCATGAAAATGGGCCAGACAGACAGATAGATGGACAACTCGAAAACATAACTGGCTATGGCTGTTGCTGGTGTGGAGGCACAAAAAAGGCACCCCCACACACATTTAATCCAATTTACACACCTGAGTGAATAAACTCATAGTCACTGATCTCATGTTGTTTCCCATACATGTGGTCACTGTGACTCTATTGGTCATGCTAACTTTGCGCTCACTCTCTACATTGTGGAGATTTAGGGAAGTGAGAGCTCATGCAAAACAACTTAGATCCCTGTGAAGTGAGCCGATGGGGCTATTCCTGGTGGCCCTACTTTTGAGTTTTCGTTGGCTCAGAAACAACTATTCAAATAATTAATGCAAAAATTATATATTTTCTCCTGAATCACTACAACCGAGGTGGTGAGTCACAAAGAAGTCACAACAGCCACATCTACTCTATGAGAAATATGCCAGGTTTAAATAAATCTACACACCCGGTCTTTCCGTGGTACTACAAGAACATCACACACTTGTGAATTGCTAATGCAGAATGGCTGAACTTGAGCATAATTTGTAGGATCCCAGGTTTGTTCATAAAAATCAGACATGACTTACATTTTGACGAAGGGGTCAGAGTAGCCATTGGAGTCCATGGCAGCCAGATGGGCACAGCGTATGATCCCAACCAGCAGACAGCCCTTCTCTGTGTTATAGCACAGTGACACCAGGATGCGGCCACGCTGGGGACACAGAAAACAACAGTGTCAGACACAGCACCTGTTTTCAACCTGACATTTCCCTCTTGAGTGAATACAGCGGGGAATCCAGCAGTCGGGTCAATGAAGTTTCTTGAAGCACTTTTAACTCAAAGCAACATATGTAAAACATGAATCAAATGGAAATAAAATAATAGTGATTTGTTGTAGCATTGTCAGTGTCTAGGATATATTGTTTTTTGTTATGTATGGGCAACAGGAGTATTCAAATTAAAGCTTATAATTAAAGGCTTTATCTGAGCCCGGCATATCGACATTGCTCCTTTCTCCTTCTAATCTCTGGGTTGAACCATACACTGAGTCTAATCAGAGACCAAACGCTATTAGCCCCTGTCTCTAAAATCATGAAGAGCAACGAGATAGCGACCACCAGAGGAGGAAAACACTGGAGCGCCAGCCTTGGTGTAATTTACAACATGTAGTTATATAGAGCCCTGTGAGTGGTTTCCTTTCACACCAGTCTATTAGACTTCATGCCTCAGACACATATACTACTTAAAAAAGGCCTAATTAAACTTTCTTTTCCTTTAGTAATGGTGGAAACAGAGAATAAATTACAACTGCTGAAAAGATAAGAAAATGTATCAGATAAAGGAGAGTAATAGGAAATTCTAGTGAGCTATGTTTTGGTTGAAGGCGGTAATAATAAGATCGGTGATGATAAAGCTGATGATAGTTTTACCTCCTCCTCTGCCACGACCGCTCCCTGCTCCACTGTTTGATTGTTAGCTTCTTTATTCTGAAATGAGTAAGAGAGACATCATGGTTATAGCCCACAGAGCCTCCAGGTGCATATCTATTACACATTATCATGCAGCAATTCAAATTGATGACTGATTGCCCCCAAGGCAAACATGCACAATGGAAATAGAAGACATCTTGATATATATGTCCACAGAAACCCATTTGGTATGTATGTGCGTGCACACACACACACACACACACACACACACACACACACACATAATGTACCTACCTGTGCAATTCTCTCGAGGCCCATATTGTAGCGCTTGTTCTCGCCCTCTTTCAGTTTCTTCAGAGCCACTCTCACCTCTCCGATGAATTCATTTCTTCCGAGTCTGTCCATGTCACACACACACAGCCTTTTCGCACGCAGACATGCATACAAATGCAGAGATACAGAGGAGAGAAGCAGGTGAGTCAGTGAAAAGTTACAGATGAACCCCCCGCCGCCGCTCTGCTCTGCTCATTATTGTGAACCAAGCGTAGACTGTGCCAAATATATCCAAAGTGCATCTGAACAATCAATCAGCTCTCCCATCTGCAACACAAGACGGGTTCCCGGTGGTTTCACGTGAGCAGCCTCGTGAATGATGAGAAGTTGTGTGACTGCTGAGGAAAGAGAGGGTTTCCAAAGGCTTTCAATCACTGCTGTTGTTCCATCAGACACTAATGTGTTGTAAATGAAACATGTAAGAGGAAGGGGATTGTTTGAAGCAGGTAATCAGTTGAAAGGACATAGTGATGTGTTGTCTAAAGGTAAAACAAATTAAAAGGATTGATATCAGTTCATTTGCATTCCCTTTGTGTTACAGCACTCTGGTCTCAGAAATATGTGAAATGGACACAAACTTTTAACAACGCACTACATGGTGGTGGGCACACAATGTGTGCTGGCAACACAACAGCAATGCCATGGTCAATTACTGTAGGATCCTTGTCATGTTGGACACGCAAAATCAGTATAAAGAGCATGAAAGTCCATGTGTGGCAGGAGGGCTGGTGGATGGGTCAAACAAAACATGGACTTTAAACCAGTAGACTGCCAGTCATGTCACGAGTGAAAGCAAAAATGAACAGTTTCACTTCAAAGTCCTCAAAAAACGGCACTTGGGCTGTAACTTTCGGTGTCAGACACCAACAAAAAAAGCCGTCCTTTTACGTCAGCATGATACACGACTGTTCACCAGTATTGTTTAACGGTGCACAGGGCCATCAGGGAAAGAAGTGTCTGGACAACAACGTATGTTAAGGTGGCAAAAGTCCAAGTAGGGCGGGTGGGAGGGGTGTTGGTTGGGTCCAGCGCCCACCGACTTTGACCCAGAAGGCTGGTGTTTGCCTCCTGTATGAGTGCAAAGTCAATCCCTGTCCTTCTGTCCTGAACTCAGGATCAAGCATTTATTGTTGAAGGAAAAAATCAGCAATTTACAGTGTTGTACCGATGTAGTGTGTTTATTTTGAAAGAGACTGTCTGCAAACTGTACATTTCCTGTGATGTATAGCATGTAACAAGCAGAAATTGACACAGCATCCCAGAACGTCATCAACCAATGCACACAGGGTATCTTGCACGTCATATTTCAATGTTGAAAGTCCATGAACAAACGTTGATATGTGACGAGGTTGGAGTTGAGAATGTGTTGGAAATCCATTTATTCCTATGAGTCTTAGGGCCCCAGGAAGAGCGCTGGGCTTTGAAGCCAATTTTCATTTTGACCAAACAGTAAATTACAACTTCAGAGTCCGTCAGGTGATGCCACTGGGCCAAGACTTTTTCCCATAGACCAACATTGTAAAAGAGATGTCTGTAACTCATTGGATAATTTTTCTGAGCAGCACAACTCTTGCAAAATGACTTGTTTCACAATCAGGATTTAATTTATTCTGTCTGATAACATTTGGAGTACTAGTAGATAGCCCCAAGATTAAATAATTTTATTCCAATTCAAGCTAGTGGAACACTGCTGGAAGCAGCAGGCTCGACCTGCAGAAGTCTCTAGTGGCCCAATGATGTGGAAGCAGCACTGATCATCCTGGTAATTTTATAGGCTGCAGTTGAACCATTTTGGCTTCATGTGCCTGCCACTAAGCAACACATAGACACATAGACACTTTATGTAACAACCCAAAGTACATAAATTTACATCACTCATGTCCCATAAATTAGTTATTTCAACTGAAACCACGATCTTTGCCTAACTTAACCAAGGTTTTTTTTCACTAAACCTAACCTGGCTGTGTCTTTCTTTCCCTAATCCTCACCAAAATGTGACTGTTTCAGAACGTTATCGACTTTAACAATTTTTTTTTCAATTGTGACCATTTGTAATAGGCTTTGGCATTGTTTTCATGCTGCCAGCTCGTAATTTTAACACGTCATGCCCACCACCACATAATGTATTGTTAAGAGGTTGTGTCCATTTCACTTATTTCTGTGAGAATTCATTGGTTATATCTAGATTAAGGTTTCAGTGTGTTACAGAATCTGAAGATGTTCTGTGATACACAGTAAAGACAAAACAGTTGACAGCCATGCATGAATCTCCCTTTGGTTGCACTCTGAATTTAAAAAGAGACAACGGAATCAATATCTTTGTCTATAGCTATAGTTCTGTAAAATGATTTCCTCCACAGAGTGCACTTATTTAAACTGATGCTGATGTTTGATGGAGGGTGAATATTCCATCAGCTACAGTACAGTCTTCACAGCCCATCACCTGCTTCAATATTCCCTCTGTGCTCAAATATTCCCAGATGGACTGTCACTGCTCTTGATTTCTTCCTCGCTCTTCACTCTCTATTCTCAACCTTTCTCTCTGGCTCTCTACACACACGCGTGCACACACACTTTCCCCCTCTTCCTGTTCTCTTCCTGTCCCTCTGACATTTGGACATTTGACATGCTGGTTCCAGTCTTTTAGTCATAACGGATGAGTATCTCTAGCAGGAGCTTCAGAATAACTCTGACTCATGACCACTGCTGTCAGATGATTTATGTGCCTTTGCTCTGTCATACATGCAGGGTGTCTGCGATGAGACGAAGGTTGCGGTGGAATGTGACACCAGTTCTGCCTAAACTTTTTGGCTTCTTTTTTGCAAACACACCATCCGTTTTCTTCGCACCCATTCCCACAAGTCTTAGGGTGTAGACCTCCTCTAAAAACCAAACAGATGCTCAGGAAATCTGTTCAACCTGCGGTGCCAAATTTAGCGTGGAGTCAGTGGCAAAATCTGCCTCATGAGTTACATTAGATTATCAAGGTGTTTTAGCACTCCTGCATGGTGTCTGTACTTGTGAAAATATCTCTTTAACAGTCTCAAACAAGTAGGAAGACTGTCAACATATATCTGACTTCGATGACAACAAGGGTGACCTTTGCTGTTGCATTTTTAAATATATTATTGAAATAAGGATCGTTGGTATGTAATATGGAGCTCACTGGTATTTTAAATGTTGTAGTATAAATTTAAAAAAAAGTAAGCCCCACTTTGTTATGCCATATTGCTTTTACTTCCATGTTGTAGGGATTTGTGTGATTAAAGGCTTAACACTCTGTTTCCTACATTTGGGAATCACTTCATGTTCCCAAATATTAGGTGAACCGCTCAAGTCAGTTTGAATGATACAGTATGTTATATGCCAAATGAAATATTTAAGACATTAATATTATGAAAATAAATTGCATCGCTACTTAGGATTATACTCTACATATATTAAGGGGGGTAAATCCCTGCAATGTATGCTTATTATGTTATTAGAGATGCAGATCTAACTTTAATATCAGATCATGTTTTAAAGACTAAAGGAATCTTCTGCTGAATACTAATCAACTCATGTCTTTTATTGCAAGATTAAGGGCCCATCTTAGCAACACACCAAGCAACACATAGCCCAGAACACCTGTCATTGATAGGTTCAGACAGACATAGGTAGCAAATGCACTTGCACCCATATGTGTACCCATGGGTGTAAAGGTTTTAAAATGAGGTGTGGTCAGATGCATTGCTGGTGGATTGCTATTTTGGGGCAGAACAAAGTAATTGTGCCATTGACCAATAAAGCATTGTCTAAAGTCAGAATGACTGAGTATTTGTCTGCTATTTAAAGGCCCATTATTAAGATAGTAAAATGTGCCTACATGGGCGGGTTCAAAGCACATGTACACTCTGCTTGTTACACACAGAGGGATGCGCAGATGGGTTTCAGGTGGGCAAATTCATACATCATTACTGAGGAAAATGTTAATTACATTCCCTAAAATGTGAACATAGCAGAGAGCAGAGCAGAGCTGCAGATCTGCTGTCCGACTCTCCATTGAGAGAGATACTGTGTGCATGTACAAGGACTAGCGTAACTTTATTATTTCAGAAACTACCAGTTTAGGTCTGTGTCCTCTGTCAAGTTTATTACTAAAGTTTTTCGTTTTTCTGCTTTAACGTCCCACAATATTTGCTGCAGTGACATTACTGCTCTGACTGCATTCCTCAGAAAAGATGCAGAAATCCACTCGCTTCTCCAATTTGCTGGATTCCCCATGAAAATAGCGCACCTGGCTTTTAAAGGCAATGGGAAATGACAGTTTGACTGGTTGAATACACAACTATGATTTATTAAGGGACTACATTCAACCCCTGTGCCCGTAGACCCTTACTTTGCATCCAAATTACATGTCATGTAACTAGCAAAGAGGTATTGGACACATCCTAAATGCACTTGCGCCATACACTTTAGACATAGATCGTTAGTGGAGGGGCGGCTGTGGAAGACATGCAGCTCCTCCAATCTGCATGTCTAAGTGTCCTCGGGCAAGATAGTGAACCCCAAATTGCTTCAAATGGCTGTGCCATCGGTGTGTGAGTGCATGTGAATGTTTAACTGAGTAGCAGGTGGCACCTTGTTTGGTAGCTTTGGCCACCAATGTATGTTTGTGTGTGTGAATGGGTGAATACATGTAGTGTGAAAGCACTTTGAGTGGTCAACAGACTAGAAAGGCATTATAAAAGTGCAAGTCCATTTACCAAGTCCTAATGGGGCCCTAAGAGTCAACCATCATGCCAGCAGCTTTGTGATGCTGTACCAAGGCACATCAGTTTTATCATGTTTACCGTCTTAATTTACCATATAAGCAAGCTAAAATCTGCCAGTTAGCACAAAACAGAACATTCTCACTTCCAACTCATCAAATACTGCTGTTTGGTCATTGGACCCTTCACATATGATGTGCTAGGAATCCTCCTACGTCTGTTAACATTCAGGGATGCTGTGTCAGTTTATGCCTGTTACATGCATTTTGTCTTTTTCAAAATACACCATCATATTCACAGGAACTGCACAGTTTCTGCTCGTTCCATGCATACAATCTTTCAAAATAAACTTATAACATTGGTAAAAGACCTCATATTAATCTTATTCCCTTGTGCAACTTGCTTAGGCTTAGAAAAAAAAAACATCATGGTTTGGCTCAACATTTATATGGGAAATGAACACTGGGCTCCAAGGTGAAAGTTCAGTGTTTGTTGGACGTCAGCATATAGGGACTTTCAAGTTTCTTCAATTACATTGTTATCTGGCAGCATTTCATCTGATGCTGTCTGGCAGCATTATACATTGGCACCGCCTGGTGGCATATCATACCTCTGCAAAAGGATGCCTTATTGTGCCAGTGTGTAAAGAAATCACTGACCAAGTGGCTGTATTTGACGACTGCGGAATGAATACAGGTTGAAGAGAAAGTATGGCTGAGGCTGTTGAGAATGTCATTAATTTTCAGGTATTTTGACATAAACCTAATTGTTTTACTGATTAGCATTAGATGATTATTACTGAGGGGGGCATGGATGTCTGTATGAAATTTCATTGCTCTGTCCAATAGTTGTTGAAACATTTCACTCCTAACCACAGATGTAAACCTCGTGGTGGCGCCAAAGGAAAAAGTGAGACGGTTACCAGCATCAGCAGGATTCTGTTGTCTGGGGACCATGAATGTCTGTACAAAATTCCACAGCAATCCATCCAATAGTTGTTGAGATATTTCAGTCCGGAAATATAGTGAACTAACCAACAGAGCGACATTGCCGCTAGCATTGCAGAAAGAAAACACCCAAAACTGAAAATATCATTCTTATCCTCACATCTAACAACTAATCAAAGATCTTTTCCCCCCTCCCTGACCATATCAATTCCCAACTATACATCTCACCTGAGGCATCCAGTAGCCAATCTCAGCCTCACCCTCAATCCAATACTAAATCAAGTCCTATATTTGTCCCTATCTCCCAACAGCCGAGGACAGTGCGAGTCTATTACGAAGCCTGACAGAGGGACGGAGAGATAGAGGGAAGAAATTGAGAGAGAGACTAGACCTGGCAGTGACATCATGTTGGTTAGTTCTTTAACACACACACACACACACACACACACACACACACACACACACAAACTGATAATCGTTTCAGTGGAAAAGCCAAAAGGAGTATTAAAGATGAGATTCTCCCCAAAGTCATGAATGTACAATTCACCTCAATTTTTTTGTGCATCTTTAAAAGCCATCATAAAGCGTTGAGTCATTTAAATGAGGGGAGGGTTTGAGGCACCACATTATCACTGTCACTGCCGTACTAAATCATTTGAAATTTGCCCAAAGGCAGAGGCAGACTGCAGCAACTGATAGAGAAATTTGGACCTTATCTCCTAATCATGTCGGCCTCACTACAATAAAACAATCTTCAGAGCAGCTCAATCTGTCTCATATTCAGACTTCAAAGGAGACTGATAAATCTACTTGTTCCCAGTGCAGTTACTCATGTGTCTGGTATTTTCTAGAAATTTGTGACAGCTCTCAATATCAGCCTTGAAACACCAGAGATCAGTGAAAACTCTTTTTCAAATGAGACAATTGCATTTTTTGACTCAAAACAGACTTCATAACTTCCACTTCGGTTGATTTTTCACTCAAGACTTGAGCACCTCAGGCAGCCTTACTGCACCAATTGAAGGATTAGCGGGTATGAGGCCAACCGTGAAGTCTGGATTGAGGACATTAGTTATTAGTTTACTCAGCTGATTCATTCTTAATAACAGACCGGACCTCCAGTGGCCCTTAGAGATAAAGTTTGCACATTGAGGAACACTTGAATGCAAAACATAACAAAAAGAATGCTGTTACAACTTTGAGAGATCTTTCTCAAAGCCATTTCATATCCAGCCACTATTTAGCTGTCCCTTTCTATTTAAGTGCATTCTGCTTCAGCATAATGGCTTTATATAATCAGTGTAACTGCAAATGAGTGAATGAATGGCGAAATAAATAAATAACTGCACAAAACCAGTCCTCTCCCTCCATTTTACACACCGCATAAATCTTTTTACAGCAGTTATCCTCCAGGACAAAGAGGGGTGCAGCAGAATGGACTTGACGCCAAAGAAACTTTTAATGACTCAAAAGTTTTTGGCTACACTCCAGCTTTTATCACTGTCTCTGATGTGGGCTGAAGAACCAAACACTAAGAAATTGCTTAAAGACATAATCATGAAAGACTTTCAGGACATCAAACCACATTTCTGAGGCTATTTATGGATGGCAGTTTTCTGCAGCCAATGCATTTACACTCAGGATTTACCGTTCTATATAGTTGTTTTTATTGGTAGTGGCGGAGTCCGCCATTCCTGGGCTGAGTTTAGATTCCCTAAGCCCAAAGGATTCTCAGGAAACAATGCATGTCTATAACTAACCCAGCCTCACTGTTTACTGTCCACTCTTTTAAGTCACTGCTAGTGCAAACTAAGCATTTCAACTACCACTGCCTCAGAGTAACTACCTTTACATGCACACTAATATTCCACTATTATTCCAAATGTGACAATATTCTGAATTTGATATGGGTCATTTAAACAACATATTTCATTTAGATATTCCAAATGATTTAAACATGTGGGATATGCTGGTATTATTAAGGTTTTAGAAGAATGCTTTGGACATGTATACAGCACATTTGGAATATGTGTCTCAACTGACCCCTTGCTAAGTCCCGCCCCTCGAATGCAGACTGGCCAATTACAGCCCAGCATTGGCCAGCTCAGACAAGGGTCAAGCAACAACACGGCTGTTCTCCATTGACTTTCATGGTTTCCTTCATTTTCAGGCTTGTTTCGTGAATTTCAAGCTAAACATTAAGTTGGAGGCACGTGTGATAATCATACTTGTTACCTGGAGAGGTTGGAAGGAGATATATGTTTCTTCCCGGTTCCAAAACCAAATCAAAGTCTGAAAAGTAAAAGAGTTAACTGGCTAGGTCGCTAGCTAGTGAAGCTACAGCCTACTGAATGTATATACAGTGCTAGCTACTTTTGCTTTTTAATGATTATGACTCTGAATAAAGACCTACCCTGCTCTACAAGAAACAATTAAGGGAAGCAGAGAAACTTTGCCAACATTCAACCAGCAATGCATCATCACAGTGTGTGCAGATGAACAGTGTTTGGCTTCCCCTGGAGCTCCCTGCCTGTCTTTCAGCCCGCCTGGACGGGCTGAAGGAAAGCCAAACACCAGTCATCTACCTATAGTTCAGCTTTAGCTTCTATCTTTATCCTTTTAACCTGCTTTGCTGCTGAGTGAGTTTGACATCCTGGATATATCCTTCGAACACATATTATAGACCTGTCTGTCTGCTTCTCTCTGGAACCAGTTCTTCGTTTTTCAAAAAATGTTATGATATTTCTTCAGGGAGTGCAGTTGGTTACACTGTGGCCTCCCTGCTAGCTCTGACAGCTTGATAGACAACATCACAAGGGGGCGGGGCTTGCCAAAGGGTCAGATTGGGCTTTTACCACAGCTTGTGACACACAGCCTCTTGCCTGCTTAGTTAGCTCTGGGCGAAGTCATGAATGTGCTGTACACAGACCAACTAGGTGTTGTCCACACAGTTTGTAAGAGCGAGTAGAGATGCATGCATAAAAGACGACATTTCTGGACACCAGAAGAAAAAAAACCTACTTTTAAACATTCTGAAGCTGGTTTTTGGATATATGCAAATATTACAGTGTGGACACTTTTAAGAAGGTGGTTGAAGGAATAAAACAGGGAGGCTGTTTTCGCACCATCCAACAAGTACGCCACTGGTGGAAACTTGCAGATGCAGAGATGCACAAGCAGCCTCAGCTGTCTCAATTTTCTATATTGTGATGTATGAGTTGGAGTACACATTATTGCATTTTAATAGGAATATTAGTGGAATATTAATTTTCATTAGCCATGTAAGCAGCTTGATGGGTTAGCCTGTGTTTTTTTTTAGAATAAGGGCAAAAAATGGAAGACTCTGTGCATGTAAACACGTTAAAGGCGTTCAGTTGCTGAAAGGTGATGCTCGCACTGATCGTAACCAACTTTACTGTGTCCTGCCATCTTGTGGGAAACTATTTGTACTGTCTGAAGCATTAAATCAGCTAACAGTTGAAATTATTTTTGACTGACATCATTATTAAAACGAGTTTGTTTGGCTGCACTGGAATCAGATACACCAGTTGCTCTTCTGTTGTACTTTTGACAGCAGCTGTTTGTTGTGTTATTGAAAAGCACTTGGCGCTAAGTGTCAGCCAGGAGTTAGGGAAAGGACTATAACTGACAATACCTGAATAAAAACACTGCATAGAAATGATCTTTTGTCTTACTTGGAAACACATTCTTCTAAAACTGAATGGTTTTGCTCTGACTGCAGTATGGCCCAGTTTAACTGTAAACTTTGCACTGTCCAGTCTTCAGACAGGTCTACAGAGAGGCTGAGTCTGGACAGAGTCCTCCCGCTCAGCAGTGTACAGAGCACAAGGATCAAAGAGTACAGCATCCCCTCCTCCGCACCCTGCTGAGATCGACAGAGCGGGCGCAACCCAGTGAGTAAACATCTCTCTGGGGATCCCTCTCTGCTTGTCCTGTCTCTGACTGTTCGCTGCTTTCTGTGGAGTAATGAGAACAAAGTCTGTCTATTGGCTGAGGTATCGTGCTGGCGCCTGAACACATCCACAGAGAATCTGAGCAGATTTTCTTCCTCTCTCTATCTCTCTCTGTCTGTCGCGTGCTGTCCCCCCGTTCCTCGCTGTCAGACAGCGTTTCATTCACTCCTGCTCGTTTGCCGTCTCACAGATTTTTCACTGTCCTCATTCTTTCGGTTTTTGGGCTCCCCTTTGAGTAAACTCCTCCCCATCACTCGCCCTCTTTTCTCGGCTAAGTGAATTTTCTCATTCATCACTTTATCCATCACACTACATTCTCCGAGAGCCAGTCTCTCTGTCTCCTTTCCGGCTGACCCATGGATTCTCTCCATCCCTCCATTCTGTCATCTCCATTCTCAATCTTGGCCTCCCTAGTTTCCTCTTCCACACTGCCTTCTCTGTCACTTGACATCATTCATGCTTTTCCTTCTGCTCTTTTTGTTGATCTTAGCAGTCACCTGTCTCTCTCTCTATTCATTTCTTGCTTTCCGGCCACACTCCGCCTCCTCTTCCTCGTTTTGGCTTCCCAGAGCCCCCATGCTGGTTTGTGTCTGTGGGCTACGTCCTTGAACAGAGGTCAGGTGGGTTTCCTCTGGTTTGAGGGGTGACTCCTCATGCTCCTGTTTGTGTGCGTACGAGTGTGTCTGTGTGTTTGGGGAGGGAGAGTAAATGTTATTTCTGAGCGTGTGTGTTTGTAAAAGCTCAAGGACGTGTGTTGTTTGCGTATGTGTGTGTTTTCTCTACATACAGGGGAGGGGCTATGCATGTTCTTTCCTGCCAGTGATTGCCCTTGACATACACACAAGAGGATGAGCACACACCTGACTGCCTAGATTTGTGTGTGCGGCGTATTCATGTGTGCGTCCATGCTCGTGTTTCCTCAGGATAAACAATACCATCCAACCCTATTATGAAGCTGCTGAGCAAACTGACACTGATTGTACACAGCGCCCATGTTCACAAACAAAACACGAAACTCCGTCTCTGATTCAACTTACACATGCAGGATGACACGAGTGCGTCAGACTTTTTGGGCCAAGATGGCTACACTTGACCTCAATCACTCCATATGGAGAGCACAGTGGGAAGGAGGAGGGCGGAGACTCGCCGCACAGCCAACACCTGAGCGGTTACCGCAGCAACAGCAAGTGGAACAGTTGGCTGGCGTCGCCTGGCTGAAATAATGAATTACCTGGAAAAGCCCACTGGGAAGCATAGACGGCTGCTGGCAGTTCACTGGAGGTTTGGAAGCATGGATCTTCATTCTCTGCGTAATAAACTGGTCATTTGGCTGTCTGGGGAGTGCTAATTGTCGGGCAGAGTGAGATTCAGAGTGGAGCACCTACCTGAGCGTTTTGGTGGTCATGTCGGCTGCTGTGATGCCATGATACACCAGCGTTTCGTTCCACACTGGGTTCAGCGTATTCTTCAGGGTTTTTGTGCGTAGCTTGTTTGCCTGAGGAGACAAAGAAGAAATATTAAAAAAGAAACTCATGGCAAGGGAAGGATCAAAAGAGGAATGTTTTAAGGGTGAAGGAGGGAACTCATCAGAATCAGAGAAAGAGAGTGAGAGAAAGAGAATAAAAGATCATGAAAAGGAAGCAAAACGAGTAACACTGAAAGATCAAGAAGGAAAGACAGAGAGAGAGAGAAAGAGAGCGGGGAAACATCATTTATCTCTGTCCCTCAGGAAATGGCAGACATCTGCTGCCTACTTTGTAGAGGAGAGTGAGAGGACGGGAGGCTTCCCTTGCCTCACCTGTCCGTCTGTCTCCTCCCCAACATGATAAGACAGTGCATTAGCACCAGCCAGACTTCCAAAACAAGCACTGTGTCCCAAACACAACACAACACAGCAGCCAATTAAGTTGCACAACACATTCAGCATGAAAAATTAAAGCTTTCCAAGACAGGAAATGCCCACGAGCCCTTAATAGCTTCACCATCCATAAATAAAGTTTGCAGCCACTTGCTGCTTCATTCCCCACCGTTGCCTTCAGGATGTCTTCATTTTGTTTAAGTTTTTATTTGGGATTTTCTTTTATATGTATTTTAATGTTTATAAACCCTTCAGGCAATTGGTTGTGCAATCCAATAAAATGTATTTTTGCTGACTCCCTAGATACATAATTCCACACAAGCCAAACCTCTGGCCGAAATTACAAATTTCTAGAGACATTTTTATTATAAAATGTGGGTTAATAAGAACTTATAGAGCCAAGGGCAGAACTAATTGGCTGTTTAGAGCTGCAGGAGTGGCTAACAGTAGTGGAGAGTATTTACTTAAGTACTATAAGTACAACTGAGGTGCTTCTGCTTCACTTTCGTGTTTCATTTTTTTTTTACTTTACTTCTGCTCCACTACTTTTTCCCACAGCTATAGCTGCTATGACGTTGCAGATTTAGATTTAAAATGCCTATCATGAGGATATAGAATATGCTAAAGGATAAGTCTAGTAATTAATTTTTTTATCATTGTGAAAAAAAAAGCATTAAAAGACCAAAACCAACAACAAACTGATCATACTAACAAGTATAATCTTCGCAGCCAAAGCTAGATAAAGAGTAGCTTATTCCTCTGTGCCACAGGGCTCTATTAGCGTGCATGAAACTATCAAAATTCCCCCCAGTGATTTAGCACATCCTCTAAAGGCTTAGTAAAACAGATTTAAACCAAAAGCATGACTCTAAGATCAGGACTGTAAAATGAAAAGTTCAAGTTCACTTAAGGTTGAAATCAGGCAAAAGTCAGAAACAGGCAGACGGAGATGAGCCAAACTTATCCAATCGGGAATCAGGCCAGTGAGCAGATGTCCAAAATGAAGGCAGGGGGTTAAACAGGCAAAACTTAGGCAGGCAGAGAAAAATGGCAGGAACCCATGGGCTGGTATATGCTTGCGGGCTGATCAGGATGTGGGTGGGGGAGCTCAGGTGAAAGTCTCCAATCAGGGTCCCAAAATGCCAAAACCCAGGAGTGCTACTCAGGATCATACCCCTCCAAATGGACCACTAAGTGAAGACCTCTCAGCCTGCTGGCAGGACTTAAGTTGGTGCCTAATGCTGAAGGCAGGTTGGCCATTGATGGGAGGATGGTGGGGGCCTTGGGAAGGGCTGATCCGGAAGACATAGAAAGTG
Source organism: Epinephelus lanceolatus (assembly GCF_041903045.1). Lineage (NCBI taxonomy): Eukaryota > Metazoa > Chordata > Actinopteri > Perciformes > Serranidae > Epinephelus > Epinephelus lanceolatus. The sequence continues at coordinate 7,409,169 of NC_135736.1, read as the reverse complement.
GGGTTGATCCACATGAACTGGGGCTAATAAAGAATGACTGCAGCTGGGTTGATAACTGTGGGGATGAAGAAGGGGCCCACAAAGCAAGGAGCCACTTTCCTAGACTCCACTCTCAGAGTTAGGTCCCACATAGCCAGCCAGACCCTATGTCTCAAGAAGTAGCACGGGGCTGGAGTGCGGCACCAGTTGGAGCTCTTCTGACAACATTCAGAGGTGCAGATGAGTGAGATGTGGGCCTTCATCAAGGTATGGTGACAATTGCAAACAAAACTGAACTGTAGGGACACTGGCCTCCTTTTCCTGTTTAGGGAAGGGTAGTGGCAGAGCTGGAAATTGTGTTGTGTGTGCACCCTATTCACAGCAGTTGTTTGAACCACGAGACAGGATTGTGAGAGGAGATGCACAGCAGAGCCATCTCCGTGTTCTGGTTCAAGCACTCTGAAACCTCTGATCCTTAACGGATTGCTGGGAAAAAACAGCACCTACTCCTGCCTCAAAGGCGTCAACCTCCACCACAAACTGGCATGAGGGATCAGGAAGGTTGAGGATGGGAGCTGTTTTGAGATGATGCTGTATCTCTGTAATTACAAATGAAGTATCGGTAGAAATCACCGAACTCCAGGACGACTATTTGCAAGCGGGAGGGACAGGCCAGATGTAATTAAGTTGTATAGCCAACTCTGGCTAAACTAATAATGAATAAGTTCATGACTGCATTGACCTTGATGGGGTCCATCTGGATGCTACCTGCAGCGACAATGAGCCCCAGGAATGACACCTCAGAGACATAAATCTCACACTTCTCTGCCTGAATGAACAGCTGCTTTTCCAGCAGTCACTACTCCTGGAAAAGATCAGAATGTCATCCAAATATACCAAAACTAACTTGTCCAGCATGTCCCATAGCACGTCTTTCACAACAGCTTGAAGAACTGTTGGAGCATTGGTCAGGCCCAAAGGCATCACCATTCAAAGTGGCCGCCTGGTGTGTTAAAGACACACCAACAGGGTCATCATTAGGGTTACAGTATTCTGGAGATTTTATAGAGCTCCTTTCAGAGCCACAGAAGACATTATACAACTGTTTTCACAGGCTCATGACAACTAACCTGACCTTCATGTGTAAAATCTGTGGAGTGCCCCTTTAAAAACACATCAACAAGCCACAGACACTGCTTTATTTTGAGTCCATCTCACAGAGACTGTCCTGATGCCATAAATACTCACTAGAGTGTATTATTCCAACACTGAAAATAGTCCCCAAAATTGCAATATTTAGGATGCAATTACACCAAATCTGGTATTACAGGAGTGTGTCACTTACAGTAAATGGCCCATTTGTGGGGGACTGGAGGTTAAAAGTCAATCTCCCCAGCTAAGCAACTGTACTACGGAGCCCCTGAAGTCCCCAAAAAAGAAAAAAACTATTGTGCGAGATACTATCTTGTGCGCACGAGATAGTATCTCACACAATAGTTGTTTTTTTTTTTGAGTATTTGTCTTTGGTACATTTATTTTTGTCTGCTTAAAGATCTAGCGTGTAGGACTTAATGGCACCTAGTGGTGAGGTTGTAGACCAGCAACCAGGGTTGGGTAAGGGTTACTTTAAAAGTAATTAAAGTACTTTACTGCATTACTTTTTAAAAAAGTAACCAGTTACTTTACTGCGTTACTCCCTGAATAAAGTAACTCAAGTACATTTAAAGTACTTCCAACGTTACTCCCTGAGAAAAGTAACTCAAGCACTTTTAAAGTACTTTTGAGTATTCTACATTTCCTATTGGGCAATGGACCACAGGGCGCTCAGCCTACATTTTTTTGTCTCCACAATTAAAGTTATGGACCACTTGCCCTTCACTGAGATCCAGTTCTCCCATCACAGCCGTCACTTTGACCAGTAGAAACACAGAACGATCTGCTGCCGTAGACAACTGTATGACAACAACACCCCAGCATGTTTAATATTTCCTCTAGGGATGTTACCACACAGAGTAAAAGGGGCAAATGATGGTGTGAAACAGCAGAGGCACTTTGTCAACCCGCTGAGTTAACGTTACTGTCATTAGCATCAAGCTTCATTTGAAACAAACTACATTATAAACGGTCCGTTATTTATTAATCCCTCTGTGTGTTTATATATTTACTTTTTATCCGCTCCCGTTGTCTTCGTAAAGTTAACACATTGTGCCGTCATTTCAAACTCAACACTTCCTGATTTTCCTTCAAATTAAAAGCCCCTTATAGCTGCGGCTGAGAGAATCCCTCAATTTTCTAAATAGGCTTTTTTTCTGAAACATTTGTCAGAACTTCCTGTGGAAGATACAGTAGCTTGAATGTTTACGTACGGTAGCTACTTCAAATGTAGCTCCTGCCATCTGCTGATGCTTTTAGGTGACTACAACAACATGTCGGCTGGCACATGAACACACACAGTGACTCAAATAATAGTAAAAGTAATAAAAATAGGACAAGAATAACCCGATGACATCACACACGTCATGTATAATGACCGGGGATAATCGGTGAGTACCATCGTGTAGTGTGTCATGTCTGTCGGCCAAGTCACGGCACGATTTTATGACTCCACAGCTGTGTAATGTGACTTTCAGAATGGGCAGAAAAGTCGTGTAGTGTGTACCAGGCATCGGAGCTGAAGGACCAGTGTTTTAAAATTAATGGAAATAACTGATGGCTTGTAGAAAATGTACTCATGTATTTGATTACTCAAACAGCAAACTAACGCGTTAGGTTACTTGTTACTGCAAAAACTAATCAAAGTACTCTAAAGTGTTACTTTGTAACGCGTTATACCCAACTCTGCTTGCAACCAAGTGAAACTTCTACAGTGTGCCAAGCATGTAGGAGAACTACAGCAGCCAACACAAAAATGTGAAAGTATAACAAAACCAATGGCCCTATCTAGAGCCCGTGTTTGATTTGTCCATTCTGGGCTACTATAGAACAACATGGTGGACTTCGTGGAAGAGGACCTGCTACCTATGTAGATATAAACAGGTAACTCTAAGGTAATGAAAACAAAATGATTCTTAGTTTCAGGTGATTATACACTAAAGAAAATATACTTATCTTATTTTCCATTTCTGTCAACGTATCCTGCTGAATCCTTCACACTGGACCTTTAAAAGGTCTGTAGGATTCCTTTTGATTATCATTACTTGAGTATTGCTGCAATAGACACACATGTAAACATACATTTAGAGCCAGTGCTCTTCTTTGTAGCATAGTGCACAAGCTGTTAATAAACACATTATTTTTTTACCCACTATAACAATATCTTTATATTTAAAAATAGAAAGAGACTGTATTACCACTACTTTATTACTACTTTATTAGTGGACTGCAGGAGTCTTTCTGGTCTGAGCGCAGATTGCAACATTGGCCACTGCAGCATGACATCAGGTTGCACTTCACCAAAAGTTGAATCTGTTTCAACTTTTTACCGCAGATCGCTGCAATATTTTATTTATTTTTTTGGCGCACCACCACAGCCACAAGCATTAGAGGAATAATTCGCCAACATGCTTTGTATCACATCAATGTGGGTAGTTTGTGTAAATTAATTATGGTAAACTTGGTAAATGTGTTATCTGGTGGAGTTTTGTTGGCACCAATGCTGCCACCACGGACACAAACTCGGACTGAAATTCAATCAAACAGTAAAACTCGGTAGTGCTAATCTAATATTAATCAAGATTATAGTACTGCACTGCCTATTTCTTGACTAAAATGTTTTCATAATCATATTTTAGTGCCCTACTTAGCTCTAATAGTGAGAGTTTGTTGACAGGAAGTGGGCGCCATAATGTTTCCTGTACTGTAAAAATAGGTAAAACGAAGCAGTACTGATCAAATAAAAGATTCTGTTACAGAGTTGCATTTTTCTCGTCTCAAATGTTTTCAGAAACGTGTTTCAGCTGACTGTTGAGCTGTAATACAGATCATTTGTTACCAGCTGGCCACCACTGTGTCAAACAGATGAGTTTGCATCACGCCACGCACCGACCGGAACATTTAATGGTCTGGTGTGGCACAGAGCATTCTGGTAGTTGTAGGATTTGTTTTCTCTGGTCATGTAGCACCACTTTCAAAAATATTTGTATCTTTTTACTGCATAGATAGACTAGTTTTATAAAAGCCCATCTTTCCAACAGTCAAATGAGTTGGAGGAGTGATGTTTTTGCGGCGGATTTGGTGTGTATGCAGCCTAACTCCTGCATGAGAATGCTTGATCAGAACGACAGTGCCCAGCTTTTAGGGAGTTGTTTATTTGAAATTATGTATTTGTGACCCATTTTTAAAGATTTGCATCTTCAGTAGGAACACTTTGCTCGGGGCTGAGTGCCACAGCTCTGCACAGAGAAGTATGAAAGTATTGAGAGAAGGACGAACAAATTGTTGATCTTGGTCTTGGGATTTGTTGACATAAACAAAAAATATAGAGCATCGACTGCCTTCAAAATGGTCAGAAATATCTCCACCTCTACCAGTCACACTAAGATGCTGCCATTGTAATACATTAGTAACACTGGGACTGAGCCATATTGCATCATGTGATTCTCTATTATTAATTCTTTTCCTAAAGTAAAATTTCGAAGGCAGGACCTTTTTTTTGTAAGAGAGTATTTTTACTTTAGATTACGGTATGGCTATTTTTATTCAAGTGAAGGCTCTGCCACCACTGGTGTTTATGCATAACTATGTGTCTACACATACACTCAGCTGGTAAAGAAAGTGTGTAGACTGTTCTCTCCAAATACTCTTGCTCGTGTCTGAAGCTTCGCAGATAAACACCTCATCTTTCGCCCTCTCTCTCTTTTCCTTTCTGCCACAGTCAGCCTCTTGCTAACGCCTCAGGGCCAGATGCTGAGCCCTTCTTTTCCATCTTCTCTCTCCCTTGCTCTGTTTTTGTCCCCACATCCCATTGTTCTGCCTGTGCTGCCTTCCCCTCTCACTCCCTTCCCTCCCGTCACTGTCCTTTTTTCATTCTCCATTTTCTGCTGGAAAGTTTTGGCTTATCTACAAGAGTCAGCCCCCAAGAGCTCGCTCTATGAAGGGAACAAGTGTTTTCGATTCGTGTCATTTGTTTGATTCATTAATGTGCAGGAGGAGACGTTCACTAGCAGAGTCACGACTTGACCTGCACAGCTGTATGTGTGCCAGCACAACTCAACAAAACAACTATTTCGCAAAATAATCGTTGTCCCTGATTGACTGAATTGGGTTGGTTTTCTGAGCACACATCCAAGCACATGCTACATCTACAAACACTTAAACACCAGTTCCTTCTACCTGCCCTCTGTCACTCCATGCCTGCATTTTCCCTCTACACTGATGCTGTTGCATCTGTTTCTAAATGTTTTATCTCTAGCCCTCCATCTGTCCATCACACCCTCCTGTCTTTCTCTCCATCTGCCTGCGTGGATCTTTTTTGCTTGTTCCGCACTCTCTCTCTCTCAATCCCTACTTCCCAGAGCTGTGGATGAAGAGTCTGGCTGTGAGTGAATTTTCCATGCACATCGACTAGGAATGGGAAGATGAAAACACCAATGACCAACAGAGACTCCAGGCTACTACTGTGTCTGTATACATGTTTGTGTGTGGGACTGAGGGAGGGAGTGATCGAGGAGGAGGAACAGATGAAGGCAGCGTCTCTGTGTGACTGTGACTAAAGCCTTAGCATGTGTCTGCAAAGACGCAAGGTCATGCGCCGCATGTGTTGCAGTGTGTGTTTCCAGCATGCTGAACTGTACACTGGTTAGAGAGCGCGTGCTGGAGGATGTGAAAAGGAGCGGGGCCGGGGAAGACGTGTGTCTCTGCTCTCTGTGTTTTGACAACTCAGTTCTTTCACAGAAACTGAAACCTTTTTGTGTTCTGGATTACTCATTGCAACATTTGCATGCTGAGTCTGGACGAGGAGTGGGTGGGTGTGTGAGTGTGTGTCCGTCATGCTCACTTCTGCACGTGCATGCTCCCACTTTTCAAGTGACGTGTCTCCCGTCTGGTGGGTATTTAACAAACGGCTGTTCATGGGTACTTACCTACTCATTGACGCTTTCTCTGCAACCCCCCCACCACCACCTCCACCCCCCCCATCAACACTCGGCTGTTGACGTGAGCCGTGTAACAATCCTCCCTGTTTCCATGACAACCACCTGCTGCTGTCCTCCCCTCATCTGTCTCTCCCTCCCTCCCTTTCTCCATTCCCTCTCTCTCTCTCTCTCTCTCTCTCTCTCTCTCTCCCCCTTTTCCCCCTCTCAGTTGTCTCCCTTCTCTCCGCACACTGTTGGTATTTCAAGGTCAAAGAGGGTCACAGCCAGATAGTGAGATAGAGACAGAGATAGGGGTGGAAAGTGGGGAAAGGAGAGCGATAACAATGCGAGAGAAGACACAGAGGGAGGCTGGAGGACAAAAAAATCCCCCAGACGTTGTTATTGTTAGCACCTTAGACCTCAGACGGTCGCCTTATTCAACCTAGCTTGGCTCGCCGTCCTCCCTGCACTTATCATAACCTCGTTTTGTGTCAACCTTGAGCCAAAATGGCTGACAACAGGTTGCACTCTGCCATAGCTGTGGGGTTGCTGTTGCGGTGAGCCTTATCTTCCCTGCTGCTTGAGCCGAAAACAAGACAAGAGAGGTGCAGCAGACCTGAACGTGTTTGTGCTCGATAAAGCGGAGCATTGGACGAGCCACATTAAGCGGTAACCAACCGAAATGCTCCCCGCTCAACGGCTTGCGATGACACATTAATTTAGCCCACTGCCAAGATGTTGTTGTTTTTTTTCTGGCAAGAGTTTTTTGACCTTTGTCTGAATCAACAAGGGAGACTATTATGTGCAAAAAGTAAATAACAGTTTTGTTTTCTAGTTGAATGACGTGAAATGTTTCCTATTTTCAGTCTTTTCAGCAAGTTGATTGTAGATTGTCTTCTAGCAGCAGATTGTGTGTGATTAGGGAGTGTCAGTGTCTGGTAGCATGTTACGTTAATTGCCATTGAGGTAAGGTTGGAGCAGTGACCTTGCTAGCCCCGGGGAGAAGATGAAGCTTGACGTATGGATCAGCCAGTCCATTGGAGTCCATGGCTTTCAGTCCCTGTGGACACAAGCAGACACACACAGACACACACACACGCATGCTGTAGTGTCAAAGGTGACGTCATCATGCCCTCAAACACTTCACACAACTGACAGGGTCAGAAAAAGACAGCGGATATGACAGACCTCTTCTACTGTAGTTACATCTCAATGGCGCTTCTGGGTGTTTCTTTCCATGCCACTGTTTCCTACCATCCTTGACTCCTTTGTGTTGTCCTCAAGGGAACCGTTCAGCGAGATTTACATAATTAACATCATGTGACAGTACACAATATGTAATAAAAGGCGCGTGTCCTCGTGCGATGGCCAAACTAAATGTGTCTGCTACAGCGACAGAGTGACATTATCCAACATTTCACAGCGCCATGAGATGATTTAGTCTGGAATTGACAAGCTGCTGAGGGTGTGTGGCGAACACGTTACTTTAAAAAGCTTGAGAAAGAGAGAGAGAGCAGCCTGACGTCTTGTGCAAACATAAAAACATTACAGGAGAACGTTTTCATTTGGACTTCAAGGGGAATTACACAACTACACAGACACAGACAGACAGAAGTCTGTTTATATGAAGAAGAAATTGAAATTGTGTGTACCTTTGCTTTGTGAATAGTACAATGAAGACAGTTGTTCTCCTGATCAAAGAGCAGGGTGAACTCCAACGTTCCCAGGTAGGCTGAAAACAACACAAACCGTGGCAATTACTGCCAGTAAAGGGACAAACACACTCAGTCATACACACACTGAAAAGCTCTGAGTCATATCTGTAGCAGATGGCCTCTTAAAAACATGATGCTGCCTAATATGAATTGATCTGTCTTGTTTGATTACTGTTTGGGAATGAGCAGAAACTTTGCAGGCTGAGCCCCACTATCGCTACATTGTCTAATAAATCATCGGTGCTGCTGTGTCAAATAAAGTGGGAGTGACAAACACTCTTGGAGAAATGCTTGACTCCACAATTACTCTTCAAGCATATGTTGTGCTTCTGGGGAAAATGCAGGGGGAAAAAAAGATGTCTCCTCTCCAGAGTTTTGGAAGTGTTTGTTTTGCCTTGTAAATTTCACATGAATAAACACATGCACTCAATATTCAACACAACTTCACCACTAAACTTTGAAGGCCCTCCTCAGAACTCACTGTCATCATCATCAGAGTCGACCGCCTCCTCCCTGTCTCCGTCGTTGTCCCCCCTCCTCTCCCCATCCTTGTATCCTCCGCCCGTCTCCCCATTAAAAGTCTCCTCTTTCAGGATCTTCTTCTCCCTTGGGGGTGGTGGCGTGCAGGGGTAGTCGTGGAAACGTGGGAAGAAGTCTGAGATCTGTGGGATGGGGAGGATGGGGCCCGGGCACACGTTGATGGCAAAGTGCTCCTGCATAGAGATCTTGACTGGCGAGGGCGGGGGCGGGCCAGCAGAGTGGGGCGTCGCCATGGGGGAGGAGGCGGATGAGGAAGGGGTGGAGGTGGAGGAGGAAGGGGGGATGGCCAGGTGGGAGGTGGAAGGGGGCGGCGGGGGTTTGGAGACGCTCATGTCGACTGTCGAACGGGACTGAAAATGAACAGAAAAAGAAATAAGATGAGGTGAGAAAGAGAGCTGGGATCAGAGGGGAGGAAGAGACATGTAAGTTGCATCCTCTGCCTCCTCTAAGTGTCCTAATCTATTCAAGGCAACTTTGTCAATATGTTAAAATCACAGCACATTTAAAACATCCTGAGGAAAACTGAAGCATCTGTCTATTTCCATCCATTGATGCAAACCTGACTTCTCAACAGCCAAAATAGAATCTGCCAGAACCTTTGGCACTTCAAGTGTGACTCACACATTGTGTCAGCACACCGAGTCTGTGCTCTGAATTAATATTCAAATGTAGTGCTGTAAAGTATGAACAAGTGATGTCACTTGTGTATCTGCACTTCACTCTAATCCTTCCCTTATCTCGCTCTTTCACTCCTCTCTCTCTCTCTCTCTCTCATCTGCGAGTCCCCTGAGCAATATTTACATAATACCATTTGAAGCCGTTCTCAGTCCTTAACTTATTTGTCACCAAAGGAAGCGTAATAACTGTTGCCAAAACTCCGACCTTGTTAAGCCAAACGCTATCATTTCCTATTTTCCTCACAGTGATTAAGAAAGACAGAAGACATGTTTTGTCTTCCCACAGTGCCAATGTGTCTTTTATTATTTCAAGAGCAGGTTTAATTTCAGTGATCACAGAGACAGACCTAAAACTGTTTCCTTTGTTTACTGGTGCTGTCCCAGATTAGACTAGTGAGGACAACACGAACTAGATAACAAAAACGCAGTGGTGTTCACCTTAAACACGCACACATGAATCAGGTCCTTTGAGGGTGCATATGTCCATCATGTTGCTGTTTACTGTCTACTTGTGACCTCTGTCCCTTTATGTCTGTGCAGTTTGCTTGTGTTGTCATGATTTTCAAGTCTATTCTTCCAGCAGCGTTGCTCTTTTAGTTTCTGACTGATGCATCTGTTGTGTGAACGCACATGACCAGCCTGTTTGGCTGACTGTTGTTTGTCTAGTGTTGCTTTGAAAGCTCTCACATCAAAGTGTTGACTCGTGGGCTACAACTACTGATTGCTGTTTTCATTATCAGTTCATCTCTTTCTTCCCAAGTAATGAATCTATCCTTACGTTTATAAAATGTCAGAAAAAAGTTTTAAAAAAATGCCCGGCACAAGTTTCCCAAATGCTTGTTATGTCTCACTGACTGTCCAAAAAAACAAAAGAGATTAAATTTAGCTTGAGAAGCTACAAACAGAGAGTGATTGGCATTTTGCTTGGAAATCGACTTGAAATATCAATATCTCATCAAAAATTAAGATGAATTTTCTGTCAATCAACTTAAATTAATTCACTGTTTCAGCTCTAGTTAAAGGGATAGTTTGGCTTTTTTGAAGTGGGGTTGTATAGGGTCATAACCCAAAGTCAATGTATTAAGTACAGAAGATGTCAGCAGGCACACTCCCAGTTTGAAGAAGCAGACTGGAGTCTAACATGAAAGCTAAGCAATGTACTGCTGTGGATGGGGCCACAGCAAATTAGATTTTAACCACTTAAATAAATAGCATATTATAGTAGTATTTTTACTGCTTTATCTTTCCATCAGACAGCCCGTTTCGATAGGGAAGCCGTTTACGGCTTTAGTTCCCTATCTATGCTCTCGTCAAAGCCACCAGATTCCATTGACAAAAACAATGATTTTAGCTCACTAAACACAGGAGCTGTTGGTCTACCACTGCCTCGATCAATTAGTTAGTATTATAATGTGACTTTTGGGAATTCGAATGAACCCTTTTAAATTCCCACAATGACACTAACAAAATGACACCCCTCTGTTGTACTTTGATAAATGCTTTTAGATCAGCAGGATTTTTCATTGTGTGTTTAAATTATCTTGAATGTCCCCCTTGACATATACATTATGCATGTAGCCGAAAGATTAGAATCTGCCTTTAAAGTGAAAATGCCTTAGCTGAATGTAGAAGCCAGAAAAAAACAGCAAGAGGTGATTCTTCCTCAGTGTGGGTGAAGATACTGAGATTTTTGTTTACATCGGTATCACTATAACGCACCTCTAGTGTATCATAAAACACACAGAGTCTCTCCTTCTGACACACTGACATATGTGTCGATACACTGAACACACTGAAGCTCTTGTTAATCAGCCAATGTAGCCTTCGTATCCACACAGAACAAGACTTAACTCAGTTGTAAACTTGCATTTCCTCGAGCACATTGCTTCTTCCTCACTTTACTAAGTTACAGCACCAGGCAGACTCTCTCTGACACACACATGTAAAACCACACATGCACACACACATATAAAGACCCCAAACTGCCTCTTCCCATCTTCAATACCTACACTCATTCAGTCACTCAGGCTGCTCCTTATGTAACAATACCCATATTCACTCCTTGGGTACCCACGTTTAAATGATCACTTGCAGCATGCTGATTACAAACTCAATCACTCTCAACCTCCTTACATACAGAGACATGCACATGCAAGCACATCTTCACACACACACGCACTCAAACATAAATATAGCAATCCACAAATACGTACCCAGGGACAGTCTTCATCTGTGCCAGCACTCCATCTTGCCTGCTCTCACGTCCTCTGTCTCTCACATACTGAGGAGCATGCAGACCAGCTTTGAGTCAATATATCCCTCTGTACTCTCTCTCTCTCATTCTCTCCCTGTCTCTGTTCGTTTGCTCTCCTCCTCTCCTCTCCTCCGTCCCTCCCTCTTCCCTATCCCCTGGAGTTGTGACGTATCTGGTTAAAAACCCCGTCAGTCCTTTGCAGACTGTGCATATAGTGCTGTCACTCACTTTCTCAGCAGTGGGGAGATTTAAGGAAACCCGGAAAAAGATGCACAAGTGTGCATGTGTGTGCGTGTTGATGATGTACTGTATGAGAGGAGGGACTGCAAAGAGAGAGAAAGTGAAAGACAGACAAGCAGAGCAAGACAGAGAGACAGATGAGGAGACAAACTGACATCATTCAGACACACAGACAAACACACAGGAGCACCAGCAAAAACAAACACAAAGAGGCATATAAATACGTATACATATTGTAGATGGAGAAGAGGAGGGGTGTGAAAACACTGAACGCACACAAAAGGAAACATTGCCCTGGGATGAAATAAAAAAAAAAATCCACCAGCTGAAGGACAGAGAGAGGAAATTAAATTCAGCATGTTGACTGAGCTGAACAAAATACACTGCCAGATAACTTTGTGTTGGCTATGACTATGGCCAATATCAGCCAGGCAGGCATATGTGAGTGTCTGTGTGTGTGCGCGTGCGTGCGTGCGCTTTGTCTGTATGCGTCCAACTGTAGCAGTCCTCATAGTAACGGCTGACACCTGCCACAGTAATAAAATGAATCAAAGACAACAACACATAAATAACAGAGGACTCATGCAGCGTGACACTGCAGTAAATTACTGCTGGACTCAAGAATGTGGATACAATGGATGAATGAGAAGGATAAGCAGTAGATGCGTGGGTGAGAGAATATATAAAAGCAAATATAAAGTCTAGATCTTGATACTTGATGATTTTTTTTCCTCTGTTTTTTTTTTTTTTACAAAAATCACCAGATAATATGATTTTGAACTGAAGACATGTTTCAGTCTCAACAGAAACACACTGCTTCTGTTTGGACTCACAGAGCTCTCGGCTGTAAAACCTTGTTAAATGTAATTATAGTATCTACACCTGTGATTAGTGTTGTCTGTACACTGATCAGCTACAACATAAAACCACGGACAGCTGAAGTGAATAACATTGATCATCTTGTTGCACATCAGTGTGGGCTGGTCCTGGCATTCACACGGATGCTACCTGGGGTGCACCACTCACCCAAAAAAAACACTGCAGATTGAGTACACCCCCTCATGGCAATGGCATTCCCCAATGGCAGTGGCATGGGCACAGGACCTTTTGGTTGTCCTGCGGTGTCTGGCATCAGGGTGTTGGCAGAATTAGCAATGGATCCTATGATTTCTGTGGGTTGTGAGGGTGGGGTATCAGCACGTCATACAAATGCTCAATGAGATTGGGATCTGGGGAATTTGGAGGCCAGGTCGACACAGTGTTTGGGTGGGTGGTGCATTTCACCTGGCATAGGTAATGCCATAGGTTTCCCAGCAGAACTTTGGATAATAATGATTAATCCATCAATCAATCATTTATTTGTCACACTGAATTATACTACATGTAGGTCCAACTCCAGTGAAATGTGATCCCATCATCTCCTTTAACTTGTGCACTGTAATTTTTGTTCTTTTTTTATGTCTTCTTACATTGTTGGCTGCTGCTTTATAATTGTGAGTGTGTCTGGATGATTCTAGTAATCCATGGATTCTGCTTGTGGAATGATTTAACTGTGCTCACATCCCGACCTCAACAAGACAGCCGTATGGTTGCTCCTGAAAGGAGTTTACTAGTGACCCACAGCAGGAACAGGACAGTGTCTCACATTCCCACTGTCACACCAGTCCTTATTCACTGTAAAGCACACGCCTTCTCCCCTTCTCTCCCCAAGTCCTCTGCTCTGTCAGATCAGCATATAGAAAGAGTCACCTGGTTGAATGGCACTGTCCAGAATTTAGCCAGGTTTTGGTGAATCACAAGATATCACATTTCCTGATATGCTACTGGAAACTAATGTGGAACAGAGGTCATCCAGTTTATTTTTCAACACCTGGACAATGGCTAGCAAGATGCTAGTTCAGCTGGTGACCAGTCTTCACCATCCTCTGCTCCATGTTTATTGATGTTTACATTTGAAAACCTAAATATGGCTAGCTAGCAGCTATCTAGCAGAATCAGCAGGAGGAGATTTTACAGACTGGTGAGATGATTTCTTCATCCTGATGAGTGACTCGCAGCCACACGCCACCACCATCGAAAGCCAACCACACAAAGCATCACAAACACTTGCAACATAGACATAAGAGCCAAATTTAGCACAAATTTAGCAGAACTGATGGAGAGGCAATCGTCCCATCCTAAGTAATAACATGTCATGAGGTGATCAATATCAGTCACTTTATCTGTCGTGGTTTTAATTGTGTGGCCAATCGGTCCACTTTGTACACAGTGTTCACCTCCCAAATTCCAAAAAAGTCAATTTGGACTTCTGTTACTCAGATTTTTTAATGATTGGTAATAGTTTGCTCATAAGAGGGAGTAACTGACCCAAAACATTAGTAAAGTCTCTATCCATGATACTGCAGATTTCTTTGTGTGTGAATGAGTTTTTGAAAGGAATACTTGTTTGTGAATAGCCAATATAAAACCTAAGCTATGTACTTATTGGATGTAAAAATAATTCTGTATTTTGTCATATTTACCAAATGTGGCATAAGAAAGGGTTAACACTTAAATATGTTATTTGTGTTGTGGTTGAATAAGGTCAGAAGAAAAGAAAATCTGAAGGGGGGAAAAATGGCTGATTTTACAATAATTATTGTAATTAAGTATAAAAAAAAGGGGTCTGTGGGATCCAAAACAATGACAAAATAAAGCTTAAAAACACAAGGGCTAAGGAAAGAACATTTCAAAATTTGAAAATAAATAGTAAAAAAAAATGTAGAAAACAAAGCTAAATATGGTTCAGAGGATTAGAAACAGACATAAAAATGAAAAAAGTAATTGACTGAGCTAAAACACATTCTCTTTGTGATGTATAGCAGCAGAGCTCCTTTGATTACAGCACGTGCCTGAGGCTATGAAAACATGACAACATAACATTTCAGTGACGTATTATTGGTTGGAAAACCATCAGAGCACTAATTGATAACTATGTGATTTTCCACGGTTGATAAGTAACAGATGAACAACAATGAGCTGGGTCAATTAAATTAATGGTCAGCTGGAGGAAGAAGTGGGGTGAATACATGTGGATGCGTGTGCTCGTCCATTTGTAAACACTTTGATTTAGGTAGGGCATCTCATTACTATCAGCATCACCTCATCAATATTACGTTAACAGACCATTATACTGTATATTCATTAATCTGCAAAAAGAAGACGAGGACTAAATGAGTTGAAATGAGATAAATGAAAGCTCAGTCTACCGATGCCAAACTATCTCATATAAATAGGTGCTTTAGGCATGGGCTACACGCTTTAAGCGGCCTGAAATTAATGCAGAAGTGCTCTTGTCAGAAGCTGACAGAGTCCTCTCTTGATCTACATGATGTTGGTCTCCACAGAGCTGTTCGTCCCTTTGGTGAAAATAAAAAAAAGCATGTGTGTGCAACAGTGCATAGGTGAGGGCAAACTCCACCCACAGCGGCAGTTATCAGACAGCTGCAGAGCACTCACAGCTGACCTGCTGACCACCAAAACTCTCAGACGCTCTCCTTGTGGCTGGGCACCCACGAGACACACCAGGAGGGCTCTTACTGCAGTCTCAACACGTTTAGGTCATGGGTGATTTACTCAGGATTACAGTTTTCTGATGTACTTTCGCAGGGTTGGTTAAAAAAAAATACATTAAAAACAAACAAACAAAAAAAAAATCACCCTTAGTGGTATCTTGCCAGCGTTGGACACTGAGGTCATGTCTGTCTGGGAAGTCAGAGTTTTTAGGCTGATGCCAGTATTTTTAGACTGAGCTAATGAACTATATCAGTATTCCTCCACCAGATTTTCATTTCTGGTAGTGTGCTCAGAGCTTTTAAACAGATTTGGGACCTTTTTGTTTGGAAATAAAGTGGCAAAAAGACTATGTCATTTGGCACTTACAATACAGAAAACTGAGACAGACAGCTATATTAGTTACATTTTAGCTAGTTGAGGTTATTAGTGGTGATTTATTTCTAAAGAATTTTCCAGAAAGCATCAAATGGACAATTATAACTGAATACCTCAATCAGGACTAAAATCATTACCTCATTCTATCAGAAATTTGTGACATTTTGTCAGAATTAGCAAGAATAATTGAGTTATGGCCAAAAACATGTTTTGTGAGGTCACAGTGACCTTTGACCTTTGACAGCCAAAATGTAATCAGTTCATTATTGACTCCAAGTGGACGGTTGTGCCAAATTTGTGGAAATTTCCTCTAGGTGTTCCTGAGACAGACGGACGGACAGAGGGATGAAGGGATGTATGGATGCACGTATGGAAGGACATATGGACAACCCGAAAACGTAATGCCTCCAACCATAGCTGTCACCAGCACTGAGGCATAAAAGAGAAAAATCCACATAACTGAAAAATATTTATCAGAATTTCCAGAATCTCAACTCGGTCTCAATCCAAAGTCATCAAAGTCCTGCGCTTGGGCAGTGAAAACAAGCCGTCCTTTCATGTCAGTATGATACGCAGCTGGTCACCTTTATTGTTTAACAGGGTGGGTGGGACAGGTGGTGGATGGGTCCAACAGCCACCGACCTTCACCCGGGAGGCCAGTGTTCACCTCTCGTAAGATTGTAAAGCTAAACCCTGTTCTTTTGTCCTAAACCCAACCGCATGCCTGTGTTGGCTGAACGTAACCACGTGTGTTTATTGTTGAAGGAAAAAAGACGTCAATTTCCGGTGTCGTACCGACGTAGTGTGTTTATTTTGAAAGAGAAAACAGAAGTGTATTTTGAAGAAAGGCATTGCATTTATAACAGGCAGAACTTGACACCATGTCTCAGAACGTCAGGGTACCTTGTCGTATCTGGAGGTGGAGAGTCCATGACCAAATGTCGATATGTGATGAGGGCGGAGTGAGAATGTGTTGAAATCCTAGCTATGGCCCTTACCCAAAGTAACCATTTTCATTTGTTTATTTTGTCCTGCTAAAGAAATAAGGCCTAGTTGAGACTGCCAGCCAAAATCTGTTTTTTGGCATATCCAGATTGATTTTAGAAGTGCATGAAATTCCATTTTTGCAAAACGGATTCAAACCACATTTGGATGTGGTCTAAAAATGCAGTTCCAATCAGATCTCTACAAATCCAGAGTGACAGAAGTGCTGAGCAGAATCCATGCTGCTACTAGCAGAGCACTATGACAGACAACACAACAAGTAACAGTCCACGGACAGATGGTGAAATATATTGTCCATTGGCACTGTGGGGGAAGGCTTCTGCGCGGTGACTTGACAGTGCAACTGCTTGAAGGCTGAAAATGACTAACTTCCATTTCTCATGCTTCTGCAGTGGAAAGCTGCGTCACCAGTTTAGCTTCAAAGTAACTGATGCCTACGTCATTTCCACAGCAAACCCAAGCAGATAGGTTGGTGATGTCTGGACAGACAAATGAAAAAAAGATCTGATCACTTGCACATAGAAATGTGAACAGTCTGTCTTATGGATCTGAGTTGAGAAACAAATCTGATTTGCCTGCAGTCTGAACATAACCAAAGTCTGCCCACAAACAGCATCCTGGTTACTCTGGATTAAGGGTTGACATTTTTTTCAGGAATGTGTGGGTCACGGGACTCCTGTGGGATTCTTGGGAATGGGAGTCAATTTCACCACTCATCACACAATCTGGAAATCCATCGGTAAAAAAAAAAAAAAATCTTCCTTTACCTCTGGAAGCACTGCCCGTAGTTTTTCGACTAACAAAAGTGCGGGGGCCTCGGGGATCGCTCACCCCCTTCACTTTCGGTGGTGCCCCCAGTGTTACACTCCTACCTGCAACTCGGACCAAACCGCGGTAAACAACATGGATCTTTCAGAAGAGCAGTTCGACAACATTTTCGCAGAAGTTGCAACTCTACATAAAGGGGATAACGTTAGAGTTGGGTAACATTATAACGTGAATTACCGTTAACCAACGATGAAATTAACTTAAGTGTTAAGACTTACCATTTCGAACTGCAGACAGTCTTGACTGGACTTCTATATAGTATAAAAACGTTGTGGCTAATGCCCTTTTTTTCCTGTCGTGAGGAGTGGAAGGTGTGCTGGTGGATGCACAATGCTTGTAAGTTGTGCTGTTGTCCATGTTTTTCACGTTGACGAGATGGCGTTTTGGGTGGAGCCGTCACCATGGACGCAGAGCTTGCAGTTTCTGTAGGTAGGCTACACATTTCCTGGGGACACCTGCATGTCTTGGCCCCGCCCCCCTCCATTGTGATTGGCTAAAGCGCAGCATCATTCAATCTCAAAGCCCCCCCACCCCCGTAGTTGTCTTTCACACAGGGCTGAGATTCTACAATGTAAATTGCAGAATCTGTCTTGAGAGATTACTCATCACGTGACTGGGATGGGAATCATAATAACAATACTGAGTTCACAATGTGGTGTCAGCAGCTATTACTTCATTTTCCCATAGCATAGGTTATGCCTGTGCGCATGAGCACTTTCTATCTTATGTTAAGCATATGAGGTGAAATGGATTGTTCATTAAGATTATATTATTGAGATGCTAATTTACGTTAGCGCATCTGTGGTAGTATCCATTTTGTGTTAGCAACGAGCTCACCAACTAAGCACTAGGTATTTGCCACATGGCGTTTAGAATCAGAACAAGGTTAATTACCATGAAGGTTTTCAGTTACAAGTTGGTGTTTGGTACATAAAATAAGCACATTAAGATGGAATGAAATTGAAGGCAAAGTACTGAAATAGTCAAAAATAAATATATGTAACAGGGTCAATTGTGCAGCAGTAGTATGTGTAACACAGTCAAATGTACATTTTGAAGTATTATAATTCCACAAAATTTGTTTCAGTTGTTTACCTGACACACCTGGGCCTCCGTACTCAACATGTGGAATGTTTCATACCCAGTTCTTGTACCCCTACGTTTACCTTTGGGGGTACCCCACCTATAAAGGGGTGTCTCCCGCCTTGCCTCTCCCCTTTTGTTGTTGTGCTCTGTGGGAGAGGTATGCGACATTGCTCTTGTGGTCATTTCTGTTTTTTA
Source organism: Epinephelus lanceolatus (assembly GCF_041903045.1). Taxonomy (NCBI): domain Eukaryota; kingdom Metazoa; phylum Chordata; class Actinopteri; order Perciformes; family Serranidae; genus Epinephelus; species Epinephelus lanceolatus. Next base: position 7,390,649 of record NC_135736.1, on the reverse strand, counting down.
GCACTGTTTATTTGTTCACTTTATGCTTATATAATCTTGTGTTGCTTCAGTTGAGTAGGGGACAGGGTTTGTATTGTTGTGTATGATGGAGGATTTTTGTTTTTGCCACTTGTTGTCAGGTATGTTTTCTGTGTTTCATTGTACTTAATTGAATGTAACATGGCCCCTTTTTCGCTGTTGTGCTCTGTGGGAAAGGGGCTGGATTTGTTGTTGTTTGTGTGATTGTGTATGACGGAGGATTTTGTTTTGCCACTTGTTGTCAGGAATAAATGAAGACGTAGAAACACCTGAGCGTGGAGCAGGAACTGTAGGTAACGCACAGCACATGGAAAAGGACCATTACGCCAACTGAGAGCCCAATGTCAAAGTATTGAGTCATTTCCGTGAGCGCACACGTTTTGTGTTTTGTTTTGGTTTTTTCATTCAAATGAGAACAATTCTGAGCAGGTAGTCCACGTGTTCCTCTGAACAAAACCCTTCCATTTTAGGTTGAAAAGTGATGACTCACACTCACACACACTCAGTATTATCTGAATGAAAACGTGACAACATCACAACCACACACTTACAATGCTGCCACTGAGGATTAATAAGTGCATTTGACAGGTGCAAGGCTTTAATTTGACACCATTTTCCTTTCACAGCGACACCAAATCACATGGATCTGTCTGGTTTAGCGTGTCCAGGCCGGTTCTGAGGAAGAAATGCAATCAATTGTGCTTGAAGAATGAAGTCTGGACAATGGCGCTGCAGTATCGATCTTTCTCAGGGGTAAACATTAGGCAGCCTGTCAGATGGATATTTAACACAGTGGCATTGCCCATGAGCTGACAAAAATAAATAACAGTCAGCAGCATCCAAAGAAAAAAAAAGGATGCAATAGTCAAAGCAGAGGAGTGATGTCTGATGAATGAATGAAGAAGTACAGATGAAGGCAGGTGGATTCAAAGTATTATTTAGTACAACGTTTGCAAAAAAATTACAAAACCTAAATGGCAAATAACATAAAGTCTTAAAGAAAAGAAAATACATGATCAAACCAAAACTCCATCCAGCTGCCATTCGTCCCTCAGCCTCAGTGTCAACATGATTAAAGCATTCACGTCGCTCATGAGTATAATATAAATAATAAACATCTAGAATGAGAGAGAGAGTTTGGTGGGAAGGAGGGAGAGGGTACGGCCAATTTGTGGAGGAGCATTCATCCAGTCCTTCTGCATGGCAAGATAATCTCCTCCCATTACTACAGCACAAAGCATTGCAGGTTTTCCATTAAGTGTACAGCCACAGCCTCCCCAGCCTCTCAGCCAGCCATTAGCTCTGAGATTAAATAAACCTCTATTTACATACTGTAGCACTACCGCATGCTGAATTTTTCAACGTTTGGCACCACACAGGATGGGAAATTGCATAAATTTTCTGATAAAGATCAAAGGAACTGCTCACCCTATCCTACACTTGCCCTTGAAAGTATGTGCAGACATATCTTGAATTCCTGAGTTACTTCTCAGCGTCTTTTACAAAGTGCAACTGAGTGTGTGCTGTGAGAGCCTGCATGCTAAAGTCAAACTGATATTAAAACTCTTTTTTGTGATAAGAAGTCGGTGTATATACAGTACATCCTTGGTGTTTCTTTTGATACTGGGGACCACCCATTATTCTAATGGCTCATACTTCAAGCCTGAATAAGTCCAAAAAATGTCGCATTGGACCAAAAGGCCACTATTCCGAAAACAAATGCGCATTCCTCCGAAGGGCTGTTTCTCGGACAGCACTGTCACTGAAGTACATGGCTGATGACTATGCAGAATGACATCTTATGACCTTCTCTGCCTCTTTGTTGGTTGGGTTGGTGGCGGGTCATGCTTTTGCCATAAGCTGCATTTAGGTCAAACCCAGCATTGCACGAAAACATCACTTCTCCTATTAATTTGAAGTGGGTAGTGTATCAAGCCTGTGGGAGTGGGGCCACAGGTGCGTTGGAGGGCGGGTAGGGGGGCATTAGTGATATTTAACTTTTGGAGGAACCCCTTCGGACAAATGGCCTCTCAGTATTATATACACTCACCAGTGGCTTTATTAGGTGTGCCTGTTCAACTGCTTGTTAATGGAAATAGCTAATCAGCCAATCACGTGGCAGCAACTCAAACCGAGCATCAGATTGGGAAAGAAAGGTGATTTAAGTGACTTTGAATGTGGCATGGTTGTTGGTAGTTGCTGAGTATTTCAGAAACTGCTGATCTACTAGGATTTTCACGCACAACCATCTCTATTGCCCGAAAAACAGAAAATAAACAGTGAGCAGCAGTTCTCTGGGTGAAAATGCCTTGTTGATGCCAGAGGTCAGAGGAACAATGGTCAGACTGTTTAAGTTTAAGATGATAGAAAGGCAACAGTAACTCAAATAACCGCTCATTACAATCAAGGTATGCAGAAGACCATCTCTGAATGAACAACATGTCAAACCTTGAAGCAGATGGGCTACAGCAGCAGAAGACCACACTGGGATTTTTCCCATGTCTCGTTTACAATGATGGTAAATCTGAATGAATTATATTTTGGTATTTACATTTTCCATAAAATTAACTCAACGATTGAACTGTGGTGAATCTTCAAGCTAACCACATGTCCTTCTCCTTGTCCTTATGGTTGATGCACAATGAACAATGTTGGATAACTATTTCTGCTATTTGGGATTTTTGGGGTAATGTAATATACATTACACACACACATGTTACTGCAAAGTGTTTTCACGTGTGTGTGTGTGTGTGTGTGTGTGTATAACAGAGCATTCACATACCAATTTTGGCGTCAATTACCATGGCAGCGATCAAAGCATCCGGGTCAGCTCTGGTCCTGAGGTAAGTGAATTAAGCATGGGTGCGTTTCATTGCTTATGAATGTAGCTTTTTATTTTTAAGAGGAAGAATGTATTTCCTCTCTCAGAAGTCAGATGCATCTCAATGAGCTGCAGCCACAGGATCTTTCTCAATGAGAGCAAGATGTGAATGACGCAAATTTTCGTTGAATGTCTGACAAATTGTTTGAGTGACATTTGAATTCAGAAGAGGAATCCTTAAGAGACACTCATCTCATCTCAAAGTGTATGTGAATCACAAGAAACTGAATGCATTTAATGAGCAGAGTGATGGTGGCGTGTGCATTTTTAAACAGGTGGCTAGTTGTTGGAGTTCCCCCGGGGTGGCAGTTGGTGTCACAGGTGCTGCTTGCACTCCACATCACTCTGCTTCAGGGGGAATCGTTGGTCGTGTTGGCAGAGAGTGCTGTTCTGTCAAGGTGCATTATTCTTTTCACCTTGTGCCACGTCCCCAACTTCAGCCCCGCATGGCTCCTCATCTTGCACAAGAAGCAGCTCCCCTCCCTCTTTCTCTTTTTCTCTACCATCATCTACTACCAACACCACCTTCACCTTTCCCTCATTTTATCAGTCTTCCTGTCTTTCTTTCACCCTCTGAGGGTTGTTCTGACACAGACAGATCCCATTAACCCTACCTGTGTATTGTCCTTAACTCTGACAAGCAGAGGTTGCACACAAAAAAAAAAGACATGTGTTTTTTTGTTGTTTTTATCTGAATTTATACACAATGTCACTGAACAGGTTTTCATTTTTCTAATGTTTTGTGACAGGCCCAGCCAACAATGCAAAAAAAAAAGAATGACCCCTGTCAAATAAAATGACAGAGTAACTGAATGATATTCCCTCAGGTTAAATGTGTTATTTCATTCTTTGTTTATTTTATACTTCTCCTCCTGCTCTTTTTGGGTGCTCTTGAGAAAATGCACACCGTGTCCCACTAACATTTGTCTCAATTCCGTGTTTTCATATAACAACTTGCCACATGGTTATGAGTTAGAAAATACACTCATGATGCCCGGGGTTGCCTTATTTCTTGTTTTATTTCCCATGAGATTGAATCAACCTCTTGATGCTGATCTGGAAATAAGCCTGCTGTTACAACTCCAAAGCGAAGCTCAGCACTACCACATTTGCCACTGACCCAATTAGATCCTGCATGGATCCTCTGAGAGGCGTACATACTGTATTTCCAGTGTTGTGTGTGAATCCACTAAAGCAGTGCAATAAACATGTTGAACATGTTAATTTTTTCATAAAATGTGAGCTGAATGTATATATTAATAGTAAATCAATGTCATGATATAGGACTAGACATCATCTTAGATTTTGATATCGTAATATCGTTCGGTTATATTGTAACCTTGGTTCTCTGAGTGAGGAGATTATCTCCCCACCCAGTAGTTATATTATAACTGTTGGAATTATCCCCATCTGGGGTCATCAATGTGGAAAATTAATAATCTTTACACACCACTTTACATGGCCGGTATGCGCAAGACTATAAAAGCCCCACCTTGCAAATGCACCCACTGATTAACATTGATTGGAATGGTTGCAGAGCGGCTTTGAGCCTGGGGAGGTGATCTCACTCAGAGAAGGTTCTCTATCGTATCAAGATTATCGCCCCACCCAGTAGTTATATCATAACTATGGGAACCCTTTAAGACACACCATTTGGGGCCCCAGGAGACAGAGCAGATGCAGGTCCATAAGCCCAGCCTGCTGCTAGGCCACTGACAATAATATAGGAGATCACCCCAGCCGAGTAAGGCACCCCCCCAGCTCAGGGTCATGGAATTACATGGCCTACTGTGTGATGGCACTCAGTACATGCTCCCCAAAGGAGATGCCAGCCGCCACATTCAGGCAGTAAAATCTGGCAAATGTGGATGGACTTGACCATATAGCAGGTGCACAGACCTCAGAGAGGGTGCCACCCTGCCACAAGGCCCACGAGGTAGCTACACCTTGTGTTGAGGGTGCCCACGCACCCACCAGTACTGGCATGCCAGCCCCTCTATAAGCCTGCTGAATTGTCTCCACAACTCAATGAGACTGCCTAGCCTTCGACACCGGCTGGCCCTTCTAGACCTTCAGGGCTCTAACAGGACAGAGATTTGAGTCTTTTTGGCCCTCACTACATCCTTGGAAGGGTTGTAGGGTCGCAACTCCACCAACTGATTCCAATGAAAGTCTGTGAGTACTTTTGGCAGGAATGCAGGGTTTGGACGCAACATGACCCTAGTCCTAATGACAACAGCTCTTTTCCACTGACAGAGCGTGCAATTCCCCCACTCTTTTGGCTGATGTCACTGCCAAGAGAGAAAAACAAAGGCTCAAAGGCTCAAAAGGTTCCTGCTGCAGGGCAGCCAACACCTGACCCAGGTCACACGGTGGAATACCTGGCCTCCTGGTGCGAGGTGCAAGCCTCTGTGCACCCATCAGGAACTGAGAGATGAGGCTGCAGTCACCATCTGCAAGCCTATAATCCCCTGTATGAGCAGCCTTGATAGCTGCCACCCTGCCTCTAAGGGTTGAAGGTGATTTTCCCACCTCAAGCAGCCCCTGCAGGTACCGGGACACCTCTGGGGCTGCACATGTCAGTGCATCAATCCAGTTAGTTACCAGGAAGATATATTGGCAAAAATAGAATGTAATATATAGGTATGTTTTCTTTACTGTATAATAACCTGAATTTAAGAATCATTGTGTTTTTGTTACCTTAGAATGAGCCATTTCTATCTACATAGGCAGCCGTTTCCTCGTCTACTGAGATCGCCATGTTGCACCATCATGTTTCTGCAGTAACATGGTTTTTTGCATCGGCCACTGCAGTTCACAGACCCTTCATGATGAGGACATCAGAAGAACACCAATTTTCAGAGAAAAGGTTAAATCACAGGGTCAGTTTGTTTGGGAAAGGAGGAAAACTTTTAGCGTAATTCGGCTCCTGGTAAAAACCTCCTGTACAATGAACACTGATGGAATTCTAACTGGGAGAAATTTCAGCTGATTGCACTCAGCAATCCTCACTGCTATATGCCAATAAATCCACCTAAATCTTACACGCTGACACTTTAATATATCAAGTTTAGTTATGAAAATTCTGTCTGACGAAGGCATTGCCTGGGGATGCCTTCACAGCAGTCAGGGTTAAAGAAAAGGGGGTGAGACTAGTCAAAAGAGGTTCAATTACAGTAGAGAAGTAATGGTAAATTAAAAAAAATCATTCCTTTCCTTAAATAGCCCAAAATTGTTTGTAGTTTCAGTAGTCAACTACACAAAAAATGGTTGAAAGTGTAACAACATTAATTACTATTCAAATGTGAAAGTCGCTGAACTACCAGCAAACTACTGCAAAATGTAGTTAGTACTATTTTAATGTGGTTCACTACTCCCCAACACTGTTTCTAACCCTAACCATGGAGGGGAGTGCTATTCACTTAAACAGGAGAGAAACACCATTCAGTGGGGGAACAGACTTAACCACAGCACCTGTATGGCCAATGGAGTGCTCCAGGAATGGTGTTTTTCTGTAGACCGAAGCAAAAGTGAGCGTCACCCTGGTTCCCTTGTCAAAAACCCTATGATATTTTTCCATTGGATTTTGGATTAATGCAGAAACTAAACATTGTGGCAAACAAACGTGATACTTACAGCTGTTTTTTTTTTTCAGGAAGATAATCTTCACAAATGAGCACACTTTTATGATTTTTGAAACATAAATGCAATCGCCAGAGGTAAAATGCTAATGTTAGGTTATAAACAAACTACACCACAGTCACATGACTTAACGTCCCGACCAGAATGAGGCTTTAAACCGTGTTTGGTGTAATGACACTCTGTAGTCTCATTTAGCCACTTGTTGGCAATTGCCTTTTTTTAAACACATAAAAGCTTCAAAACTCACAAGTGGGGTATTTACTGACGCGAATCCGAACATCAGCCACATTGACAACGAATTTGAAACGACACATCCAAATAAGTGTGAACAAGTTCATTTTTTGGGACTGTGAGCTTAATTCAAAGCTGTGAACTGTAAAAGTAAACTAGTTCATTGTAATCTGTGTGTACTGAACTTTGCACAACACTGCATATTTCCCTCTCTCCTCTCTTTCCCTTGTTCACCCTTTCCCTGTTTTTCCTCAGCTCCTTTTGATGAATGGCTTTGCTTTTTAGGACAAATGACAGCCCCGTGATTAATTGTGTGTGCTCTCTCACTCTTTTGCCTTCTCACATCTTTTTCTATTTCAATTTCTGTTTCTCACCCTGTGTAGCTAGGAATATTCTATCTTTACCTGAGTTTGCCTGATCAGCATATTCCCATAAATAAAAGAGGGGGAGAGGTTGAGGTGGAGCGGAGGGAGGGAGGCGTGGAGGGAAGTGTGGCCCAGAGGCAGGGCAGTGGGCATGTGCGAAATGAAGGGGTGAATGGATGGAGAGGGAAGGGGGGAGACGAGCCAACTGCTCCACATCAAGAGTGTGAAGGTGACTGCAGTAAATAAGACAGAGATGTAGAGATGAAATGAATGACAAATGTAAAAGAAAAATAGAACACAGTCAGCCTAAAACTGAGATAGATAGATAAGACCAGGAAAAGACAGGAATTAGAAATGCCAAAGGAACAGGAAGAAATAGAACAGATGAATAAAAAGATAGATTATATGAGGATGCCAAAACCATTTCCACAGCAATAAATGAAATCCATGAAAAAACCTTAATATTCCAAAGCTCTTTGATAATTTGACAAAAAATGCCCCCACTATCAAACAACAAAAGGAGCGTAAATGTAGTACATGACAGGGGAGTGAGGAGCAGGGCAGGAGATGAAGGACTTAAACGGGGATGTATTGAAATAGCAGTGATTGTAGTGAGGTGTGCAGCCAGTGCCCCGTGGCAGGACGTCATGCTGTGCTTAATGAGGCAACAGTGCAGGCAATTAGTTCCTGATATGACATTATCAGTCACCAATAAGTGAACACATCATTAACCATTAACCTCTCCAACAGCCTCTCATCATCTGTCCCTCGCTCACATACAAACTCCACGTTGCATGTTTTTTTTTCCCCAAAAAAATTCCTTTAATTTTCCTCTCTGAGTCTACACAAACATGCATATTGCCCAAATATTAGCATGAGCCCTGTCTCCAGAAATCATGTTCATGTTAATTCAGCAAATGTGTTCGGGGACCTACTACGCTTTAACTTATTTTCTGTCATATGTATATATATACAATACAGGCCAAAAGTTTGGACACACCTTCTCATTCAATGCGTTTTCTTTATTTTCATGACCATTTACATTGTAGATTCTCACTGAAGGCATCAAAACTATGAATGAACACATGTGGAGTTATGTACTTAACAAAAAATGGTGAAATAACTGAAAATGGTTTCCACTTCACAGGTGTGCCTTATCAGGGTTAATTAGTGGAATGTCTTGCTTTATCAATGGGGTTGGGACCATCAGTTGTGTTGTGCAGAAGTCAGGTTAATACACAGCCGACAGCCCTATTGGACAACTGTTAAAATTCATATTATGGCAAGAACCAATCAGCTAACTAAAGAAAAACGAGTGGCCATCATTACTTTAAGAAATGAAGGTCAGTCAGTCCGGAAAATTGCAAAAACTTTAAATGTGTCCCCAAGTGGAGTCGCAAAAACCATCAAGCGCTACAACGAAACTGGCACACATGAGGACCGACCCAGAAAAGGAAGACCAAGAGTCACCTCTGCTTCTGAGGATAAGTTCATCCGAGTCACCAGCCTCAGAAATCGCAAGTTAACAGCAGCTCAGATCAGAGACCAGATGAATGCCACACAGAGTTCTAGCAGCAGACCCATCTCTAGAACAACTGTTAAGAGGAGACTGCGCCAATGAGGCCTTCATGGTCAAATAGCTGCTAGGAAACCACTGCTAAGGAGAGGCAACAAGCAGAAGAGATTTGTTTGGGCCAAGAAACACAAGGAATGGACATTAGACCAGTGGAAATCTGTGCTTTGGTCTGATGAGTCCAAATTTGAGATCTTTGGTTCCAACCGCCGTGTCTTTGTGAGACGCAGAAAAGGTGAACGGATGGATTCCACATGCCTGGTTCCCACTGTGAAGCATGGAGGAGGAGGTGTGATGGTGTGGGGGTGTTTTCCTGGTGACACTGTTGGGGATTTATTCAAAATTGAAGGCACACTGAACCAGCATGGCTACCACAGCATCCTGCAGCGACATGCCATCCCATCCGGTTTGCGTTTAGTTGGACGATCATTTATTTCTCAACAGGACAATGACCCCAAACACACCTCCAGGCTGTGAAAGGGCTATTTGACCAAGAAGGAGGGTGATGGAGTGCTGCGGCAGATGACCTGGCCTCCACAGTCACCGGACCTGAACCCAATCGAGATGGTTTGGGGTGAGCTGGACCGCAGAGTGAAGGCAAAGGGGCCAACAAGTGCTAAACACCTCTGGGAACTCCTTCAAGACTGTTGGAAAACCATTTCAGGTGACTACCTCTTGAAGCTCATGGAGAGAATGCCAAGAGTGTGCAAAGCAGTAATCAGAGCAAAGGGTGGCTATTTTGAAGAAACTAGAATATAAAACATGTTTTCAGTTATTTCACCTTTTTTTGTTAAGTACATAACTCCACATGTGTTCATTCATAGTTTTGATGCCTTCAGTGAGAATCTACAATGTAAATAGTCATGAAAATAAAGAAAATGCATTGAATGAGAAGGTGTGTCTAAACTTTTGGCCTGTACTGTATATATATATATATATGTATATATATATATATATATATACTGTATATGATATTAGAATGTCAGATATCCATATTAAACATGGCCAAAGTTTCAAATAATGACGTAAAGGTATGTAAAACGTTCCCTGTGAGCAAAAACCTTAGGCTTCAGACCATTTTGAATATTTTGAGCTGATGTCAGCTCATGACGAATTGCTTTATCCACCTTGATTCTAGCCCCCATGATACCTCACGTGAATTATGGGCAAAAGTTGCGGCACCAAACCAGAACTGGCTGTCCGCAGACTTTCAATGCGGGACATATGTCCGAGCCTTTACAGTCATTCCCCAGCTGCAGTGAAGGTGCAGCAGCCTGGTCTCACTTCCAGGGTGTCAAAAACACCACTTGGGCAGCATCATTATAGTGACGCCATCCAACAGATAAAAACTGCCTTAAAAAAACACAACACAAAACTAATGGACCTAGTTATTATGTGTGGCACTTATTGGTTTGAGTACTCCCATTTTGAATCCTCAAGTTTGTTGGTTTATGGAGCCAGAAATGACCATATTTGGACAAGAGGTGGGTGCTGTGGAGGATTGAGAGGTGTGTCTGCACCACAACACAACTAACTTATTCAACCACCTGAAAAAAAACACCATAAACTCCATTACAATGATATAAGAAGGCCAAGAACAACCTCACTGAATCCTCTTCCTTGTCCAGGGTCAACTCAGACATCAGTTACAGAGACACTGTACAGTGCGTCACCACATCCTTTTGGCTCCCAAAGATAGACTGAAATAACTAATGCAATCACTTTCCATTTGGCCAGAGATATGTGTCCAATAAACACTGAGCAATGAACGCTTTGAGAAAGTGGTCAACACACAGGACAAAAGATATGTGATCCCCTCACACAATTATTTTTCAAAAAGTGGCACAACCAGCACTGTATTCAAATCGACAAGGAGAGATATGGAGGGCTATAACAGCTGTCAAGTGCTTCGTGACTTCGATTGACCTGTGATCAAGCAGAAGAGTGGAGCCATATATGAGCCTGACACTTCATTACATTGATGGTGATTTTACATTGAAGAGTCGATGCTTGCAAACGTCATTTTTCCCACAAAGACCACACATGAGACTCAATTGCCCAGGGACTGAGAGAGGCGCTAGCAGACGCACAAAGGGAGCTGAAGCTTCTACAGCATGCACTAAAGATGGTGTTACCCACAAGGTGGGGATCGATGCAGGCCATGATAGTAAGTGTCCTGGAGCAGCAGATGTCCCTTGCTTACGTCTTGTCCACTGACAGAAAGACCCGACACCTCATCCCAACATGTCAGGACACTGATGTCCTGGAGGCCATCGACAAATCCTTCCACCCTCTCACTGAGTTTACTAATGTGCTTTTAAGTGAGAAGTATGAGTGTATAGTATAAATCCAGACCAGATAGCACACATACATCTGGCCGACGTGTATCAAGTTTAGATCGTTAAGACATAGCAGGGAGAGCGTTTGCTCATTGCCAATACATCGCTGAGACGTCGGCCTTTTATCGAAAATGACCACCACACGACGTTCAATAAAAGAAGCTGCGCTCAGTGGGCGCTCCTTCTACATTAATATTTATATGCTTCACTAACTACCACCTTTATTCATTTAGGTCGGACCGTTCAAACTACAAATATTTCACCATCCAATGTGAGAAATCAGTGCTAAGATTCAAAAATAGCTAACTGTTACCCTATTTCGTGTGTAAGTGTGCACAATGAAGAGACAAAAGTCAATTTGAAAAGCTTTATTTTCAAATTTCCACAAACAATATCTGATGGCCAGTCCGCTTCTCCTGGCAGCCTGCAAGACACAGAAAAGATGATGAGTACATAGCTTCAAGAAACAAATACCAACTTCACCACTGTATTTTTTTTAGCATTTTAGCTGTCTTTTAGCTGTCACTCTGCTTAATTTAGTGTTGAAACGGTTAAATAATGGGATCCGCTAACTCCGTTAACAGTTAACAGCAGCTCAACAATCAGTCCTTCATCTCGGAAAAACAGTGGTTTCAAAACTGCGCTATTACCTGTAGCCACCGGGTCAGCTTGCTTTGCAGAGGAGGAGACCTCGACTGATAAATTGCCCATAAAATCACATTAACAACATACCGAATCCATCCTTAAACTTCACTATTTGACCTCTGCGGTCCTCTCCGCTCCTCTCACCCACACTTGAGCACCCGTTCTGGGATACACAGTGTTGGCCCACCCGGCCTGACCTCCACGGTCCTCTCCGCCCCTCTCACCCACACTTGAGCATCCGTCCAGGTAGGGCCACGGAGGCCAGGCCGGGCGGGATCATAGGTGAGTGGATCCCAAATCTCGAGCCCGGGTGGGAGCTGCGGGCAATTCCACTTTAACCCAAAACAAGTGCTCACGATAACCAGATAAGCAGATAACGTCAACTAGGGAAGATAAAATGAAAACACCACAGTTGTAGCCTGTTAGCTAACATGAGCTAAACTAGCTAACAAAGTTATTCATTACAGCAAGGTGGTGGGCCTTAGGCCTGTCACACCTCCAACAGTGCCTGTGGTGGACTGTGCATGGCAGGGGCGTCCTCTTCCCTGAGGCAGGCCTACACCTGACCGCATACCACAAGGTTTTGCTGCAGGGTCTTCAGCTGGGGACCACCGCTCATTGGTGTTTCATCCCTTATCCCAGAACATCTCCTGGTGGCGGGGCAGTGAACAGGGACATCTCCCTGACTCTCCCTGCAGCAAAACCTAGTTGGATGTTACTCCCCAAGCCTTGTCTCGTCGTTTCAGCCAGAGCCAGTGGCTTGCTTTCTCAGCTTCCTCAGAGAGCTCTTTGATGGATCTGCTCAGTGTGGCTCCATGTAGTCCCAGGTCCTTGAGCAGGCGTGATGTTGATCTGCCCACAAAGCCTCTGGCTCCCACCTCCACCGGGTACAGCCTCGCACTCCATCCACTTTCTCTGCACTCTGCAACCAGGTCTGCATACTTCGCCTTCTTTCTCTAGTAGGCAGCTTCCAGTCCCTCCTCCCATGGCACTGTCAGCTCGATCACTATTGCTGACAGCACCACATCTGGTCTTAAGGTGGTGCTGCATATCTCCTGTGGGAACTGGAGCTGCCTACCCAGGTCTACTTTCATCTTCCACACTGCCCCTGGTGTTAATAGCTTGGCGGGTGGTCTCTTGCTGGTATGCATTGTGGGTTCCCCCTGCCTGAGGAAGTGGATCCTGCATCGGCTTTCTGATGGACTCTGGTTGTTTGCCTCCTGCCGACTTTTCTCCAGCACCTCTGCCAGCTTCCTGAGCACTTGGTCATGCCACCATCTGAGCCGACCCTGTGTCAGTGCTGTTTTGCAGCCCGACAGAACATGCTGGAGTGAGGCATTGATGGTCCCACAGAGGTCACAAGATTGCTCTGTTCCAAGCCATTGATGGAGGTTTTTTTGAGGGCTCGGGAGGGTGTCATATGTTGCCCTAATGAGGAAACTTGAGGATTGCTCGGCTCGTGACACCCTCCCAAGTTGTCCACCGCCCCTGCTGCCCCTGTGCCACAGACCTCACTCTGAGCTCCTCCTGCTCAATCCTGGTGACCTCTGCAACAACAAGGTCCTTCCTCTCCTTCCTGCTTGCCTTGGACCATAGGAGGGGTGGGTCGCTCCATCCGAGGCCTGTCTGTCCTGTCTGGACCATGCCCACGACTTGATGTTGCAGTCTTCCCATCACCCTCTGCACCTCCTCCTTGGCCCTCTATTTCCTTCCAGTCTCAACTCTGGCATTTGCATCAGCCACTGCCCTGTTGGAGGAGTCCCTTAACTTGCCTTCTCCTGTCTGTAGCCTAGGGTGATGGATTTCAGGGGTAGCTGGAGTGAGTTCCATCCGTACAGGCCAGCAGCTGAGAAGCACCGTGGTAGGCCGAGCCATTTGCAGATGAAGGAGTTGGCTTTTGCCTCCATCCGGCTTACGGCTGATGAGGTGACTTCGCACAGCTTCAGAGGCCACATCACCCTTGGGTACAGGGTGAAGTGATAACACCACACCTTGTACTTTCCAGGTAGCTGGCTTGCGTCGATCTTGGACAAGCCTTCTGACAGCTGCCAAAGGTTTTCCCCATATCCTTGTCTGAGAGACCAGATGTATAAAGAAAGATAACATTAGCTGGTGGGGACCTGTGCTATACACCCAGTCGTGCCTCACCACTCACCAGGAACCTCTTTTAACAGTCACAGAATACAACATAGCTATTTTCTGCCAGTTTATTCCAATTAGCTTACCTGAAACCAACTGCGGTGATATCCTGCGACCTGCAAGCTCAGTTCCAAACAAAGACTGTTTCTGCCTTCTGTGGGGACTTCCGTATGTGGGCAGGTATGGGCCAACCCAAAGTCGACCTAGCAGAGGCGTTTGATGAGCTGGGACAAAAGAGTATTAAATTTAAAGATGTCCGCCCATGCGGCTGACGCGTGCCAGACGTTATAAATTAAGGGCTGATGTGTCGTCCTTTGACCGACGTCGGCCAAATGTATGTGTGCTATCTGGGAGTCTGCAAACATTTTAAGCTCCTATTTCCTAAAAATAAAGGATGATGATCAACGAGACCAAAATTCTAAGCTACCGTGATGAAAAACAAGTGTGAGTCATCTTACATTCAAGGACAGGATCCGACGTTAAGGTTTTTTCCTACTTGCCCTGCCGGGCAAGTACTTCTCAAATCTACTTGCCCCATCTACATTCTTACTTGCCCTGCCTAAGAGGTTCTTTTTCTGGCTGTGTGGTGCATATTTTCGCTCATGACTTATATCTTACATCAGCAGAGACGCTCAGCCAATGGAGGCAGCAGCACATAAAAAAGCAGCACACTGCAACTGGCCCCTCCGAGGACAGAAACAGGAGAGGAGATACACGATTACAGGCCTGGAGTTAAGATATTTTTAGGGCAAGGCCACTTTGGCCTTTGATAAATACAAATTTATTGGGGCATCACAGCCAAAATGTGGGGCACCAAGGCCAAAACCAAGGGCGCAATAACAATATGTGCTAACTACATTGAATGAAGACAAAACAATATATGTGCTGAAAAACAGTACTGAGTTTATTAAAACTAGGTGTGCATGACTGGGGATATATCTCGTTTCTTGTTGTTTTGATTCATGTCCCTTATTTTTTTTGTCTTTGAAATCTCTTTATTCTTTTGTTATCTCCTAGTTATTCTTTATTGTCCTTTCTCAGCACATTACATACATCTGAACTCTGCATTTGACCCATCCTACTGTATACACTGGGAGTAGTGGGCAGCCGCAGTGCAGCATCCGGGGACCAACTCCAGTTCTTTTGCCAATGCCAGTGGTCAGGGTCACTGACAGGAGTATTCACCTGACATAGCCTACATATCTTTAATTATATAGTTATTTATATGTCTCTATGGATATTTTTACATAAATCCCCAATATTTAATTTGCCTTTAAAAAAATCCTCTTCCTTCATTTAATTTGACAGTGTTTATTGTATTGTATGCGCGGAACTGCCGCTGGCTGATCTATCGCTCTGATCCCAACCTGGTTTACAGTCAGGGCGGGATGTAAATGTAAAATTTTCTTTGTTGAATATAAATCACTGAAAGGTTCATTTGTAGTTCTAAACATATTCAGGGTGTTTTTTACTCAGTTTTTGTCTCTCCCACAATGTTATTCCTCTCTCCTACAGCAGCCATTACAATTACATGCATATGGACAATTATGCAAATTAGGCGATGACATCATTTAGCAACTTCTAGCAACTTTTAGGACAGCCAATAGCTACGTTTCTTACTGAGGATTTGGCAACAGTGCTCCCAGTTTGTTCCTGGCGACAGAGCAGAGTGATCTGTCTCTTTGTCCCGTGAGAGCAGGCAGCTGTTCTCCGTGTCCACATTTAAAACAACTTTCACTGGCGATTTGACAGTCACTACAAGCACATTATGACCCTTTGTAAAAGTTTCTGTGTGGTACCTGTGTTGTACATGAGCTAACGTTAGCGGGTAAGGACTGAGAGGCTGTCCGGTATGTGTGTGTGTCCGAGTCGGTGCTGCTTGCCCGATCGGGCATGTCTGCGCAGGGTCTGCTGGCCCGCCGGCTATTTTTACTTGCCCCGGGCATTCGGGCAACCATTAATGTCAGACCCTGAAGGACATTGGATATTCTTTTTGAATAGGAGGAGTGTCCTCTTACAGAGTAGGTTGCATTATGGGTAGCCTTGTTGTTGCTAGTCTAGCAAGTGTCCTCAGGTCCATTTGTGGCGTGTCTTTTAGAGTTAGTCAGCCCTAAAAGTGCTCAGCCCAACTGAAGTTGAGTTTCTGACTGCTCATGTAAGGTGTTACAGCCATAGAGAAAATCAATTCAGGAGTGAAAAATTAGTTGAAAGCATCTTCTAAAATTGTAGTAACTGCAGCCAGAGCTGTTAGGCAACCTGCAACACTTGGTTAAAGGTTAGGGGAGGTTCATTGTCTTGAATTAATTAAATTCACTTAAAGGGAAGATGCGCTTTCTTTGTTAATGTGTAACCATGTAAACCATAATCTTTCAAAGTGTAACCCTAGACTCATGATGCAAACCCTCCAGTGTCTCCAGTGTCAGAGTCCTGCACTTTGTTTGGTGCTATTGCGCTTCCATCAGAATTTAATTACCAAAACAAATAAGTAGTAAATGAATGTAATTTCTAGGAGTCAGGGTTGGAAAAACATCCCATTGCTGCATTTGCACAGTGCATGGCCTTATGGGCAGCATTTCCAAGATTTAGCTTCAAGCTGCTCAAAAGTGTGCTACTGCTTCCAGCCAATCCAAGCCAAATACAAGTTGTTGATTTGCACTTTAGTAAACAATTCAAAGGTCTAAACTCCACTGGGAGCTGACTGGTGCATGAAATGCAACGTTATTGCACTCCTTTGTCTTTTTCTGTGAAGGTAAGGGGTGAAATACGTTTCCACTTCTTCAAAAAAGCAAAGCGCTAAATAAGGTCTTTGGCTGGACGCGCTAAGCATATTTGAGCGTGGCGAGAGTCTGATCGCACAGGGGAATAGGTTCCTCAACAGTTTCCCACCACAGCACTGCCTCGCTGGGCAGAGAACAGGGAAAGTGGGAGAAAAGAAATGGAGAGCATAAAAATTAGATTATGCCTTACCTGCAGTTTCTGTTTTCTCATGAGCACAACAAAGTTTTTTGCTCTTCTTGCTTGACTATCATCCACCTATTTAAAATATAGTTGCTTCAGGAGACCTGCAACTCAGGCATCTGGAAAATTACAGCATATTTTTTTCACTTAAGAGATTTAGAGACTGCATTTTTACACATTTTAGAGCGAGGTGTGACATTTACAAGAGTCACGGGCCATGCCGCAGGTTTGTCCAGTGAAGTGAGACAAAGTTCAGGGACTGACCGCTGCGGAGCAAATCAAAATGTCAAGGAGAGGAACAACAGAGTTTATATGGACAGTTACACCTCTTTGATGTGTCATTTATGTTTGTTTTCAACAAATAACTGATATCCACACTAAGACACAGCTCTCAAATATAACTCTGACCTTGTTCACAGGTTAAGGTATCAGATCGACAACAGCAAGCATGTTTGGGACTAGTCGGCAGTCGATGGACAGCGTGGCGTTCAATAGGAAATAGCTCCAGGGGCACGACATCCTTTACCTGACTCAAGGAACAAATCAGTGGGGAAACACTCTGCTATGGAAGGATGGATGGTACAAAGAGTAAAAGGATTGTCTCTTAAGCCGTGTGTATGTAAAACACACACATGCACACTTACCCACCACTACTGAGACAGCTTTACAAAGTGCCTTGAGGTTAAACCTCAAAAAATGACTCCGCTGTCATTATACTGGCAACATTTAACATCTCATGAGTCAGTAAGTGGACTCATCACTTCAGGCTGAAATAGACATCCACATTTTCTTCAGCTGTTGGTTTATTAACCTCTTGAACCTTGAATTATAGCCTCATATTTTCTCATTACTTGGTAAAATAGATTTTTTTCTCTCATCTTATTGCCATATATACATTATACTGTATATTCTCCATGTGCTTGCTCTGACACTTTTTATAGCCAATGATCATCCAAGGACTCCATAGTTTAACAGCTGCACATAATGTGAATATTTTCTGAATGTTAATTGCATAATTGTATGCACATTTTCACCAACGTTGACATGTCTGGTTGAGTTGTGCTTCTACACCATTCCAACCAGTGACACATTGGTCCTGTTCATACCTGGTATTAACGTGCATCTTGGGTAATCCGATCACAAGGGACAAAATTCAAGTGTAAACGACCACCAAAACGCATTGTGATCCAATTGCTCAGATCACTTGCTGAGGTCGTCTGATGTGGTCTGGGATGTTTCGTGACTGTCTGTCGGTTTTGCCCTATGGAAGGAGACGTATTGAATTCTGCTGACAGCGTTATTACCAGCTGTACCAACACAACTGCTAACATGACTAGTGAATATGTTACCAAGAGGGCAGACTAATAGGTTTGGCCAATTGATCAGATGTTTTACAAATTATCAGTATCAGCTGAACATGGCTGTGATAGTGGCCGATGGCTGCGCAGCCTCCAACAGTCACACAGGGATGTACGTCACTGACCTCAGACGAAGTGGGGAGTGTTGTGTTAATGAGAAGTGTGTACAGCTCACTAGCGAGGTAACACCGTCAGCCAGCTTGAGTCGAGTTCAGACCAGCCAGTTCACACCTCTACAACTTTTCTCTGCAGTGACCTGAAACGGTTTCGTCTTGTTGCAAATCTTTGATCTGAGCTGGGCCTAAGGCTCATACACGTGTGCCCAGCTCCACATTGATCAAGATTTATGAAGAGTATCAGGCTTAGTCACAGCTTTATAAATCTGACCAAAAGAATGCATTATGCACAATTCTGCTTTTGTGCGTACACACGCTTTTAGTCGTGACACTACACAGAGTTTTATGCATCAGGCCCCAGGTGTAAACAGACTTATAGGTATATGTAGTACTGACTTTATTTATGAGGGAGGAACCTGCCTGCCTGCCTGCCTGCCTGCCTGCCTTCATTTCTCTCCTGCTCGTTACTTTTTGAACAACACACTGGCATTGTTTCAAGGCAGGATTTTGGTTATTTGCAATAAATACACATATTTGACAGTGTTTTTTTTCCTGTGAAACAAACATCTGGTCCCACATGTTGGTTAATGTTATGATTTTGCATCATGAATCTGAAGTCATTCAAACCAAAATAGACTAAAATTAAATATAAATTCATCTCAATTTGTAGAATCTGCCTCCCCAACATATCTGCAGTAAGACAATATCATTGCCCTTTTTGTTCTCAGGGACAGAGGCAGCCAGTTACATCTCTAATCCAGACATATTTAGCTGGATAATCACCTTTCATTGTATAATCCTCAGGTTAGATAAGGCTCAGTGCAATAGAGATACACCTCATCTGCATCTCTCAGCCAAGACAAACAGGGATAACAAAAGGTAAGCTTGTATAAAAGTCTATATTTCTGTATTAATGATTTGTAGTGAAGTACCAGCTTGTTTTACTCTGCAATGTTTAATAATTCAAAACAACTGGAGCTATGGTTCATTTATACAGAGCATGTTTGAGGTAGCTACGACACACTCACAATGAGACTTCTGTTCCCTGCTTTAGAATATTTGATTATCTGGATCTGGAGTATATTTTGTTATACAAGCTGACAGATGGCCAGCCCACTGTTTGCATTTGTTGTGGTTCAATATTTGTGCCCCTGTTGCTCGCTACAATACAATCACATCAACAGACATCTTTAAAACAGCTCCACTGTGTGATTATCAGGCTGGCCTCCAGAATTTCGAGGAGGAAGAGGTTGTAATTAGACGAGAATTATACAAAGCTGTTATAAGATGTAATAAGGAGATTGTCCTAAATGAAGAGACAGGAAAAGATGTCTGTGAATGTGAAAAATATCTCATTCTCGCCCTCTGTTCCCTCCTATCTGCGCCAATACTGAAGGCGACAGTCTCATTTCAGAGCTGTGACATGAAATCAGTGCCGAGGAGGGGTGAGGGGTGAGGTGGAGGAAGTGGTGGAGAGGTGTTAAGATAGGTGAAGATAAGATGGAGTGCCAGACCCGATTGCATTACTATCGGTTGTTTATGGATCAGACACGGGCTGGTTCGGTCCTCTGGGATTGATTGTCTTCTGACTGGAATGCAAGCGAATAGAGAGATAATACGAAAACAAAGAGAAAAAAAGAGGGAGGGTACAAAGAAGGGTGAAGCTTCGCCTGAACTCACAGCCAATCTGAGTGGAGCTGTGCATGTCTTTCTATCTGTGACTTCTTTGCATGTTCTGTTTTTTGCTTGTGCCAGGGAGATTCATTTTTGTGCCCATTTGTTGTGTGTTTGCCTGTTAACTGGAAATGTACCTCAAAAATAATTCAACAGATTTTAGTGACATTTGGTGAAGAATTTAGATCATGTGCCAAGGAATAAGTGACTTGATGTGGGTTACAATATGAGGCTATACTGTTAGCATGATATTAGATCTATTTTGCTGGATGATGCAAGTTTTTTAAAATGGCAGGGGTGGGGTGATTTGAGCCAAAAGGCCATGTTATAAAATTATTAATTTACTGTAATTCTGCATTGCATTCTTAAAATAAAAATGAAATAATGTTAATCATTGTGTGACATTTCTGATAGTTCAGAAGATGACCTGAGATCTGTCTGCTGGTGACTTCATCATTGTGAAGTTTGCTGGTAAAAACAAATTCTACAATTATCCCTGGAGAAGTTTAAGGGCACTGACATCAGTGCAAATTTTCTGAGGCCAAGTCATTGGGGTACTACGGATGGAAAGCCCACCTTCACATTCAGAGAATGATGAAGGACCCATCCCTTGAGCCGGTGTGCTCAATAAACTACTAAAACCGCAAAAACTCAGTGGCACAGCCAGAAGGGAGCAGATGTTCATATTACGCTGCAGCACTGACAAGTGGAAGGTTGAGTAGCAGTCCGGTTCTGTGAAGAGAACTGAAGTCCATTTTGTTCTTCTTTTGAAATGTATTTTGTTTAAATGTTTTGACAGCATTGGCAAGTGGGATGTTGAGTAGGAGACTGGAGCTGTCAGAAGTGAAGGGACTTGTTTTTATTTTTAAATTGTTTGGAAGATTATGGCTTTGTTGAAAAAAAATGGCCTCAGAAGTTAGACTTTAAATAAAATTGTCTCATTTTACTTAAATATAGTTAGTGAACCAATCTACACCTCACCCTCCACTGTGGGAGAGTTGAGCAAAAAGACCACATTTTTTGGGAAGGCATATTTTGGAAATGGTTTAGATTGGATCTAAAGTGATTATTCCCAGGGATGCACAACATTCTGAAATATATTAACATTCCTTGGTTGTAGTCATTACTGTCATGCCCTCACTTAACAGTCAAGTAAAAACTGGCTCAACTCACCTAGTTCTCCCCTACTACTGCATGTGTGAAAAATGTTTCATGGCTCCAGGGGGTGCTGCAAAAAATCTGCCAAATTACCTCAAGTAATGTCACTTGATGTTACTTCAGCATCAGTTGGGTCTGAAGACTTCAAGTTTGAAAATGAAACAAATCTGGGGTTAGACTGTTAGAAAGAGATTAGTTCACAAGACCTCTGTTAGTCCTCTCTTCCTCTCAGCATGAGGCTAGTGGCTCAAGGCTGCAATTTGTTGCTACTAGCATAACACACCTGGATTTCTGGTTGGACTAGTAGTGGTGGAGTTGCATTGTGGGTAATGTAACCACCAGGTTTTGACAAGAAAAAAAAATTGCATGGAATAAAAAAGATGACATCTTCGGCACTGCTCCATCATTTTTCATATTTTTTTTGTTGTAACTGTTCAATGTGACCTTGACAGTCTTATAAGAGTACAATGCTATATCAGCGAAGTCCTCTTTTAAAATCTGTTTCTGTCTAATACAATGTCTAATACAACCGAAGTGGACGTAGCTGCCATGACGTCACCCATTGTTGTGTGGGCTCCCATTTTGAAGCCTTGAGTTTGGTATTTTGGCCATCGCCATTTTGTTTTTTTGGAGTCAGAAGTGATCATATCTGGACAAGAGGGTTGAGCTGTGGAGGAGCGAGTGATGAATCTGACTGAGAATAGGGTGACCAGCTGGCCTGCTTGATGTGGGACCACACAGCATTTTTATCCCTTGTCCCACATCCCACATACTGAGACAATGTCCCACATTTTAATTGGCTCTAGTTTTCAAAAGTCAAACCACTGCAGGACAGATGCTTTTCAACTTAAACTCTGATTTCAAAAGAAGATACTCTGCTGGCATGTGTGTATGTACGTGCATATACACACACACAGCTACATCCAGCTGTGTGCAGCTAAGAGTGGAAGAGGCTGGCTGTCAACCACTACTTTACAAGCCAGTGCCACATAATCAGAAATCAAAACACGAGTGAAGTATTGAAATGAGATAAAACAAATTAAATGATGAAAATTAAAAACAGTATTGACCACCCATTAGCATTGGTAATGTGTCCCACTTTGTCCCACACAAACATACTCTTTGTTTCACATTTGGTGAATTGGGATCTGGCAACCCTACCTGAGAACTCAAGCACATCGCCATGGTTGCAACTTGTCAATCACAATGTGGCCACTCCCCAAGGACAACCTGATTTATTGTCTATTTTACTCTAAATGGGACCAAAATTTACACAATGACCTAGTACTTAAGAAGAGTCAAGTAATTTTGTCATAAACGTGTCATACAGTTGGACACCTTTTTGCAACCAATGGAGTTGCTTTCTGCTGGCCATTAGAAAGAATGAATTTTGAGGCACTTCTTCATCGCCTTCACTTTTCAGACCTGGAGAAAACCTCTTAAATACCATTTATGTTCTGTTTTCCTGACAAGGACCTCTAGTGGCTTATTAAATTATGGCTCTTGTCTGTTAAGAGCAAAGGTTGAAGAAGTTTCTCTGACTTTAAAGGTTTAGTGTGAAGGATTTAGTGGCATCTAGAAGTGAGATTGCAGATTGCAACCAACTGAAAGTTCTCCTGAGTGCCAAGCATGTAGAACTACAGTGGCCGATGCAAAAATGCCAACAGTCTTATCTTGAGCCAGTGTCTGGTTTGTCCATCTGGGCTACTTTAGAATAACATGGCGGACTCCATGGAGGAGGATATGCTCCATATGTAGAAATAAACAGCTCAATCCAAGGTAACAAAAACACAACAAGTCATAGTTTCAGGTGATTATGTACTCATCAAAACACAAGTCTGAATATCATATCCCATTTCTGACAACATATCCCCTTAAACCTGCAAACTGGATCTTTATCTCTGTAGTTCCTGTGCCTTTTGTCTCGTCCAGAGTGCACCGCCTGTCTCTATTTTCCTCCGATTGCTTTTAGCTTTGATATCACTTGGGCTTTGGAAATCAAATCTTTTTCATGTGGAAACTACTTCCCTTCAGCCGTTGTGCTTGTCAGATACTGCTCTGGGTATTTTGATTGGCATGACTCCCAATCAATGTTTTCTTGAAGTTTACTAGCTTTGTAGTTTAAGGTCACTTAGAGTAACAACTCCACTTCATCATCCGTCCAGACAAACATTCATGTGGTAGCCATTTTGTTTGTTTATACCTCACCGCTCTGTATAAGGAAGTATATGTGCAGGAACATGTTGTTTCATTACAAAGTCACACCACCACCTACTGGCCTGGCATGTATATTGTTGCATTTTTGGTCATTTTTGCAGTTCCGTGTGCAAAGTCATTGTTGTAAATTCCCTGTTAAAGGGAAATTTTGGTTTATTTCAACCTGTCTCCTAT
Source organism: Epinephelus lanceolatus (assembly GCF_041903045.1). NCBI lineage: Eukaryota > Metazoa > Chordata > Actinopteri > Perciformes > Serranidae > Epinephelus > Epinephelus lanceolatus. Next base: position 7,367,161 of record NC_135736.1, on the reverse strand, counting down.
CGTCCTAAATTTGTTTCAAGTGACTAGTGACATAAAAATAATAGTTAGTATGTTAGCCATTAGCCTAGATACAGCCGGGGCGCATAGTAGCGTCAGACCTGTTAAAACGTAAGTGAACGGGCATACTTCAAGTGCAAAGTTAGTCCACTAAACAAGCTTTTTTCCACAAAGACCGCCTCATATCGTTAGGATAAATGTCAGAGAACATATAGAAAACAACATGTAAACGTGTTGTCTTACCTTACTGGTGTGCTGCCATGTTTGTTTACCATCTAGCTCTGCTTTCCAAAGCGCGGCCAAAATCTTGCGAGAACAAGCAGCAACAGCTGAAAGGCAGAACCGGACAGTAGCCTGAAAAGTTCATTCATTTATTTTATGAAAGATTTATAGAATAATGGCTGACTTTTTGCCAGACTTCGACTTTGTGGAGGAGGAATTTGATTTTGCAGAGTTTGATGGCCACCCTTATTTATTTGAGCCAGAATACAATAAAGAAGAGCTTCGTGAAATTGAAGAATGGAGGAGGAGAGAGAGAGAGGCACAACAGGTAGAGGACGAGAGGGGAGGAATGGCTGCTGCAAGGCTGCGTAGCTCTGGAGATTGGTGGTGTACCTGTGAATGCTGTGCCCCAGTGCCCACAGAAGAGGAATGCCTCTGTTGCAAGGAATGGGACCGGTTGCAGCCTTATTTTCAAGGGCTGGATGTGACCGAGGACGAGACACCTCCACCTGGAGTAACGTTAGTATCCAGCTGGGCTTTATCTAGAGCTGGCGAGATATATTTCGGCTGCACTTTGGAAAGCAGAGCTAGAGGGATAAACAAACATGGCAGCACACCGGTAAGGTAAGACAACACGTTTACATGTTGTTTTCTATATGTTCTCTGACATTTATCCTAACGATATGAGGCGATCTTTGTGGAAAAAAGCTTGTTTAGTGGACTAACTTTGCACTTGAAGTGTGCCCGTTCACTTACGTTTTAACAGGTCTGACGCTACTATGCGCCCCGGCTGTATCTAGGCTAATGGCTAACATGCTAACTATTATCTGTATGTCACTAGTCACTTGAAACAAATTTAGGACGATAGGAGACAGGTTGAAATAAACCGAAATTTCCCTTTAATTTTCGTTATATTGGGGCTTTATTTTGTTAGTTTTAGTCAGGCACCCTTTTGGACAGCCCTAGGTCCTGATCCTGGGTCCTAGTGTGGGCGGAGTTATTGCAACCAACAAACGTATCATGCACACTATTATAACCTACTTTCTTCACAACGCATTCTCTATTGATGAAGATTGTGCAGCTGCCACTCACCTTCTGCTGCAGCTCCTTGTCGGCTGATGTAACTCCGCCCACACTAGGACCCAGGACCCAGGGCTGTCCAAAAGGGTGCCTGACTAAAACTAACAAAATAAAGCCCCAATATAACGGAAATTAACAGGGAATTTACAACAGCCGCCCCCTGAATAGCATAGCTATTGAGTAACAAAAATAAATTCCCTAAGGTGCTACAGAAGGCGTGCCACCAGTCTCAGGTAAGTCTTGGCCCCGACTTGAACCTCAGCTGAACAGACGCATCCATCTGCACGTGCATGTAGCTTGACCACCTTCCCAACTGTCCAGTGGGCACGAGGCAGCTGAGGATCTAGTCGGAGCCAAGACTTACCTGAGACCGGTGGCACGCCTTATCCAACTGCTGGCTGTTCCACATGATAAATTGATCCAGGAACCCATGGTCCAGGGGCTTCTGTAGCACCTTAGGGAATTTATTTTGTTTTTGTTTTAGTCAGGCACCCTTTTGGACAGCCCTAGGTGCTGGGTCCTAGTGTGGGCAGAGTTATATCAGCCAAAACGCTGCCGTGTGAACGTGAAACTTTTTGAAAATGCAAAGGAGAAGTGATAACACTTTAAGCAGTAAATGTGGCCTAAACCTAACCAAACTTCAACTGCAGAGGAGGCAGAGCGGATCAGACACATTCTTTTAACCTGCCACCCTGAAGATCAAGATGTCAGATCAGAAAACACTCAAATTAGTCTTTTGAAAGCAACGTAAAACAAAATATTTTTTCTTTTGTTTGTAGGACTTGAAATTATTCAGGCACAATGCAACTGCAGCCAAATTTGCACATATCAACTCTAAGTGATCCAGCAAAATTTGTTAATATTCATATAATAAATTGCCATTACAGCTACTGAGTGCGACTCACTTGACATTTTGCACAATTCATCCTCATACAAAGTCCTAATACTCCCAAACAAGATGGATTAGATAGCCTCCAAAAATCATGACCACTATCAGCCAATCAGCATGATGTCTAACATTGTGTGTATTTTCTGTCACATCCATTCTGCAGAAAAACATTTTCTCTTATCAAAATAACAGATTAAAAATATCATACAGCCTCGGTGGAGTCATGACCTCTCTGATTTCTATTTCTGTCTGTTTTGTGTGTGTGTGTGTGTGTGTGTGTGTGCGCGCGTGCGTGCGTGCGAGCCTGCAGGTTTGAGGGTCTTGTTTCTATGACATATACAATGCATCTCGGTGCCCTTCATTCTAGTGGCTCTTGTGAAATATATTTAGAATATCCATTCAGTGTTTAACCAGTTACACTCCAGCCAGGCCCGTTCACCTCCTACCAAAACACTGCAGCTCTCAAGTGCAGCCCGCTCTTCATCATCAGCTGCATTACTTGTGTTTGTTTTAGCCCGGTCCACCTGGCCCTCCATTTCATTACTTCAATTAGCGTGATTAGGATCTAAAATTGCTTGTGTCGGCTCGGTGATTGACAGCAATTGGCCACTTAGGGAGGAGAGCTGCAGACACAGACGGTGCTGTTCAATGGCTTGTGTAGTGAAACGCGCATGTGTACAGTCTGTGTGTGTGTGTGTGGGTGGGTGTGTTTGTTTACCCTGATGGGAGTTGTGCTCACTGAAGATGAGAGCAATTCTTCAGGCAAACAATGTGAGACCACGGCTATAGAAAGTCCAGATATCTCGCTATACCCACATGTGCACTGTGAATGGTTGGAGGAGTGGAAGAGAGGTGTGTGTGTGTGTGTGTGTGTGTGTGTTTGTTGCAAAAGTGTGGGCAGGATTTTGGGTGGAATTTGTAAACATTATTAACTTATCTTTAATGCGAAGCTGAATTTATCATCTGCTGAATGTATATATTTACATCAATAAAGCACTGCTAGACTAAGAGCATAAAGTACATTTATTGTACATAAAGTGCTATAAATTCTGTCCACTTTGCAAAGAATTCCACGGCTGTAATCATGTGAATCACTTGTGACATGAAAAATTCCTCCCTTCTCCGCTTGTACATCTTAACATGCTCTAAGCGTGTTGCAATCAGCATGTATCACATGCACTCTGGTTGCCTGAAAGCATGACTGACAGGCAATCACTACCCAGTCATGGCACGTTTTGTTCGACCCAGTGGGAGCTGGGAGCGCGTCTCGTTTGGTGGAGGCGCATTAAATGGTGAGCATAATTCAGAGAACTGGCCGGTCCTCGTGTCTCTTCCCATTAGAGCCATCGTTGTCTACACAGCCCTTAGTAGCAACCACTGGAGCAGATCTTGGGTATCTGTCTTAGTGCCGCCTTTGCCGAATGCAAGAAGGCGGAGTGAGGCGTTATGTTTATAGGACATCAGTGCCGAGTACGGCCGTTCATCAGCGGGAGTTGATAGCTAGAACCGCAGAGGTCCATGACAGAACATTAATCTGCCTCTCAAACAGACAGCCATAAGTCTCTCCTCGTCTTCCTCTGCATGCCCTACACATGTAATTGTCATTCATTCCCTTTGTCTTCATCTTTCCCTCCTCTACCTTCCTCTATCTCACACTCCTGTATTTCCACTTTTCCACACCATTCTTCCTCTGTGTACCTTTGAACCGTTCGTCTTGAGCTTCCCACCCACTCTGTGTGTTGTTTTAATTTTATTGCTTGGGTGTGCGTCCTCTTGTCCACATTAATCAGTCTCTGAATTGGACTGGAGCGATTTCTCCTCCCTAACCCTCAAGATGTAGTAGTCTTTAAACAGCAGCCAGTGTCCATGTCTCTTTACAAACTGTAAAGTTAAAATGTCAATGCTTTAACTTACTATTATTAAGTAAATGTTGATTGCATATTGTTATGGTTATAGAATGATGATACTTTTGGCATTTAGATTAGTTCCCTATACTATGTCTTGCTTTTACTATGCAATTCTGTCTGCCAGCGGTTACAAAATCTCCTGGGAAAATGAAGGCTCAATTTAAGGCGCAAGACAGCAACATAATGAAAACTCAAATTACCGCCTCGTGGTTGCATGCCTCTGCCAACCAGTCAAGTTGCAGTTACAGTTAATATCCAGTTCTGTCCAGACTCATAGCCATGACAGTAGACAATGCTTCAAATAAGTATGTTTCTGCAAAGAAGCTACATATTCTAAAACACGGATGCTTCACACACATCTTTAACCTGGTAGCACAGAAGATCTATACCATCAGCACAGTTTCAAGGTGGACATCCAAGATTAGTGTCACCAATTCAGCATCTGACCAAATGTGTCCCCTTCTGTTCCTGAAATAAAGCACTACATAATAGCCAGAAAAATGTTTTTGCAGAACATTATGATGTCACAGTGAAGGTTACCTTTGCCCTTTTGGATATAAATTGTCATCACCTGTTAATTGTTTTTATCCTGTTAGACATTTGTGTAAAATGTTGTCATAATTAGAATATGATGTCCTGTGTTATGGCCAAAAACATGTTTTGTGGGGTCACAGTGACCTGTACTGTTGACCACCAAAATCTATTCAGGTCATCCTTGAGTCTAAGTAGATGTTTGTGCCAAATTTGAATTCGCATTCACAAGAATAAGACTCTTTCATGCTGCTCTAATCAGTACAGTATGATTCTACGGAGTGTTTTACCAGCTAACCAGCTAATTGTTTGGGTTTTACATCAGATTTACTGTGATGGTTCAGTCTTATCAACCTTGTTTTCTATCACAGCAAGTAGTTGTTTTTAGGAAGAAAAAAGCTTTGACTAAGTCACTGTGGACTACCTGCCCAGCATCAAATGGCTGATACAAAAAATTAGCAACTTGCTTGTGAACATGTAAAAGATTTAGCAAATGAAAAAGCCAGATATTTCCCTCAGGGGTTGGTGGAAAGAAAAACAAAGCTAAAACAATGGAGAACTATACCCAAATTCCAAAATTCATACATGTTATTCCTATGGTCTAAGGCAATAAAAATGTATTGGTAAACATGAACAACTCTCCCAGAGTGCTAAAACTCAGATTTGTGATGTCATAGAATATAAAGTCTGGAGCTGCTTCACAGACAATGAATGGTGAAACATGTGATATTTAACATGTTAGTGCATGGGTACATTTTCTGTTTCAGAACGGAGAACACTGCAATAGAATAGAAGATCATTTGGGTTAAAAAAAAACAACCCTCAAAAAAAAAAAAAAAAAAAAAAAACAGAAAGATTTTGTTGTGGGTCAAAATATCAGGCTCCCATTCATTGTCTATGGAGCAGCTCCATTCTGTATACCCTATGACGTCACAAGTTTGAGACTTCTCTGGTTTCTGGCTTTGAGGAAGAGTAGCTCATGTTCACAATTATTGATTGAACTTTCCTCGGCCATGGAAATAACATGTTCAAATTCATAATTTAGGTGGTGTTTCCCTTTAAATTCATCATGTTGCCAGTGACACAACTGAAAATACTAAACATGCTAATGATGTCACAGATGGATGTATAAGAAGGAAAATGTTTGCTAATTAGTTTGCTGCTTGCTTATTAATGCAGCTTTAACAATGTTGAACTTTTTTGGTCTAAAATACATATCCCTTCGGAATAAAACTCTTCTTCGTCTCTTTTCACTATCACATTGAAGATTTCTAGTCTTTCCCTCATGCTCATATCCCTTTCCATATTTATCCTCTCTTCCATTCAGGATGTCTGTGAAAAGTGTAAAGGGAGGACCAGACAGTAGACCATCCTCTGCTGCCAGGTCAGTGACATCTAACTAAATGTGGAAAATGAAGGATCAGATACACTTACAAAGTCAAATTAATTTATTTAACAGTTAAGTTAAGAGGTGAGGTTGTGAGCTTTAATCCTGTACTTGTTAAGTTTCTTTTATTTTGCACATTACATCAGTCTAAATCAAAATTTGGGGCTCCGACATAAACAAGAGACCGATCTCAAATGTCTCATATGGTAGGAATGAGAAGTTCATCAATAGAAAAAGAGATGGTCTGCCTGCTTTGGAAAGATTTGTACATTTTTACAGAGTTTCTGGGGAAAACAATCCACGAAACAGGAAGGTCCACCCATAAGACAGGCTTCACTTCAGTGTTGACTTTTATTGTTGGTTATAAGAAATCTTTTTTAAAAGGTATTAATATTTATTTACATGACATGTAGTGCACTTTGAATTGATTAAGGCTTCTTTCTCTCCTAGCATGTCTCCACGAATGGGGAGGGGGGCAGCCGCTGGCAGAGCGCCCGCCCCTGGGAGATTCAAAAACAAGGCTCTTCAGCTCAGCCTCTCCAAGAAATTCTGGTTATTATCATTCTCTGTTTCTAATCAACATTGATTAGGACAAGGGGAGTGGGCTGTGTAGATTTGTGCACCCAATTAGTGTCATCGATTGATACATCAGCTGCAAAACAAGCCCTCACAATTTTAAACTTGTCCTCCTACGAAACATTTCCTTCCTTTCCTTCCTTAGTGACTGATGTAGCTGCTAATGTCAGGTGATTGGACTGCTGACGTTTTTCAGTCATTTCCCTCAAACTGAGCAATTACTTCATGGGAAACAGTATGGAATAAATGACCCAAAAGGCAATTAAGTATGTTTGTTTAAGGAAGTTATGAGGGCAAATTATAGGCCTGACTTTGATGATGACAGCTCTCAACACTTTGCACGCAAATGCACACTTCACAGCTCAAAGTCTTCCTCGGACCGGGGGAAGGACTCTGTTGTGGAGGAGGGACGTCGGCACAGTAAAAGGAGCCTCAGCAACAGCTCAGTGGTGGCCGCTGCCTACATCTCCTACCTCAATAAACTCTTTGGACAGGTCAGTTCAACAGCCCGTTAACACTCATACTCAAATGCATGTTGTGACAGCCTTGAAGCACTTGTTGGTTAGTGGAAAGGTTACTCCAAAAACAGACACAGAGTCCTTTTCCTCATATTTACTTGTGCTTCCTCGCTTCCTCGCTGCTCCGATGACCCAGAAATTGTGCCCCCTTTGCAGTCACAGAGGTTCTCTGATTCTGATTCTTCCAACCCCTTAAATGGACCTCAAGGAGATGAGGAGAGAGGAGGTTTGTGGAAAAGCTTAGAGTGAGGAAACACAGGTGTAGACCTACAATGAGTCTTCTGTCAAACGGCGTGACTGCAGAGCCCCCCAAGGGCTATGGTGAGATTTTTTTTTGCCTTCTGCGACATATAATGCCACACCTCCACATGACTCTTGAGTCACACTTTACTCTCACATTGCTCACTTTGTAGTGTCATGTATAGGGACCTAGAGATAATACAATAGAACACAGTGACATGGTGAGATGTGATATAAATCTGTCACCTCTGGTGTGATAAACCTAACACTTTAGAATATATAGGATATAAGTGTTTTGACCTCACACAAAGCAGCAGTTTGTTTTTTATTTTACAATACAGTCCACATACACACATTCTTATGCAGCCATGTGGTGTATTATTTTGCAGATTACAATAATACAAGAAAATAAAAAGTCTTATTGATTATAACAATTTCTACATCAATCAGAAGATTTAAAAGGAATATTACATTAATAAGACCCCACCAGGTAGAGTGCACTAAGTGCACTGTGGTGATTAGATCAACCTAGAGATAACTTGCAGACACCATTTTCTTTGGTTGAATACAGCCCTACTTAAAGGTCCTGTTTGTGAGATTTAGTGGTATATATCGGCAGTGGAATAAAACAAGTATATTTTCTTTAGTGTATAATCACCTGAAACTAAGAATCGTTGCTTTTTGTTATCTTAAAATGAGCCGTTTATATCTATATATGGAGCGGGTCCTCTTCCATGGGGTCTGCCAAGTTGTTTCTACAGTAGCCCAGAATGGACAAACCAAACACTGGCTCTAGATAGGACCAATTGCGTTTTCACACCGGTCACCATAGATTTCCTACACACTTGGCAAACAAGAGGAGTTTCAGTTGGCTGCATTCTGCAATCTCACCGCTAGATGCCACTAAATCCCCCACACTAGACCTTTAGGACTGATGCTTTGGATCCAAGGGTTACTCATGCGGCAGCTTTGGCTCCTCCGTCCTTGTGTGTCTTCCTTGCCTCCTCTGCTTACATCTCTCCATGGGCGGGACTAAGACATGAGGAAGGAAAGTCAGTAGGCCCGTTTCCACTGAAGAAGTTCCTGGTACTATTTGGGGGGCAGGAACTACTACAGGAACGTCCTCTCGTTCGGCCCTCTCAACCGCCGTGTCTCCACTGAGAGAGCGGAGTACGAGGAAGGTTCCTGTAAAGTTACGGGCTGCCTCTGGATGTGACGTAATCGTTGCGCGACCATTTTGACCGGGGCGACATAGGGATGCCGTTAGCCGATAGCGGCGTCTAAATGGCCTGTGAAAAGAATATTTTTTCCAGCGTATGTCTTAGTTACAACATGATTGAGCTAACTGGAGTAGTTTCATGTCGTATCCTACAACAGGAGGCTTTTAACAGATGACGTCCTGATGTTAGCTTTGCTGCTGCTGTTAGCTGTCCCTGTCAGCTGATGCTTTCTAGACATCGTGATTTCCCACAACTGAATAAATATCACACATAGCAACACAAAACTGCTTTGCTAGCTCAATCATGTTGTAACTAAGATATCCACTGGAAAAAATATTTTTTCACGGACTGTTTAGTGCATTTTTTTACATGGCGGCTATAAAGCTATATGAACGAGCTAATCCTCGTCTGCTGAGTTTTAAAAATGCCGGCTATTTTGTTGCTTTCTGTTGTCGTCACATCCCTCCTTGAGTATATCCAATCAGCAGCAAGTAATCCCCAAGCCCCAGCCAGGAGTCTTTCAGGGCCGTTCTGAGTACCTACTCCGAGGCAGGGACTTGTTTAGCCCCCGTAAAAGTTCCGGAACTCTGTCCCTCAGGGGTGGTTCCTGCAGTGGAGACACGCACCAATGGCCCCCCCAGGGACACATGTTAGCATGATGAAATGAGCCCATAGTTACAGTTTCAAGTTCCTGGTTTTATAAAAAGTATCACCAGGAGCAGGTAAATGTGTCAGGAAACAGCAACTAATAAATAGCAGGTGTGCCAGCTGATTACAAAGTACATGTCATACCACGTAAATGGTTCCCTTACCCAAACACCTGTTACTGACTACAGGAAAAAAACAGAATATTAGATGGGCATTCAAAGAGCACAGACCTCCACCAACCAAATGTTCTATCTCGCAATGTTAACAAAATTGAAAAATAATATGCCATGTAATTCTAATCCATCCAAAACTTAATTTTCTCCTCCTCGGCCAATGCTACACCCATTCACATTGTTTAATGAAAATTGAGCCAGTTGGGTTTTTTTTCGATTATCTTGCTGACAAACAGACAAACTAAACCATAACCATGCCAAGGAGGCGATAAATCCTAACATATTCCAATATTTTTATTTAATTCTAGCAATTTCTATTCCAAAATGTTCTTTTGTCAAAAGTCTGTTTGTATTTCACAATGAAATTTACCCCAATTACCATTTTATTTCAGAATGACACTTTTCATCATCATCACCAATCAAGACAAACAGGGCAGAGAAAGGGATGTGATTGGCTATCCATTCATTTAGACCAAACTGCTGGAATCAAATAAAAATGGCCAACAAAAACATAGATTTGGGTCTCCATCCTTCATGAGAATGTTAGAGTGATAGTTAGAAGAAACTGACAAAGACAGGTTGATAAAGTGGAGGTTTATAGACTGAGCCACAGCTGAGAGCAAGAACACATTGACTTTAAAGTTACACAGAATTGAGTTGAAAAATGGATCTATTTGTTCAGCTGATTCGAAGTGGTAACTATGGATTGCAAATATAAACACTGAATGTAGCTGTTTGCACTGAACCATGACTATCGAAAAATGAATGACCTGTTGGCAAACCAGTAATTGCTCATATAGAATAGGTTAAATGATTGTGGAAAAGTCAATATTACTACCCACCTCTATTCAATCAAATATGAAACCATCTGCTCAGGACTGTGGGCTGTTACTCATCCTCTAAAAAAAAAAAAAAAAAAAAAAAAAAAAAAACACAGAACATCCTTTCCAAGAATTTACTTCAGTAATTCCACTTCACAGATGATTTACTGCCTGGACACTGAGCTGGCTTCCATTAATGCCCCGGCTGTTTGGAGTGAAGCATTGGCTCTGTTTATGCCTGATACCCTGATCCCAGATTGCTGCAGGGCATCACAGAATATTTGGGAAAATGACAGCTGGAAATGCGCCAATGCAATGATCCAGCTCAATGACACCTTCCCCATTTCTGTCCAAAACATCAGTTGATTTATATAGAGAGCACTATTTACGTATATTTAACTGTAATATAGCATATAATGATTTGTTTTTGGATTAACAGTGTGTCCAACCCTGTCTGTATCGTCTTCCTCATCTGTATTATTAAGTGTATGCAACATTGGTTACAGTGACCATATACACTGCTCTTTCATGTAGGCCAGGCCTATGTGTATGATGAAATGAGATGAATTGATGCGTGAATTGATATAAATAACGTCTTTATTTTTAATCACAGTAGAATATTATAACTTGGAACCTCAAGACTTGTAAACATATTACAAACATAATGACTTAAATCTAAAAATCAACCACAAAGCACTACAGAACAACAGGCCAGGGGTGAATGTTACTATGACAATAAAAATAAAGCTTACTGATCTCCAGTCAGTTACAGTATTGCAACAAATCACACAAACTAAAGTGTAACTGAATGTGGCTCGACCGATTAGGAAATATTGAGATAACTTAAGGTCCAGTTCAGTTGTAAACATGGTGTTAACGTCACCCAGCACTTGGGAAGCATCATGAACCAACTGAAACCAACACTATACTTTTATTAACATGAAACAACTTTATCGCAAAATTCTTCTCCGATGGGCAACACGTGAGCACCTGAATACCTGTCTGCCCTCAGCACATCCACCATCACGCTCTCTGTGCTGCTTGACAACAAATGCTCGCATTGAGCTGCACTTACAACAATGAAATAAGTAAATATTAGGGGTGTGACATGTCAGTCTGGATGAATATAACAATTCAATGATCAACAATCCAACACCATCAATGCAAAGTGATCGATACATACTATCATCTTTCAGGGTTTTTCATGCATAGAGAATTATGCGGCGGTTGCCTCTGTCAAATTTCTTCGTCCTCATGAGAAGCACTTTTCTAACAATCGTTGCACTTGGTTTTCTGTCATTTGTAACTGCAATTGTAGCTTTATACTGATGTGGTGTAGCTATCGTAATAAGCACTGCACATTGGAAAAGGCACTGCCAAAACAGTCAGTGTTTATCAACCCAGCTCTATGCGGTTTGGTAAAATTGTTAAGATATTCACAGATTCAACCTTCCTGAATCAACAAGAAGTTTTTTTAATTTCTTTTGCACATGCGTCACCATTTCTGTCCAAGCCCGCCTCCTTCCTAAACATTCAACAGTGTTAGCCACCTAGCACCAGGCGGATAATTGTGTGCAGCCAAGAAAAAGATGTTTATTAATATCAATCACAGGCCCCTGAATTGAATTAAATTGAAGTCTTATTGTTGCAGACTTTTGGATATCAGCAAATGTTGTATCGTTGTTTAAAGAATCAATATAATATCATATTGAGATGAAAGTTACGATTTTCACCCCTAGTAAACATGTGGATCACTCTTAAAGCTTGGCCATTTTCACATGGTAATACTACGAGCACTGGGTTTGTGGTAGCGTGGTAGCAGCCCTAATCTGCTCTTGTTCACGTGTCATGTGGAGCTTAGGTCAGCAAATCTGCACATGAAGCCCATTGGGCCAGGTGTTTCTGACTCTCTCTCTCAGTTGGCTAAATTGTGTAGCATAAAAAAAAAATAAGAGCCTTTGCAATTTGAAAATTGTGTTCTACCACATTGTTATATCGATTTGAATTCACAAATCATTCAGCTTTAGTAGTCCTTAGTAGTCCTTTAGAGAAAAGTTTGAGGTAGTGGGAGACAGAGAAGAAGACTTTGGTTGTGTCTTTTGAGAAAATGGACGTGGATCTGATCCAAGATGTAATGAGAGCAACTTAAAACTCTGTTATTTCAAGGACAGAACTCAGAATGGCAAATATCCATTAAAATAATTGGTGGGAAATGGACAGTAATCACAAGGACTTATTTTATGTTCTAACAAAACTGAAAAGGTAAAAATTTCACATGCAGAAGGTCAAAATTATTCGTCTTACAAAATATCCCTGAGTTGTCAGTATATTTGGAATATCTATGTACATACCATACATCCAGAGACACTTGGTTAGAACACATGGTCAGCCTATACAGTAAGATCTGGGGGAAAAGGCTCTGCTCTTTGAGAGAGCTGTGAAAGATTTGGAGCAGTTATTAGGCTTCTGCAGGGAGAACTACAACAAATGTAGATTTGTGGTGTAGTTGGTAGACTTGACAAGGATTGTTTGTATAATATACCCTGTGAGTTACACTGTTACATTTGTGTAAATCATTCCGCTTTTAATCAAACATCATAATGTGTGTGAATTTGAGGGCAGGAGGACTCAGTTGTTGTCCCAACATACAGTACAGGCCAAAAGTTTGGACACACCTTCTCATTCAATGCGTTTTCTTTATTTTCATGACTATTTACATTGTAGATTCTCACTGAAGGCATCAAAACTATGAATGAACACATGTGGAGTTATGTACTTAACAAAAAAAGGTGAAATAACTGAAAACATGTTTTATATTCTAGTTTCTTCAAAATAGCCACCCTTTGCTCTGATTACTGCTTTGCACACTCTTGGCATTCTCTCCATGAGCTTCAAGAGGTAGTCACCTGAAATGGTTTCCACTTCACAGGTGTGCCTTATCAGGGTTAATTAGTGGAATTTCTTGCTTTATCAATGGGGTTGGGACCATCAGTTGTGTTGTGCAGAAGTCAGGTTAATACACAGCCGACAGCCCTATTGGACAACTGTTAAAATTCATATTATGGCAAGAACCAATCAGCTAACTAAAGAAAAACGAGTGGCCATCATTACTTTAAGAAATGAAGGTCAGTCAGTCCGGAAAATTGCAAAAACTTTAAATGTATCCCCAAGTGGAGTCGCAAAAACCATCAAGCGCTACAACGAAACTGGCACACATGAGGACCGACCCAGGAAAGGAAGACCAAGAGTCACCTCTGCTTCTGAGGATAAGTTCATCCGAGTCACCAGCCTCAGAAATGGCAAGTTAATAGCAGCTCAGATCAGAGACCAGATGAATGCCACACAGAGTTCTAGCAGCAGACCCATCTCTAGAATAACTGTTAGGAGGAGACTGCGCGAATCAGGCCTTCATGGTCAAATAGCTGCTAGGAAACCACTGCTAAGGAGAGGCAACAAGCAGAAGAGATTTGTTTGGGCCAAGAAACACAAGGAATGGACATTAGACTAGTGGAAATCTGTGCTTTGGTCTGATAAGTCCAAATTTGAGATCTTTGGTTCCAACCGCCGTGTCTTTGCGAGACGCAGAAAAGGTGAACGGATGGATTCCACATGCCTGGTTCCCACTGTGAAGCATGGAGGAGGAGGTGTGATGGTGTGGGGGTGTTTTGCTGGTGACACTGTTGGGGATTTATTCAAAATTGAAGGCACACTGAACCAGCATGGCTACCACAGCATCCTGCAGCGACATGCCATCCCATCCGGTTTGCGTTTAGTTGGACGATCATTTATTTTTCAACAGGACAATGACCCCAAACACACCTCCAGGCTGTGTAAGGGCTATTTGACCAAGAAGGAGAGTGATGGAGTGCTGCGGCAGATGACCTGGCCTCCACAGTCACTGGACCTGAACCCAATCGAGATGGTTTGGGGTGAGCTGGACCGCAGAGTGAAGGCAAAGGGGCCAACAAGTGCTAAACACCTCTGGGAACTCCTTCAAGACTGTTGGAAAACCATTTCAGGTGACTACCTCTTGAAGCTCATGGAGAGAATGCCAAGAGTGTGCAAAGCAGTAATCAGAGCAAAGGGTGGCTATTTTGAAGAAACTAGAATATAAAACATGTTTTCAGTTATTTCACCTTTTTTTGTTAAGTACATAACTCCACATGTGTTCATTCATAGTTTTGATGCCTTCAGTGAGAATCTACAATGTAAATAGTCATGAAAATAAAGAAAACGCATTGAATGAGAAGGTGTGTCCAAACTTTTGGCCTGTACTGTACATGTTTTAAGTACTTGTCCCATAAAAAAATAGATTGATTCAAATATTTTTCTGGTATTCCCTTTTATTTGTGCCTCGCTTCATAGAGTTTTATTTAAACTGTATAGTAGTGAAATAGAGGCTCAATACTCAGATCAAGGGACTTTTGCTCAGTCACTTAAAGGGATAGTGCACCCAAAAATGAAAATTCAGCCATTATCTACTCACCCATATGCTGAGGGAGGCTCAGGTGAAGTTTTAGAGTCCTCACACACTTGCGGAGATCCAAGGGGAGAGTGGGTAGCAGCACAACTCCACCTAATGCAGGCTGACGGTGCCCCAGATTAAAACGTCCAAAAACACATAATTGAATCCACAAAATATCTCCATACTGCTCGTCCGTAATCTTGTAAAATGTAAGTTTTTGGCGAGAAAGTTGAATAAATATGTTTATGATTATGTTTTCACAGCAATATAGAATAGATATTAGAGAGAAAAATTATGATATATATATATTGATATAAGATGTGTATTGTTGTTTTTTCTGTGAAGGAAGATTATTTTAAACATTTCACAAATTTGTATGATTGAATTTATGTTCATTCAATGATAGTGTAATGGCAGACAGCCATTACAGTCATTACAGTTTTTTGACGTAATGACTTCTTTGTTTCCCTGGCACAAAAAGGGGAATAAATAAAAAATAAATAAACAACAACAAAAAAAACCCATCGGTATTGGCAATCAGCCAAATTGTTATTGTAAACATTGGTATTTGATAATTAATTGGTCGCACTTATCTTGGGTGTCCACCTTGAAACTGTGCTGATTGTATAGATCTTCTGTGCTATAGAGGGGACAGTGGGTGTGAAGCATCCATGTTTTTACAGACATGGATGTAAACTGAGACACTTGGCTGGTGTGTGGTGGCATACAACAGGGGACTGGGATGAGACCTTATTATCAAGCAGAGCCAAAGGCTTTTCCATAAATGCCTTCATCACAGGAGAGGGATTGACTGTAAAAGATGGTATAACAACATAAGAGAAATCTACACTAAGGGGAGCTGTGTGCCTATGAACATTAAATATGTTTGATAACTAGATTTCTTAATAATTAATGGAACCATTTCATTGTTTTCAAGCAGTTTCTGGGAAATGAAAACTGCTTCACAGTGACCTTGGGCTACTGTAGGCTCCACTTCCACATCCTCCTGTGAGTTACTACCTCACCTGCCACAACCAATCTGCCTTGTTTTACTGTGACAGTCCCTGGTTTGAATTTACTAGTAGCCAGGTAGAGAGGTCTGCATCGTATCTACAGGACAGAGGACACACTGTTTTGGCTGCTGCCTTGACACTGAAGCAGGGAGACCATCCATCCCTCAGCAGTCCTAATCCCTGCCTCAACACAAGTATTAATAACCCCCTTAGCAAGGTTCACTGTCAGCCCTCATTAGATCCGACCGGAGAAGGGGCCGGGAGAGACAAATAGCTAAAGAAAAACAATTGATGCATTTACATGTTAGAACCTCAGCGTAGGACAGATGGAAGTGAGGCAGAATCATCTGTACCCATCCATGAGCATCATGTGCATACCGTAACTGTATTTTTAAGCGTATTCTCTACCTGAGGACCATATGTGTGTGTCACGTACCTTTTCTGTATCCATGTGTCATGCTTACAAGCAGTGGGCGGCTCAATGGACCATGTGAAGGCAGGCAGAATGAAATTAACTGTTAATGGGCTCGTTCTGACGGATGAATCTAGACTCTGCGTGGCATGCTGTCTAATCCTTTCTGGATGAAAAAAAACCCAATTAATGTGTTGACCTTGCTATCGAAATATGCCCTTGTGGGCTGGAGGATCCTGTGCAGAGTAAACAGTGCTATTAGACTCTTGGCAACAGAGTTTTTATGCTGCAGCATCAAAAATCATATTAAAACTTAAGAGGTTTATATAAACAGTTTTAGTATTTGAGGCAGAGTACACGTGTAGTGAGGTAACTCTTTGATGCAACCCCATCTTGGCATTGTATTTGAGTTTTGACTCTGTTGGCAATATTATACAGTGAATAAACATTTGAACGGCTGCCATGCGGAGCAGCTTCCAAATAAACTATGGGGGCCTCTCCTTTTCCTGAAGCTATTGTGCACTTGAACAGGATGACCTTGTATGATTTATGTATTAGCCACCCTGAGTGCCAACACGTATTAGGAGGAAAATATTGCACTTCTCTTTGCATTTCAGTGCCACTGCTTCTCTGATTTGCCTTTTTATCTCTCACTTTTCCAGGAGTAAAAAAGAGCAACTGAAGGTTGAAAAATCATTTTCTTTAATCAAAGTTGCAATGAAGTAATAGAAATAGACACTTGATTAAAGCAAATGGTCCTACGTAAATATGTGAAAGCATACAACTAAGGTGAGGCGAGCACATTAAATAGACTTGAGGATCAAAGGTAAAACACTTTATACTGATGCACTCAAACTATTCTAACATTCAAGGGTATCTATCTCCTCTTTATGATACATATTTTTCAAGTTATTTTCATAGAACCTTTCATGTAGTTGCTATAGAAATCAGATGCATGTGACAAGGTAAAATGGGCAAAATTTCTCTTTGAAATACAGCTGAATAATAGTAAAGCCTAACATAATAGAAACACCAGAACTCTGCATGGACACATATAATGTGTTGTTTCCACCTCTGCCACTGTGTCTTTATCTCAGCGCTATTCAGCCTCAGTATTTTCCTTACTGTGTGAAAGTGAGGAAAAACAAACCCACAGCAGATTTGTGCACATTTGTGCTCACAATAAATAAGAGCTTTCATAAGCTTGTGTGTCAGTCTTGTTTCTTTGAACTTATAGCTATCCTCAGGCTGGTGCGGTCTTTGTACTAAGTGATATCTCCATATGTCAGGCTTGGTTGCTCTATATGAAGATGACTGAGTTTGCATGTTTCTCGCTTTCCCTGTGGTTGCAATGATGCTTCGGTAGAAGAGTTGCACATTGTGAGCAAGCCTTAGAGTCAACATGCTGTTGGCATAAGCACAGTCTTTTTTTTTTTAAAGGCAGGAGTGATTAGATAATTAATTTCATTTCATGATCTTTCAATATTCAAGCTTTACATATGTAAATTCAAATCAGTACATGTTTACAGACATGCTAATTAGAACATTGTTTCAAGGACAGATACACGAGTTGCCAATGTGGTTTGTTTGTGTATGAGCATATGCAGTGCCGGACCTAAGACATTCAGCACCTGTGACAAGCTTCCGCTTTTTGAAAAAAAAAGATCAAACATAAGACAACATTGCTGTCAGCTGCCTCCATAAACCAGTCAAATTACAGTTTACACCCATGTCTGTCCAGACTCGTATGTAGCCATGACATTTGACAGTGGTTTAAATATATATGTTGCTGCAAAGGGGCTACAAACTCTAAAACGTGGATGCTTCACACACATCCTCCCCCAGCACCACAGAAGATCTATACAATCAGATATTTTCTTACGGTGTTCTTGAGATATTGTGTTCACGAGATTGCGACAGATGCAAGGTCACACTGACCTTGACCTTTAACCACCGAAATCCAATCAATTCATTGGACTGAAATGTTCATTGAACATTTGTGACAAATTAGAAAAAATTCTCTCATGGTGTTCTTGAGATATCGCCTAGAATGAGAATGAG
This sequence comes from Epinephelus lanceolatus, assembly GCF_041903045.1. NCBI lineage: Eukaryota > Metazoa > Chordata > Actinopteri > Perciformes > Serranidae > Epinephelus > Epinephelus lanceolatus. The sequence goes on along the minus strand of NC_135736.1, from coordinate 7,349,001 downwards.
ATTGATGCAGGGTCACAGTGACCTTGACCTTTGACTACCGCTCTCGAATCAGTTCATCCTCGAGTCCAAGTGAATGTTTTTGCCAAATTTAAAGAAATTCCCTAAAGACGTTCTTGAGATATCACGTTCAAAAGAATGCGACAGACAAGGTCACGGTGACCTTGACCTTTGACCTATGACCATCAAAAATCAGTTCATCATTGAGTCCAAGTGGATATCTGTGTCAAATATGAAGAAATTCCCTTGAGGCGTTCTCGAGATATCAGGTTCACAAGGATGGGATGTACCCACAGACAGACACAATGCCTCTGGCCATGGCTATTGCCGGAGCAGGTTCTTTTTCACCTGAATATAGTGCATCTCCTAGAAGCAAAGTATAAATAAAATTGTACCCAGAATCTAGGCTGACTAAATATAAATATGCTATTACAGAATGTCACAATTCAGGCCTGTACAGAAAAAGCACCAAATAGTGCTCACAGATTTTTGGCAAGAAACACAAGCTTGTCAACATTTTTTGATAGATAAGTGAAGGCATGCAGGTCACTATATTTCCCCCACTGCTAAAGACCCTCTCTGAGGGGGAGGGTGTTCTTGAGATATCGCATTCACAAGAATGACAAGGAAAAGGTCACAGTGCTTTGACCTCTGACCCCCAAAATCTAATCAGTTCTTCTGTGATTCCAAGTGGACGTTTGTGCCAAATCAGAGGACGTTCCCTCTACGACCTCTTGAGATATTGCATTCATGACAGTAGGACAAAAAGAGGACCAGATGGAAGGCTGGACAACCCAAAAACATTATGCCTCTGGACAGGGCTGTCGGGGGCGAGGGGCATAAATTGGGGGGGTGATCACCACCGCTGCATTTATGGCCAACTTATCTTTTTAAACTAAAATGTGGGGTGTATATCTTGCCTGAGGATACGCATTTGTACAGTATTGCAACTTTGGTCATCATATTATAATGTGTATTTAGCAACATCATCTGTCTGCAACCACTGGAATATATTAATATATTGCTATTTAAAGCCCTTAGCGCACCTAAATCACACTGCAATCAATTACTCTTAATGACCGTCTATGTGAAGAGTTGGCTTCCAGCTTTGCCTCAACATTCCTGCAAACACATGAAAAGGGGAGAAAACGAAGGAGGAAGAGAGGGAGAGATCACCCTGAGCAAATGTCAAAACAAGGCAGAGAATACTGAACGTTTCACACACAAGGCTTTATGCAAACGATGTCTTATGTATGCAAGTGTATACACGTGGGTATCCGTGTCTTAGTTTACATGTATCCATTCCTTTGTGAGGTTGGTGCATCTCCCTGTCACATGGTTGAGTGTGGGTGTGTGTGTTTGTATGCACAGACTTGAGCTAATGCCGCATGTCCCACAGGAAGCTGCAGATGTTGCCTGTGTGTGTGTGCGTGCACGTAGGAGTGTGTGGCGGTATTGTGTCATTTTGCAAATTAGAAAGACATGTCGCAGGGTGAAATCCCATTAGAGTTTACTGTCAGCATGCGGCTGTGTTGACATGATATGCATGTTATTCTAATTTGGTAGTCAAAAACAGATTATCACTGGGATATTTCTCAGGAGAATTTGCTGTTTTAAGGCCACCCTGATTTTTCATCCCGTCCTGCGATGCTGTCTTCTAATTATTTCCACTGTTTATTTTTCTCTTCTTCTGTGCTCCACAGGAGAGAGAGCTGATGCCAGAGGAGTTAGATGGTAAGATGTTGGTGGTGTAATTACGATGCAGACGCATGATAAATTACTAGTCAATGCGCAGCTTTATCAATCGCATAGATTTTTTTGCTTCTCTTAGTGATTCATGTAAGAGACTGAACGTTTCTCAGACTGACTTGAAATGTTTGCCAGACATTGGCTCAGAGCTACAAAATCAATTAAAACAACATAACTTGCTGTACTTAAGGGCTGGCTGCAGCTCAGTCTGTTGGAGTCAACAACTTACAGATAAGTTCAAACTTGATTCAAAGTGAAACTATCTGTGCACACACTGTGCATGCATGTGTGTTTGACTCTTGGGAGAAAATATGTTACCCTACTTTACGCTTTGTTGCTGTCATTTGTTTGTCTGTCTGTCAGAGCTCCAGGAGGCCTTTAAGGAATTTGACTACGATGCGGATGGCTTCATCCATTACAAAGACATCGCAGACTGCATGAGGACCATGGGCTACATGCCTACAGAGATGGAGCTCATCGAGATCATCCAGCAAATCAAGATGAAATGTGTGTATTTCCATCTGGTTATGTGTGTGCGTGTGTGAGTGTACAGTTTTCATTTCTTCCTGAGTGGTTAAACCATGTGTACATGATTGATGGGTCTTTCTGAAGTGAGTAGGTGTGAATGCCTGAGTAACGCGTCTGCGAGCACAAACACGTGTGCTCGTATACGTGCACGTTCTTTCCTATGAGTCCGTGAGGGAGTGATGTTTGTCTTTGAAGTTGGGGACATTTGAGACATTTTAGCAGACTGATTAATGGCCCTCACAAGAGCAGGTGCAGGTGTGTACGAGTATGAGTCCGCATGGAGAAGTGTGTGTTTAGTTGAGATCTAACTTTCCTCTCACTGCTGTTAATGAGGGTGTTTGTCTTTGCTGTCTTTACTGAATGATGAAGGGTAGATCTGTGTGTGGTGAGTGTTTAAGGTGAATCATCACGGCATTGATTTCTGCTGTTAGCCTGGAGAACCAGCTCCTGTAACACCTACCTTGTGTCAGAGCAAGGCCTTAAAATCTCAACTTTCAGTGTCTGCCAAGACTTTACATAAACCTTCAATGGACACACAGGACTTAGACACATGGAGCACACTATAGGTGTGATGTTTTGTAACTACACGTGTGCAGCAACCCAGTTACATTTACCTTCAATATGTGGTACACCTACACTGCATCATAACTATTTTTTAAATGTTGATGTGAAATAGCTTGCTGATTTTCTTACACATAATAAGATGGATTCATATACCACTGAAAGGGCTCATATGCTCAACATTAGATACGGAGACAGATGGACAGAGCCTCCTGTCCCTATTCTGCATTCATTTTGTCTATATCTGTGCATGTTTTCTGAAAGCTTACGATTACGAACAAAATTGAGCAGTACCACTGGAGGCGGTGTAGCGTGGTTCAAGTGAGATATGACCATAGGCGACGACGAATAAATTGAATGTGAATCAGTGAATCAGTAATATACTGAAAAAATTCTCTGTCCACATGTTTGGATGTAGGTTATATAATAGCCACACAGTCCACCGCCATCTACAACGCTGCCTTTGCTTAAAGGTTCAATATTTCAACCTCCTCCACCCTCACCTCATTTGTTGTTTTGACTCTGCCCTATAATGCCATCTATTAGCTGTATCTATGCCAACATCAAGGATGCATGAAAGTATGAGGGCAGTGATGTTTACGTTTGAAACAGATGTATCTATTTTCATGCGAAAAGTATAAATGAGCCTTAAGAGAGCGCAGACCTCTGCAAGGCCAAATGCCCTGTCTTGCAATGTTAACAAAAGTGAAAAATATTCTGTGTATCCATGCTGTGAATGGGATACACTCCAAAATTTAATAGGTTCTGTCTGGGCCCACGCTGCACATTTCTACTAGGTTTCATGACAATCAGGCCAGTGGGTTTTTTTTGTAATCCTGCTGCAAAGCGAAACATAACCTCCTCGGAGAAGGTAATAAATAAATTGCACCCTTGCTCAATTCAACTACAACCTGCTACAGCCTTAGTTGTACTGAAATGACTAGCAGCTCATAGTGGCTGATGTTAAAGGGGAAGTACGCCCATTTTAAAAATGTTATTCCCATGGTCTCTTTTTTTTCCAGTGAAAATGAAATGCAAAAATTTCCACCTAAATCACAACTCATATCGCAATATCTGTTAAAATAATTGCATGCATATGATTTGACGGTATGATATGATATGATATGATATGATATGATATGATATGATATGATATGATATGATATGATGGTTTGTATGATGTCCTACAAAAATGCACACGCAGTGGTTTGTAGGATATCCTGCAAATTAACGCCTCACAAATGATATTACATCCTCAACGTAAGGTTTTGTAATTATGTAAAGTTATGGAAGTAAATTTTAAGAAAAGAAACACAATAACAACGTACCTTAAAATGACTCAAAGTTAACTGACAGTTCACACCGTTCAAAACACCAGTGTCTTGGGGGAGAGTCCCAGTGGAAAGTCCCGTGTTTTGTGACCAATCCACTGTTACTACCTGCCTCCTAACTGGACCAATTGGGAACGCTTTCCTCTTTACGTCCGCAGCCTTCCAAATTACGTGGGTTATGCACAAATTATTCGCTCATCAATATGTGGGATATGTATGAATTTTGGTGCATTACTTTTTGTAGCAAAATGTTCAAACAGTGCATGAGAACAGCCTGAACAACACACATCACTTTGTCTTTTTACTTTCAGACATACTGCAGCTGCCCTTACAAAGTACATACTGTTGCATGGAGTTTGCATACAATTAGGACATACTAGTTCATCAGAACTGACCCTTTGCTCATAGCTGTCACAGTCCACCTAGCTTCGTGCAGCATAGAATTAATGTGCTGATTATACACGTGCATCACAAAAAAGTATGTACCGCTTGAATAGCCAGAAAAGCATTTTGTTCAGCATACACTGTAATGCAACTGGATGCAGTCCTGATATTTTTGGCATACTGCAATTGACAAACTATGTATTGGGACACACTCAGGGGTGGGCAGTAACACTTTACGAGTAATGCACATGACCAAAAAAGTATGTTTTCTCAGGAACAAGTACTTTTTATGTTCCTTTTTTAAAACTGTTTTTCTACTCTTTACTTGAATATATATTTGAGCCAGTAATTTACTATTTCCTGGCTACATTTGCCATTTATATCTTCTCTGCTCTAAATGTCAACAAGTATAAGGGGGAGAGTATGCGAGGAGCACCTCTACTGCAAACCAGACGGCCCGCCCAGCCATAACTTACCCCCTGCCTGTCACTAAAGCATAGTGGATATATAAAAAAAAAAAAAGAAAGAAAGTTTTTTTAAACTACAGCAGCCTAGTGGGTCAATAAAAACACCCTGCTACCGTTACAATGGACGGCAATGTAAATGAGACTGGTTGCACACACATGTGAGCAGAGACCCACCAGCCTCTGAACTCACAGTAGCCGCAACTAACCACAGACTGTACATAAATTCATATTTAATTTCATTAATTTTTTACATATACAGTCTATGCAGCTAATGGGGAATCAGCTTCATCACACATACGCTCTGTACATCACATTTTGTGTTCTCCTTTGAAGGAAAAAATACAACCACATTAGCTTTCCTGCTAAAGTCTCCCTCCTATCTGTCTTACAAACATGCACACATGTCTCGTCCCGAACCATAGCTTGTTTAGAATGACCAAACAAACAGAGTACACTGTCAGTTTGCAGGCTAGGTAGCTAATTAGCTGCTCAGCTGCAGGTCATTAAACAGCAAATAAACTTACCTGTAAATGTCATTGGGTCCTTTTAGGTGCTGGTGTGGTCCTTACTCTTCAATATCACTGCTTATAAAACTTGTCAGTAAAGCACAACTTTGTTTAGTTTGTCTCTCACTCCCAACAGGGACATGCCCCTTCATGAAAAGGAGCATATCTAATTTTTTCACAAAGCCCTTGTTTCTTACTTTAATAAATAAAATAAATTAATGAATAATAATTATTATTATTATCATTATCAAAAATAAATGAATAAATAACAATACACTGTAATCTCAAAAAGGGTCTAATGTGATTTCAGTTGCACTCATTTTTTAAATCAGTTCACCAAAAATACTTTCTCACACAGGCTGTCTCTGACGGCAGGCCTTATCTAGCTTTGTTTTGTTGTTTTTCCCCTATTTGCTCAATTTTATACTCAGGAAATAGTCCCTATGTTTACTCTTGACAAGATGCCCAGTGGATAATCCACAGTAATGGAGACATTGTTTCTGGAAAGAGATGTTGCTGTTGGGTTTCTTGTTATTTTTCGATGATGTAAATACCACCACTATTTTGGTGTGAAGGCACAAAGCTCCGACATCTCAAAGAAAAATTCAAAATGTAGGCAAATAAAGCAAAACACGGCAAGACCGTATCAGAGATCCTTATTTTTATTTTTTAAATGACTGAACCCTGGCTTCTATATATGTGTTTGCTTTGAAAACAGCCTAAACTCAGGATCAGTTAACACAAAATGTAACATAGCATTGTGCTCCGAGGACAGTACTGCTCATAAGCACAATATTGGACACTGGGTCCACAGTATGATTGCTGGGCCATAAAACAGTGGCATCATGTTGGATACAGTGCGGCAGGGTTTCTCAGTTGTGGGCCTCAGGGACCAGAGTGCAGCTGGCTTCCATCCTACCAGCTAGTTAATTAGCTTCACCTGCCGTCCCAGGTGTAAATAATCTCCTGATTAGATGGTTACAATGCCAACAGCAAGGAACATGAAAACCAGGATTGAGAAATTGAAAGAACCATTGCTGTATTAACCTCAAATTAATGTCCCCGAAATGTCCCTGTGTGATGTGCATCATCGCAAATAATAGGGTTACAGAGCCTTAGGGACTGTGCTTGACAGATCAGAGGAGAGGTGTGGCAGAAGCTACAATATTTTTCTTTGAGCCTCCCTGACTGACTGGGGAAAGTACATGACACTCCCTCCACCATATCATATACATCCAATATGCAACGAGCAAACAACATGGGAGTGACAGTTATCACCAGACAATCAGCTAATTTCTTGAGCAAAATGCAAATCCTCCTTACAGATTGCATCATTACACAAGTGTGTGTGTGTGTGCACTTCAGCAGAGTATGGGTGCATGACAGCCACCTATGATACCACACAAAATGAACAAATTTCAAAGAAAAGTCAGAGGATCAAAGTCTGATAATTATGTGATGTGGATAAACATTTGTGGGACTATGATATGAAACACAATAAACAAATGCTGAGGTTAACACAACAAACAGAATGGCGCGCATGTCAGTTGCTATCATGAGCGACAATTAATACACTGAAGCTGGAAGAACCACCTGCTGGTTCCAGGTGTGCTGGTCAGCTACAGCAGCACCAGAGAGAGTAATGCATAAGAACTGGACTGTGTGCTGGCGTTGCTCTGCAGTTTTTGTGGGAGATGTGAATAGAAACATATCCAACATATACTAACATCACCCAGACATTGGGACGAGGAAAAAGACAAACCAGAGGCCAGTTCCTTATCACGGCTACTTTCTAGCAGCCTTAAGATGCAAAAGCAGAAAGTGACACATTGAAGACGTTGCAGGTATATCAGTGGAAACAGACCGAATATGGTAACGCACAGTAGGCTACGGCATGACCCAGATTTGCCGATCACTGGAGGCACCCTTATGGTAGCATATAATGACATCACATTTTTTTTCTGGTGGAGCACTGGCGGAAGCGCAGCAGTGTTAATCAGTATTGATGAGTGAAAAATGAAAACAATAAACTGTTTACTTCCGATGGTAACACATTACGTAACACTTTAAATGTAATAATATTACCTGAGATCCCACTGGTAACACGTTAATTACTTCTGTTACTACTGTAACGCGTAACGTTTGTAATGTGTTACCCCCAACACTGCTCCCCAGTGCTTAAAAGATTATTTGACGTGCCTCCCCCATTTCTCCACCACCGGCTTCCGCCTCATAAATAACAAACAGTCCCTTATTTTAAATTCTTGTCAAGTTTCCTAAAAAATATCAAATACATCATGCTGAATCACAGGGAAATGTGTATAAAATCATCTAACATTGCCAGTTTAATTTGATGTAATGTTGCAGCCTTGAAGTTGGCATCTCAGATTAGAATTAAAAAATTTACACAGCAGAATTTTAATGTAAAAGTGGAACAAGCAGAAACGCAGTATGTGATGCTTCAAACAGTGTAGAAAAGCATTTTTAGCTCTTCCTTAAAGGGACACTAGAAGAGAAATATTCATAACATCAGAGCGGTGGTGGTGACTACATTTTATATTTTCTGCTATGTTGCATAATATGAATTATTCATCTGTTCGTGGATGCCTTAATTTGACCCAAAAGGTAGAATGAGCTTCAGACATCCCTAGCCTAATCTCTGTAGCGTAATCCCTACAGAGCCATTAATACCATGAAATTCAGTCTTTTATGTATAACTAGCGTTGCACTATCAATTAAAAAAATAATAATAATCTCCAAAGACTTTTGGGAGAACTTTTCCAGTCCATGATTATAAACTGACCCACTTAAGGCCCAATTCTTCAAGGAGGTGTCAGGAATCCCCCACAGACTGCTGCTCCACAAGGGTAAAGCCAGTCAGCCAGAAACTTTACAGTCCCTCCAGGCAAGTATGAAAATTCTTTGCTAACTCAGAAATCACAGAATTAATGGTCTTGTATTTCAGGACCTTTCAGATGCTGTTTTAACTAGTAGATGACAGTCTGAGCCATTAGTTTCAATATTCAACACCATTAAAAGTGTTTTCCATGCAAGCTCAGTTTGCTATAGTTTGATTTTTATCCTCAACAGTCCTGACATTCTGAGCACTGATTACCTTTTTCAAACCACAAAATGACCACATGGCTTTATTGAAGCAGTCTTTCACATCCACCAAAGGCCCAGATAATGGAAACAAACTGAGTCTATTGGTCTACGCTATCAAATAAGCCTGTCTTTTGTCAAACTAATAACACGAGCCCTCCCATTGTATCAGTCTGTTTTGACAATTACTATGGGGATCAAACAAAACAAAACTGGGTTGAAGGAAACATAATGAGCAGATAGCTGAATGCATTGTTATCGCCTCCATGCACTGAGGACATTCATAAACTTTTCACACTGAAGCTTTGTATTAAAGGCTCTATTTAGAACATTAATACAGCAGCAAACAACTATTTGCTATGTAAAGATATGGTGGAGTAATGGCATCCTGAGAGGAGAATGAAGTCACGCTCTCTCTGTATGTGTTGTAATCCCAGTTTTTGCTTTGGTAGCCAGACTAACCACGCGTGCATGTTAGTGCTGATGGACTAAGAGTCTCATCCTACTCTCCAATGTGCTATGTGTGAGCTCAGTCCTGCGTGTTCTTTAATGAAGCAATAGGAGAAGATATTCGGTCTCAGTTAATGTAGTTTATAAAGCAGTAAAGGAATAAAATTACAGAGCTCTGGGTCTCAACTTCACATCCCTGACGAACAACAAAGGTGTGTCAGTTCACGAAGTCTGACCTCCTGTCCTTTCCCTGACCCAGTATATTTGAGCGTAACAGAGTGTCATTGTGCACGCAAGGCGTTGTCCTCTTCTCATTGGCAGTTCCACTTCCTCCTTCACCACACCACGCCCCTGCCTCGTGTTAATCTGACTCCTTCCCGCTGGCGGTGGGGGCGTGGTTCCTGTTTTGAAAGACAAGAGAACAAGACAACTCCCTACACGTGCTGTACCTTACTATCTGTATATCACTTTCTATTCTTTTTACCATATATGAAACTAATTATCTAAGCATTGCGGTATGTGCTCCTCAGACTTCATGGCTCTTCCTCTCCTGTACTTCTCCACTTCTGCAAAGCAAACACATTCAGATCAGCTGAAATCATCTCAGTATTCTCATTGTTCACACATCTAAAACTTATATAGTGAAACACAACTTATAGTAAAACACATAACATCATTCTATTCCCAACAGTGCATGTAAGCGTAACACCCATCCTCTGATTCCACTCCATTAACATTGTTAGCTCTGACTGCACTGTTGCTATTGTTAGCACTGTTAGCACTGTTGGTGCAGCTAGCACTAGTAGTCACCACCACGTTTGCTTGCGCTGTCAGAGATGAGAGCCATCAGCCCAGACTCTGCATGACATTTGTTGCACCTACAAGTCTTTATTACTACTACCTTTACTTAAGTGCCTTATTCAAGTAGGCTACAATACTGAGTACTCGTATTTGGACTTTGAATATTTCCATTAATTGGTTTAGGTAACTACAGTGTGCAGAGGTTTCACTACTGTAGCTTCTTAAAGGAATACTTTGCTGATTTTCAACTACGTCTGTGTCACCACCGAGTACAGAGTGTGTGCAGATGAACTGCATTCAGGTTTCCCCTGTGCCACCAACTCCCGGTGCTCCCTGCCCATCTGCCAGCTAAGACACAAAACGCGTCATTTATGACACAAACTGACACATTCTGTGTCCTCTGGTTGAGTTTTACTCACAGCACGGGCAGGGAGTGCCCAGTACTGCATGCTTGGGAGATGCCTTAACACAGTTCATCTAGTGATGGGCAAAGCAGTTCTTTAGATGTTACTGAATCACTAGAATCAGTTCATTAAAAGATTCGTTCAAAAGATTCGTTCACCGAATCGTTCAGTGCTTTGCGGGAGGAGCCCTGACTGTGTACTGCGTAGTTAGACTCACTGAACTGATACACGGCTGAGCTGCCGCTGCGTCTGCCCTGCACTGTTGAGTCTCATTACTGGCCAGCCTAATGTTTTAAGTTTGTTTATCTGGATACTAAGTCTGTTAAAACAGTTGGGAGGTGTGTGATTGTGTTTATGTGGCTTGACTCCTGGCTACATTAGCCGTTAGCTTGGAGAAAATGGCCCCTTTGAAAGTGTGAGAAGAAATTATTTGAATCACTCAGGGATCTGGGTTACGTCATTCACCGAGTGATTCGTTCACCGAGTGATTCCTCACACGGTAGGCAGTCCCTCCCTGCACCCTGGCTGCCTCGCGACTCACGAGTGATTCATTGTTCACACAGACCAAATCGGCAGTTCCACTCCCGGACTGCATGCTCGCTGCTGAGCTCAACTGAACTGAGAAATGAACAAATCCGTTCCGGAAGTGATTCAGTTCAGTACGTTTACTCAAAAGATTCGTTCTTTTGAACGATTCGTTCGCGAACAACACAACACTAAATTCATCTTCACACGCTCCCCACACCGCAGTGACACAGACGTGGTTGAAAATCAGCAAAACATGGCTTCAGGCAAAGAAGTTGGGGTAAAAAAAATTGGCCATCGCAGAAATGTATATCATACTGAAAGGGGCCATTCAGCACATATGAACATTTACTTATGTGTGATACTTATGTCAATTTTTCCCCAAATACTTTCATACTTTTTCTTGAGGAAATTGCTCAATTGTGGTGTTGCTATTGTCTTACTTAAAACTTTTCTTATCATTATTTTTATACTAACAATTGATCAGATTACTACATGTAGCCTAATCTCTATCAACAGATATCTGCATATTATGCAAAATCTGTAAGCAATGGGACAAGATTTTGATATCCTAAGCCAGCCGGTTACCATTTGTTACCCATCTGTAATCTGATTAGGATTGACAAATCACATTTGAGTGGCACATAAACAATCTGTGTAGAGAGGTGGAAAGCGTTGGCCAGCAATCTGTAAACCCAACAGCTACCATATGACAACGATTTAGCTTTATGTTAGCTTTTTAAAATTTACCTGCATTCATATGCATTAATCTGTTATTAGAGGTTATCTGAAATGACCAACACACCAAAGGGAAAGTCTTGGCCCGGATATCTACTTATTACACCAAATCTAAAAAAATTTGGCCCCATGAGGCTTATAATCATCACACAGATGGACAATGGGTGTTGTACAGAAGCTGAGAAGCCAAGGCAATGCTTTTATCAAAAAAAAAAAAAAAAAAGCTGTTATTTTGAGATCATGAGTTCATAATTTACATTATCTTGAGAATAAGCTCTATTATCTCTGATAGCAGTGTAATTAACCCATTATCATGACAAAACAGAAGGTTGTTTTATTTTGTTATCTCGAGAAAACAAGCTTTGTTATCTCCGAATAACAAGAAAATTACAAAAAGGTAATTTTGTCTTATTGGGCAACTTATAATGTTTATCAGAGATCCTGAGTGCCATGCCAGCGTGCACAGATGGCGTCTTGACAGCTGTAACAACTGTAAATGTCAAATCAAGGATTATCCATGAAAAAAATAATGATTAGAAGAACAGCAGTTCTCGGTTCTCAGTTTCAAGGTTGCATGTAGCCTAATTTTAAAAGGGGTGCACAGTGATGGGTTTAAGCAATTTTCATCTCATTGTTTTGTTTTTCATGACCTGCAACTTTATTGTTTCTGGTTAGTCTTACCATCGTACCATTGCAGCAAGCAGCTTTTATAAGTTCAAAAGCTCTTAAAACCCATTAGGTGACCTGTCCAGAACCAGATTGAAAGCAGACAAAGTAAGCTACCAGCTGGTGGACTCAGTTTATCATTTAGCAGCTAAAAAAACAGATCAGTCTCATAGGAGTTGGTGGAGATCAAAACAAAGCTAAAAGGATAGTGACAATTTGCTGCCAGAAACCAGACTCCAAATGAATGCTAATGTTGCCTTGTTGTATCTACTGCATGAGTAAATAAGCAACTGTTTGCTAACACATATGGATTTACCATGATGACTTTACAAGCTTACAGTATGTCAGTGTTGTACGTGTGGCTAAACTGCATAGGATCTGAATAGTTCTTCCACCACTGTGTTACTACACAGCTAATGACATAAAAGACACTGCATGTGCCAATATCCTCTGACACCTTAATGCTTAATGCATGAATCCATATGTCTAGTACAGACTCTCCAGGGAGGCATAGAAGTTATTACTTAGTAGTCAACCTGTGCGTGTGTGTGTCTTCATCTGTGTGTGTGTGTGTCCTCTGTCTTTCTGCAGGGGGTGGTCATGTAGACTTTGATGATTTCTGTGAGTTAATGGGGCCGAGGATGCTGGCTGAGACAGCTCATATGGTCGGGCTGAAGGAGCTCCGCTGCGCCTTCAAACAGGTAAGAGGTCCCCGGCTAGGAACTGTAAAGAAATCTGGCATCAAGCAAGTGAAAGGGGCCTGGTGCTGTGACAGTACTTTGAAGTGTGTAACAGGACCTTTCCTTAGAGAGTTCCAAGAGTGTATGGCTCTTACTTGTAAACAAGTCTGAGGAAAAAGGGCTAGTTGGCTATGAATGCAGAAGAAAAAGGGAAATATTCCTACTGATGACGTTTTTATGGAGGCTGGCCTCTGCCATCCAAAGTGTCACTATTTATATACACTTCTTTGACTCACCTGTTAATTTGTGCCTCATTGGTCTGGAGGAAATATCTATTGAGTTGCTCTCACTGATGTCAGTACAGAGGCAGGTTCACAAGTGTTGAATTGATTGCCCCCCATTGCCCAGCTCTGGTGTGACGTAGTCTCTGACCAAGCAAAACAAATGAGTTGATGGTTTTATTTATAAGCACAGCTTCACACACCTGGGTTCATCCGTTAAACACATTATACAGCATGATAGGTTTTTAATGGTTACTGCAAAACAGACAACACGTACAATGTGCCCCTAATGATTGTAACTGAAAACATATTAGAGAGTGCAATATGCTACTGGGATTAATTAGAAATCTAGCCCCAGGCATTTAGTTTGACCACTTTGTAGCTCCTAATAAAAGCCTATCAGCGAAGTAATTTATGTCATTAGAATTATGGCATAACAATATTTAAACTACAATTACCACTACGCAGTTGTATGCCTCTGTGAACCCCTCAAGTTGCAGTTACAGTTGTGAAAGTTGAGTCCATGTCTGTGAAAACATGGACACACATCTTCAACCTGACAGCACAGAAAATCAATGCAAACAGCACAGTTTGAAGGTGGACACCCAAGATTAGTGTCACCAATTCAGTATCTGGCCAAATGTCTTCCCTTCTGTTCCTGAATTATTATGTTGAGAAATGGCCAGAAAAGTGTTTTTAAAGAACATAATGATGTCACAGTGAAGTTGACCATTGGCCTTTTGGATATAAAATGCCATCTCTTTATCATTTAATCCTATTAGAAATTTGTGTGAATTTTTTTCATAATTAATAATGAGTTATGGCCAAAGAACATGGTTTGTGAGGTCAAAGTGACCTTGACCTTCAACCACCAAATTTAAATTAGATCCTTGTTGAATCCAAGTGGACCAAATTTGAATAAATTATCTTAAGGTGTTTTTGAAATATTGCATTCACATGAATGAGAAGGACGAGGACACAGTACCTTGACCTTGACCTCTGACTTTTGACCACCAAAATCTATCTATTTAGCCTATTAGACATTTGTGTGAAATTTTGTCATATTTAACATATGAATTCCTGAATTATGGCTAAAAACATATTTTGTGACATCAAAGTGACCTTGACTTTTGACCACCAAATTCTAGTGTGGAAGTGGAAGTTTGTGCCAAACTTGAGGAAATCCCCTCAAGGCCTTCTTGAGATTTAGCATTCATGAAATGAGATGGACAAAGGTCACAGTGACCTTTGACCAGTTCAACCTTGACTCACAGTGGATTTTCATGCCAAATTTGAAGAAATTCAAGATACAGCGTTCATGACCAAGAGACGGATACAAGGTCACAGTTGCCTTGACCTTTAAATTTGACCTCCAAAATCTGATCAGTTCATCCTTAAGTCCAAATGGACATTTGTGCCAAATTTGAAAAAAAAAAATTCTGTGAAGAGTTAAGATATCACATTCATGAGAATGGGACCGACATACAGACGGATGGATGGATGGACAACCTGAAACATAATGCCTCCAGTCACATCTACCGCCGGCGCTGAGGCATAAGGATAAAGAATCTGCTTTCTTTATGGGAATATTACACAGGGTTTAATCATACACCTCAAAACGTAACAGCTGTTTGGAGCAATAAAGAAAACTTTGTTATTTGAATAACCTTTACTGAGCAGTGAGCTTTGTAACAATATTTCTGTCTCAACTTACCAATCTCTTCCTGAACCAGTTGGGCTGCCTGATAGCTCAGGGTTTTATTGAGGACACCAAGAGCATCATTCCTCTGCATAAAAGGTTTAAAACGTGCCCTCTATTTTAATGCATGGCTTCATATTCATCTATCTCATCTTGTAGCTGGTGTTTCTTCATCACACATGCGTCATCGTCAAGGTCCTGAAATTCGCATGTTCTGACGTCTGCAGGGAATAATAAATTAGCTCTCAGCTTCACTACTTCTGAACGGAAACTTCCACAACTTCAGAGGATCGTCTACTCTGTGACAAATGAGAATCCATTTTCAACTCATCTCAACTCAGCCCTCATAGTCACTTCAGAAGTCTTTCTCACTTCAGTTCTAACACCTTATGAGTCAGCAGTGCCCCATCTGCACACTCAAGCTGTTTTCAGACTTCCAGGATCCACATGCAGTCATGTTGTAACTATACACTGTAAATGTTAAACTTTTTCTGCGTGACGAAATCTCTGAATCTCTTGGTCTGTGTATTACTCTTGATAATGTTCTCTCCCTCTATTTCTGTCTTTATTTCGTCACCCCTATTCAAGACATCATTCTGGAACCAATCTCTCCACCCCCCTCATTAGCACAGAAACATGTATTGTCGTTCTTTCCTTCTCTGTTCCTTGTGTCATCTCTAATCCTCTTCATCTATGATTTGTCTCTTCTCGCTCACTACATGGTCATGTACACCACCTCGTTGCTCTTCTAATTGCACACGTTGCAGTTCGACTGTGACGGTGATGGAAAGATCACGCTTGATGAGCTGAAGGAGGGCATGAAGACCCTCCTGGGGGAGAAGCTGAAGAAAGGCGAGTTGGAGGAGATCCTCAGCGACATTGACCTCAACAAGGACGGCAACATCGACTTTGATGGTGAGCAGGTGGGGACGTGGGGGACGTGTTGGGGGGGAGTGGATAGGCTGCAGGCAAGGTGTGAGAGAGTTTTGAAACCATTAATAATACACAACAATAAAACACTGAGACAAGGGTGCACTTGTACGCAGGGGTACTTCTGCAGTTGCACAAGTTGGTACATGGGAGGACAAACTAATTCCCAAATAAATTCAACGAAAAAATGGGAAATTGTGATTTGATTAAAAAACAATTAACATATTTATGTCTAGCAGGAAAATAAGCTGGAGCTGATCTTTAGTAAATTTAAAGGAGCACTTCACCTGCAAAATGAGCATATGTGTATCAAATACTCACGCATTGTGACTTTGAATTTGTGAAGAAAACTTTGTTTTTCTTGTATGCCTCCACTGTGAATACAGAATCCAAACATTCCTCATGAATTGAAGAAATCAGGGTCCACATTTTACAACAGTAGAAGTATTTAAAAACATCTGTTTACAACTCTCACGCAACTCGTGCAGTATAATCCAAGTCTCGTTTATCCAGTTGTATGCTCAGTACTTCCCAAACACGTGTTTTGCAAAAACATTATAGGTCTCACACAGAGACGAGTAGCACACCTGAGGCCTGTACTACAAAGCAGGATTTCAAGTTAGTGAGGTAACTTCACGGTTAACTCCGGGTTTTCAGTACTATGAAGCTGGTTTTCTCTTTACCAGGATAAATCACCACGGTAACTTATGCTGAACAGTTAACCTGCTTCATGTATCGGATCACAGGCTGTCAACACCCCGATCATTAACCAATCAGATCACTGAGGGAAAAAGTATCCATGAACAAAAGTCCAGAATGACAGGGAAAAAAGAGGAGTCTGTATGCTGATACAGGTCAGTAGAATCATTTAATATTTCCAGGGCTCTATTTCCGCTGGTTTTAAAACAGAGTTTCTAACAAACACAGAGATCGTTTACAACACAGAACACATGATTTTAGCAGGATTTGAAATTATGCAAAGTTTATTTTAGTACGCAGTGATAGTGCTGCTATTTTACACTCTGATTCCACCACTGCAGCTCAAAATAACATGAGACGCCTATGTGATGAGAACTAGGATAAAACAGATATTTTATTAGTAAAATAGTCCACATACTGTTAATTGGCTCCCGTTATTATAAATGCCACATTTCAGTCGGAAAGACCTATCAGTCATTAGCTAGGCTACTTTTCCACCCTTTACTTCAGTATCAGAAACAGTCTGGCATTACTTTTAAGTGTTTTATCTTACATATTCAGAGTAGTATTATCATCATCCAACTAAACAGCAAAAAATACTTAATTGTATTCATGAGTTCAAGGTAACGTGGGGTGAGTAACTGAAATCCAAATGGTCATTTTGTGGTTGAAGTATTCCTTTAAAATAACCAACAAGTGACCCATTCTGAGTCATTGGAGTGTGTGAATTAGCAAGTCAAAATCATTAAAAGTAATCAAGAAATGGTTGAAATAGGTAGTTCATTGAATGGATTAAATGATAAAAGAAATGGAGTAGTTGAAATGCTTAGCTATAAGTAGCCTAATGGATGACCTAGCTAAACACCTAGCTAAAACTAAAGACATTTTAAAAAGTTACTAGCTAAGGATGTGGAAGAACAACTGAAATCATAACCTAGAAATCTACATAAACTGTGGAAATTTTGCTGAAAATAATGTATAAACTATTGTAACATCAAGCTTTCTGCTAATCCAGTGGTAACATGGCTGTATTAAGACACCTGGATACAGTGTTGGAGCAGGACCCTGTTCATTCCTTTGAATGTTGCTCAGAGGCACATGAAGCCAAAAAAGTTCTGTTTCCCTGGTATGAAATTACCCGGATGATTGAAGCTGCTTCCACATCACTGGGCCCACAGAGCGAGCGCTCAGTTTAGTGCTCCACTAAACTGAATGGAGATAAAATGATTTAATCTTGAGGCTGTTTTAGACTTTCCATGTGTTATTGGACCAAATGGATTAAATCCTGGTGATGAAACCAGTCATTTTGCAGGGTTGTGAAGCTCAAAAAAATGTATCCACTGATTTGCAGATTTCTCTTTCCCAATGGAAGTCTATAGGAAAAAGGCTTTTTGGGCCCAATGACATCACGTGACAGACTCAGGAGGTGTAATTCCACTGGTTGGCCACAATGATAGTTGGCTCCAAAGCTTGGTGCACTTCCTGGGGGCCTGAGTAGTATAGCCATTTTTTATATATATAATGAATAGCGTAAGTGCAGAACACAAGCATCCCAATTATAATCCATTCATAACACATTTGGAACATGATGGTTGTGGTGTTGATGAAGAGGTTACTTGAGCTCATCTGACAGGGCTGTGTGAGTACATCAGACAGGAGGGAAGAGCAAACCAGGGAGGACAAAGCAGAGAGGTCATTGGATCTCATTGGAATGGGTTGAGGATGAAGGGGAGAGAAGGAGAAAATGAGTAAAAAATGAGGTGGGAAAAGGGTGAGATGGGAAAGGAGTGATGGTCACGTCAAAATGGGTTAGCTGGATGGGCCAACCCAATCTAATCAGGAGTGCATTAAGCCAATCAATACACACGCCTGGACACCTGTCACATGTCACACAGAGAACACACACTTGGGCAGCTCAAGGACTTTGGAGAAATGTCATTACCATATTTGACCTCACAAGCAAATAAACAATACAGTGGGACACAACCACCCATACATACACGTCAATGTCAGCATACACCTCGATGCGCACATGTGCAGGCGTCATCAACACCACATCCATGTTAGTGCAATTATAGGCTGCAGCACACAGAGAGCTTAGAGGTGTGATCCTCTTTATCTTGTCTCAACAATCCAATCAATTACAATTATTGGGAACATATGAATAGGCGTGTCAGTCCCAGAAGGGATCGATAAGCAGGTGCTCCTCATTATCATCAATTAGCCCCTGGGGCAGCGTTGGAGTATCTGTCCAGCTCAGCCACGCGGGCAGGAAACAAGCAGCCACAGCAGCGGTGAGAAGCTCGTTCTCAATCTCCAGGTGGCAGGTTATAAACTCAAGTGTCAGGACGGCGAGGAGCTGCTGTTACGCTCGGTTTACTTCTTTTTATTGAAAGTGGTTCAAGGAGTACCTCAAGAGATAATGTTAGTGGGTTAATCTGGAATTAAGCTTTCGTGCTCAGTCAATCAATAGATTCACACCTACAATCAGACGTCTTTCAGAGTAAAGCGCTTCAGGTGCACATTGGGAAATGGAAGACATGATTGACTGGACTGATTTAGTGAAACCTGCCTCGAGCTGGGTTTCATTGACAGGACACTATCAATAGACAACATGATTGACAAGTGAATCTGTAATAACTGCTACGGCTAAAATGAGCGGTAAGTCAAACTGATTACCAATTACAGAAAGAGATGAACAGAGCCTGGATGTGGAAGTGCTGGAGTTGTTATCCCGTTAATGAATATAGATCTAGGTTTAATACCTGCAGAGAAAACCAGTCCTATACTCTGTCTTACTTCAGTAACAGAAAAAACAACAACTTTTATTTAAATTTTCGGCTGAAATGCTGCTATATTCTTTCTTCTTCATTGATATATCATGCTGTTACTGCTTCAATTTCTCATTAAATTGATGACACTGGCAGCATTTTGTCATTACATTACAGCATGAGCTGTGTTAGTTTCCAGTACGCGGCCTGAAAATGATGTGGTGGCCTCCCATGCTGTCCTGTTATGATATTAGAGTGTCATTAGTCCTTATCGGTGGATCTGCCGCTGTCTCTGTCTCCCTCTGCAGAGTTTGTTATGATGCTTTCTGCACGATGACCTCTGATGGAAGAAGATGGATCATACAGCGCCGGATTCATACGGACCAACTCATAAGCACTGCCTGCTGTTATTGTTCTTTCTCTGTGACATTATCGAAATGTCTGATTGTAAAACAAAACATGATTGAGTCAGAGAGATCTGTTCCTGTTTTTATAATAAAAGCTGAGGTTGAGGAAGTGCAGAGGGTAAAGGGTGAGTTATGAAACATTTAACTGTATGTGGCAACAATGCTGCACTGTCGCCCCCCTGTGGTGGCAAAGTGTACAGACTCTTTAGGTCTCTAAAATGAGACTTAATTTTCTTTACCATCTGATTACATTTTAACAACAGCTAGTGGAGGACTGTAGTATCCTATATTTCAACTTATTTGCACATAAATGGGTTAAAGGCCCTTTCTCAACTCAGTCTTACTCTGTGATGGAGTCCTACAAAAAGTCACAACTCTCTGCCAAGGTTTTGATTACTTCACATTGGAGGTTTGAGTGTTGTGTTGTTTTTTTGTCTTCTCTGTGCTAAATAAAGGTGATGTCAAAATGCACCAATCAGAATTCAGCAATATTTTAGTTAATATCTGAGGGTCCATATTTGGATGGGAGGGTGGAGCTGTGGAGGAGTGAGGAATGGATCTAACTCACAGGCATCCTGTCCATCAAAGAAGCCACGCCCTTAATTGATGCATAACTTTAAGCCTTGATAAAATGTAAATGGGTGAATTTTTAAAAAAAAAAAAAAACACTTCTTTTAAAGTTGTCATTAATGTTGCCATAAGCTATAGAGACCAAACCTTTTTTTTTTGTACCATGCTATAAATGTCAATTTCTGCTGTAAAGTTGGGCATTTTAACATGGGGGTCTATGGGGACTGACATACGCTTGGAGCCAGCCTCAAGTGGCCATTTGAGGAACTGCAGTTTTTACACTGTCTAGTTTGCTTCATTTTTCAGCCCTTGTCAACAGGTTCACAGGTATTTTCAAAAGAGGGGTTTTACCTTCTTCTACCTCAAAAAATATAACGCAACAAAAAACAAAAAAAATCTCCATTCAAATGAAAACATTTAACACATCTAAAGTGCTGTCAAGAGCATGCCAAACCAACAGGCTGCATTATCATTAAACCATGCAAAGAAGAAGAAAATGGTAGCCAATCAAAAGCCTGAAACAAAGCTATACAGTGCTCCAGGGATGATGTTTTTCTGTAGGCCAACGTCACGTGGAAGTTAGTGTCGCTTTGGTTACCTCATCAAAAAGCCTATGGACTTTTCCTTTAGATTATTGCAGAAAATGAGCTCTGTGGCAAACAAACATTTGTGATACACATTTTGTTCAGCAAGATAATCTTCACAAATGAACACCACTTTTGTGATTTTTGAAGTCTAAATGCAATCACCAGAGGTAACAAGCTAACGTTGGGGACGAGCTACACTATGGTTGTATGATTTAACATCCCTACTACGACGAGGGTGTAAAGCCGTCTTGAGTATGATGATATTCTTTGATCAAATATGGCCACTTTTTTAAGACACATAAAAGCTTCAAAATTCATATGTATGGTATGTACTTATGTATCTTACGTCAATCAAAAGGTCAAAAGTGCATGTGTTGTCCACAGACCTTATCTCAAGCACCAAAAATCCATTCAAAAAACCCACTGACTTGAAGACGAGGGAACCTGAGTCCTAAAATTCCAACTCATTTCCGGGTGTGAGGATTCATTCCTGGAACTCTCTACTACTGGTAGGCGACCTATAGCAGTGACCTCTGTAGTTCATTCTGACACCTCTGCAAAGGAGTTATTCTATATTTATACGTGAACATGTAAAAGGTCCTGTGAGCAAGATTAGAACCAGCACTATTTTGGTCGCCACTGCCACTGAATAAAATGTCACTTCATTTGTGATGCCTCACAAAGAAGGTAACATGGAACTCTCTGACATCTCAAGCCAAAAACTCAGTTTTCCCTGTCCGTCACTGGAAACAAGGTTTCTGAAAATCTTCACCCTGGAAGAGGTTTTACAAAATGTCTGTTTTCAGTGAAATAAAACAGTCAGTGTGGACAAAAGGCCATACCACATAGAAAAGGCTATGTTTCTAAATATCCCGATGTACGTGTGGACATGGCCTCATAGTGGTGAGTTTAATTACTGTCAGTTATATTTGATAAAACCACACCCACGCAGACCTGAGTTGACTTCTTGTGTGTGTTGAAAATGTTCACAAATAATACCTTATGATGTGAGGTCCTTGCTTTGAGGTCAAAGCACAAGTTTCTATTTAATTGGTCAGGGTGGACACTTACACTGAAGTTGAAAAAAGAAGTGCATTTATTATTGAAAATTGATAACTTAAACATCAGACCAAAAACCAAGATCTGGCCAAAAAAAAAGCCTTTTTACAGATGATTTACATAAAACAGCCTTGACTTGAATTTAATCTTAGGATTTTTTTTAATACACATTGTGCACAAATGGTGCCTTAAACTAACTGAGAAAAAAATACAATTAAAACATACTTCACACTATGGCAAAAAAGGAATGGTGACCAAGCCAATGCATTGTGTTATTCAGATCACAATGCAAAATGGTGTAAGGCAAATGCAGTCTCAACTGAAGCACTGCAGGTACCGTCCTCTCCTCTAAAGTAGACAGAGAGCAGCTTTGAATGAATAATAATGCGAACCCATTAGTTGTATTATACATGCTGTTTTTGTCTTGTTTTGATTTGTCATAATATTGCAAGTTCCCCTTAGAATTTCTCAAACAAACACATGGTCAGAATGTACAAATATATTCTTATAAATTAGTTTAAGTTAATGTAATGGGCTGCTGAATCTTTTGGTTTAGAGGAGAGACAGATTCAGAACCACTGAATCTTAAACACCTCTTTGCAAAAACCACATTCCACCAGGGTCTCCAAAGGTCCATTACATTTTGGAAGATAGTGCATATGACTTAAGGTTAAGTGTAAGAGGAAGAAAAGCATTTAAAAAGAATCAGGATGAGATATCAGGGCCACCGGTGTTCCGTTGACCAGATGTTAGGAGGGATAAAAGGGCCGATGTTTGCATGACCACTTTGAAGTAACTAGAAGAGGAAAACAATGGGAACAAACACAAGTCATCTCACTCTTTCAACAGGAAGGTCCTCTGCCACAACTAACAGGTAGCGATGCAGGAAGCAAAGTTTTGCATGGCGGGGAAAAAAGTAAGAAGAAAATGTGATGCTCGGAAGATATCAATTAATACTTTCAGGGTCACGTACACCTGCCTTTGCTGCACTTACGCTTTGCACAAATTTCTTTTTAATGGTTCATCGAAACCCTTTCTTGCTTTCACTTTTTTGGACTTTCAGCATTTAGGATTTTGTTCTACAGATCACCTCACCCCTCCTCCATACTAACAGAAATTACAGCCAGCAGATTAAAAAAAAAAAAAAAAACAACCTTTCTCTTCACTGATCTCACCAGAGACGATACAACACAAACTGTAACACTCTCTTCACCTCCCTCACGGTTAGATACTTTACTCCCTATGCCGCTTTCAACAGCAAAATATCACCTCAGTTGAATAGTGACTGCTCTTCTCATTTCAACAAGGTCACTCAGGGATGCTCTTCTGAAGATGAACAGCATTAGGATCGAGAGCAGATTTTTTTTTAATCATTTTTGACAGTCTCAAATAAATAATGTGCGTTAGTGGGAGTATCCCTGAGGTGGTTTGACCACATCTCTGGTTTCACTGATCCACAGTTCAAGGATGATTCGGCTTTGCTTTTATACTGCAGAGGCTTTTAATGAAGAACTGTAAAACAAGGGCTCGTGCAGCTGTAAAAACACAGTTGAAGGATCAGGTGGCAGTAGAAATAAAAGTTGGCAAGATGACGATACAGGGGTCGCTTGAATGTCATTTCAAAGTCCAGAAGATGTTTGTGGTGATGAGAAGAGGAAGCTCTAGTTGTTGGGGATGCTCTGCAGATATGTGAGGATGTGCTGGATTTTCACCAGGCGTTCTTTGAGGCTGGTCATGGAGAGGACAGAGAGCTGGTACCGTGGGTCAATAGGCAGAACAGCCAGGAGCCACCAGCAACAGGCTGGACCGTTAGGAGTCGCCTAGCAGGAAGGAGGAATAGTGCTAAACATTTGTGTGTGAAAATACTTGTGCACATCTAGCTCCTGTGTAACTGCTGATATTTAGAGTTTTGTGATGCTTCATTCTTGTTCATACAACACATTAAACACAAACAATAAATATAGTTTTAATTAACATTTCTGCGGTCTCCATTTACACAATTGGTAATGTGGTGGAGTACACATTTCGTATTGATTGCGTACTATACTCAGCCCTGCAAATACAACCCTTGAACGAGTTCACCCATAAATGACCTCTTACAGTAATTTGCCAGAGGAATGCATGTCTGCACCAGAGTTACACAGCTAAAAAATCCTTCTTTGTTTGAGTTGGAGACTGAGGCAGTTAAAAATCTGTTAAAAAGTTACAAGTTAAAAAACACCTCTAAGGATTTGAAGTGAATACGGTTTACTACATCTATGCATCATTGTGCATTTCATGCTGGCCATTTGCCAGAGAATTGCAGTGCTTGTCCCTGGAACAAATAAGTTCCAAACTTACTTAACGCCATTAAAAATTATAGTCCTTTTTTAGTGTGCACACACGTGGTGCAGTCGGGGATTCTTTTCATGACACTCCTCTGACGCAACAGGGCCGGTGGGATTAGGTATGAAGCACCCGTAAAGCTCTTTAGCCTATATTGTCAATGGACTCCGCCCCGTGGTTGTCCTAAGAGCAGAGCTGTAATCCCTGCCTGTGCTGCAGGCTACCAGCCAGAGCTGAGCGTACACAACAACTATGTTCCGGTATTAAGACTTCTGAGGCAGGTGAATCCATAGTGTATTGTGGGTTTTCCCAAAAGGCAAGTGTGTCATGAGATGATCCAATTTCAGACTTCAGAATCTGCAGCGTCTTGCTGTGTCAGACGAGGTAATGAAAGCTCAGACACTGCAGTAATTTGAAGAAAGAGCTCAGCTGACATCGGTTCTGACAATAATAGATATAAATAAGAATAGAATTTTCATCAACTGATGTTCCTTTATTTAAATGCACATCTGGTTATTTAAAAACTTGGGGCCATCCCATGCACTGGAGGCAGGCAGTTTAACAAATTACTTCTTCTCAACAGAATCTGCACCAGCATCTGCTGCTCAGTATTTTAACCAATTCATCTGCCGGACAAATTATATAAAAATGACACTACTTTAAGTCACTAACAGCACAAATACAGTTTTTCCTTTTGTTTTCTATTGTGTAAAGTCAACAGCACAAGATAAGTTTAATTAAGTACAAGGTATCATTTTCCAGTTCACTAGCTGTAGTTACTAATTCTATTAAGGCCAATGCCAGCCAATCATTTCATCCATGTTATATATCGGCCTACTACTAATTTTTGTGTAATGAAGACAGTGAACGCAAGGGAAATATTATGTTTACATGTCAATTCTTGCTGAAGAAAATCAAAAATATATTTCTGATGTTAAAACAAGCTCAGAGACCAGTGGAAATATTAGACCTGATACTCTGGTTCAGGCATCTACTGCTACCTGTCTAGTGCAGAAATAATGTGTATTTAAAGATTAGACTCCTCAGAGGTGGTCATCGATCTGGAGAAAGAATAAATACACTCTCAGAAGCTACTATAATATCTCAAATGCTTTTTACCTTTCATTCATGTCATGGTTTAGAACCGTTCCACATGGGCAACAACGTAGAAGAGAGAGAGCAGCCAGCATAGTGGTGTATAACTTCCAAGCCATTTTGTGTGTTTCTCAGTTACAGAGCCAGGGCTGTGCATGAACACTGGATTTTTTTCAGTGCACACAGAGAATAAATAGCTACCGGATCGTGAGAAGATATTCACTGAACTTAACAAAAACTGTATTGGATTAGAATCGCCGACTGCACCTTTAGGGAATTAGTTTACAAAATAGCCCCTGCATAAACTACTCTGGTCTGAATTGGGCAAATGTCTTCAGATGGAAGCAGAGGGACAGTTAACTGGATGTTTACCTGGATGTCAGCTTCTCGTTCTGGCATTGGTCCAAAGTGCTGCAGGATCTGGTTGTGGAAGTGGATCTTGAGGTTCTGAAACCAGTCGCGGGCCTGCTCATATACAGCATCATGCAGCTCTTGCAGTCTCTCCAGCTCGTCACTGTCCTCCACCTAATAGAAGAGAATCAATTAACCCATCAGTCACTTTTGGATTGTCAACTTCAAAATACATTTGTTTTAAAAGAACTGGCAATAACTTAATGTGAGAAACAAGTCAACTTATAAAGTGACATCCCACCCAAAATCAACCCCTGTAGACTCAAAAGGTGGGACACTGTTTATCTGGAGCCCTGCTTTTTAGCCTGGGCAAAACTGATGTGGTACAACAGAAAAAATATCAGCCACTACCATCGAGGAATGTCATCTTATTTGCAGATAGGCCAATGGCAGTCAACAAGGCGAAACAGATGTTTGGCTGATAAATTGGTGCATCCCCAGTAGATAATACCATTCAAATGATAGTTACTGTGGTTCTTACCCGGATATCGCCCAAATGCTCGATGTCAGCAGTACTGTAACCATCCTTCATTCCTCGGGACAGTACCCGGAAGCGTTTTCCTCCAATAGTGTCTACTACTGATCGTCCGTCAGGAAGGAAATGAACACTCCTGATGGTCAGCATGCAGCCATAATCTGCAAACCTACAGGGATGGACACAATTTAGTTTTTGATTTATTTAGACAACTGAGTTTTGGCAGTTTGTTCCAGTGGTTCCTTTTCTCCAGATGTGTAAATGCATCTAGTTTTAAAGCCTTCTAATATTGTTACTTGTACAAATCCATGTGCTTACATGTTGGTGTGCTTGCAAGCTTACCCTTTCTGGGGATCACTGATACACATCCCAAACTGCCGCGTGCCTGTGTCCATGCAGCGGCGGATCATGAGGCGGTAACGAGGCTCAAAGACATGCAGGGGGCAAGGCACGGTGGGGTAAGCCATGGTACACACAAAGATAGGCACATTCTTCGTCAGGCTGCACAGAGGAGGGAGGGAGGGAGGGAGGGAGAGAACATTTTAGACCCTGTGAGCTGCTTAAAAACTTCAGCAAACAGAAACTTCTGATGATGAACATTGGAATCAACCAGGCCAGAGATAATAAACACTTACTCAGCAAGCTCTCTGGTCTCCTCCAAATGAGTTTTAGTCCTCTCTTCATGCTCCCGACTCAAATACTGTTTGATCAGCGTGTCCAACACAGTTGTCACCATGTACTTCCTACATGCTAGATACTGGAGACAGCAGGATATGAGTTAGTGATAATAATAACAGGAAGCAAAGAACATGCATTTTTGATTAGTACTGTAAGATTAGTGTCCTGATTTCTTACATGACAAGACTGCTCTCTCACCTCTTTTAGGCTCTCTTTACAGAGGGGACACTGAGGCATATGGTCCAAGCAGCGTTCCAAACAGTTTTTACAGAAGGTGTGGCCACATGGTGTTGTCACAGGCTCATAGAACAACCTGGGAAGATCACAGAGATGTTTAATTCTGAATCCTGAGTCATTTACAAATAGAGATGCACCGATTTAACTGCTGAACATCAGTATCGGCTGACATTCACCTTGTTAAGTGCTATCAGCTTTCTGGCAAATAAGGAGGAGGAGAGCTAGTTAACATTAGCTGTTAGCAGCCAGCAGCCACAACTAACAGCTAACAGAGAGTTAGATTATGACGCATTCAAGCTCTTACAAATACGATTGGGTGAAGGTAAATTGTAAGTTATCACTATGTGTCCAAATGTAATCTTGTAAAATTCAGTTTTTGGCAAGAAACGATATATTTTATATAATAAAAAGGCATCTGACGCAGTTTCTTAAAAAGATATTTCCATGTGAAACGTTACATTAAAAGTCATGTAATGGAGGCTGAATAACTTTTTTCGAATTAAGATTTATCTTGTTTCCCTGGCACCAAAGGGGGAATAAATAACAACAACAACAACAACAACAACAAAACTGACCTCGGCCAAATTGTTACTTTAAACATCGGTATCGGCCCATAATTTGAGAATCGGCACATCCCTATTTACAGGAGCACACTGTGTATAAACTCATATGTCTACTGGTGTGTGACCTTACCTCATGCAGAGAGAGCACTCCAGGTCATTTAGGTCCAGCAAGTCCTCAGGAACACTTCTGCAGGTTTTAGCTTTGGCAGCTTTTTGTTTGGAGCCCTTCCCCACACCTTATGTCAACCAGAGAGAAGATAGCATTTCACAATTAATTATTATATTAATATGTAGAATATACATGGGTCTAAGACGTCATTATATATTTTGTTTGGACATCAGACTGGCCTCTGACCTTGTTTTTTCTGTTTGCTACTTCCACTGTCCACAACACAGGGTTCGGTATCTGTCACTGACAGCTTCCTCTTAAGCAAGCTACCCTTGTCCTGGTCCCCCAGCTGAGGAGCAGAGCAAACTCTCTTCAGCCCTTCCTCACCACAGCTGGAGCCATGCATCCGCAAGGAATGAGCTCTGCTCAGAACAGGCCGCTCAAGGCTCTCCCAGCGTTTCTGAAAAATGACAGAAGGTCAAGGTAAGAAGACAGTGATTGTTTCCTAAGAACATGCGGCAACAAAAGCATTGAAGCTATTCACTGACAAACAATGTGATGTAATTATTCAGCCTGCCCGTACCTCTTGGTTGTCCAGGTGGTGGTGTGCTGAGGCTGCGCGGACCTGGTTTTGGTGTTGTCTTTGGACTGGGCTCGGTGGTTGGGCTTGGGCATCGGAAACAAGGGTTTTACTGCGCAAGTGAGGCGACGCGTTCTGTGTTGTTTCCCTCAAGCCGACCTTCACATTCTCATCAGCTGGAGAAAGCAGGTCGCAAAGGATCTGTAAAAAGCAAAAAAAAAAAAAAAAAATACATTTTGTTATTTGTAACTGACCAGGTTGAGAGGAAAAATGTAACTTTGTTTAAACAACACATTTTTCAATTTTGTCAAGGCTGGAAACATGCAGTGTTCGTTTCACAAAGGGGTTATTGACAAAGGTTTCAACCATACATTATTGTAAATCCATTTCGAAAACCAAGACCAAAAGCAAACTTAGTCATGATAATGTACATGGCGATGTGAAGGGAAAAGAGAAGGCAAACTTTGTCCAGAGAGTTGCCTTGTTCCATGTTCACAATAGATATCAACATAACCTCAATTTGACCCTGATGTATCTAACCCAGTAGCAGACTCCATTAACATTTTCTCCCAGTTCAGACACAGACGGTTCAGACAGACTCACTCTTTACATATTTCTGTACTTTTCCTCCACATTGGCGTAATTTTCCAAAAACTTGCTTACAGAAATCTTGTGTAAGAGTGATTAAGGTTACAGTTTTTGATTTTACTCTTTTTTACAACCTGGCTGGCCTTTCACCAAAAAACTTTTCAAGCAATTTTACTTTCACACACAAATTTCCAATGCCAGGATAAAATCATGAGAGTTCCACCAGCAGCAGGAGTGGCAATATTCACAAAGTAATCTAGTCTTGCAAACAATGACCCTGCAAGATCTCCAGTCTTTGCAAAATGTTTTAGCGTGTGACTAAAAACGGACACTGTCTTTAGATGTAAGATGGTGTCAAATTTTTAAGTATTTTCAATGTTTTCTAGCGTATGGATGACATTATGGTGAGCAATATGCTCAGCATTGTTTGGATGCCTTGTAATCTCTTTGTGAAAGCAACAAGGCTGGAGGCTGTCATTTCAATTTTGTTAATTTTCCATTTTTATTATATGGGTATTGGGAAGGCCTTTGAGACTTTAAGTGTGACTACAGGCTACACAAACTTGATTTGACATGCTATTGATGCACGTTGTTTGGCTCCCACACTTGTGTGGATTGATGTCCAGCCTGAACACTGTCTCTTTCAGGATCAGAAGGATAAAGAATTCAGACTAGACGTCGATAAAACCAGCAACCCTTAACGGATTGGATCAATTTCACATACTTTAGACCAAGTGAAAACTGGTATGAGATGACTAATGTGATTATGTATGTCTCCTTATGCAATGATGATTCAGAGACGATTACACAAAACAGCATTAGCGACTGAATGCAACAAAGTTTTATCACAAAGTGGCAACAAACTTTCACGTTATTCTGAAAATGTACGTGGGACTGCATGCATGAGTCAACTGTGTCACACTTACGTAACTACAACCCTGTGATCAGCCTCTCAAGTGGCACTAATGTCATTACAGACAGAGTCACAAGACCTGACCCACTAACAACTTATGTAACTTGACTGTATTTCTTTGATCCATACTGTTAACTGGATTTTTGCATTGTAGCCTATGTTTCGCATACATATTGATTTGCACCTTATTGTTATGTTTATCATAGACTTTTATGTTTACGCTCTTCATTTGAATAGGTGAAGGTTTACATTTTGATTTTATCTGTAAACTGTAAAAAGTGACACATGCTCTGACTGGCTTAAATCAACATGGATGAGTGGAATGATATGAGTTTTGAAAATAATCTCTGCCAGCACATTCCAGACACAATTACAAGCATAGAGGACGATGTATGATGTATATCCAATTAAAACACAGCAACACAAGAGGTACTGTTATCAGGATGCTTATAAAACAGAGGATCTCTTCCTTGTTTCCGGTTTAACTGTTTATTTAGTCATAAAGTCTAAGTGGAGTTTTAAGATCCATGCCATGAAGAGAGGTTCCATTAAGTCAATGTAGTAGAATAGCAGATGCTTGCTATAAAAACAGAACAAACGGCTTGATGTAATAAAGATCAGAATGGGAGAGCTTTATGTTGCCAGCTATCCAATCAAAGAGTTGGGACAGCCATGTACAGATTCCTTGATCAGTGGTACAAGTTTTCTTAGAGTGTTTTGAGGCTAGCTCCTCCAGCTGACTTGCAATAACACTGCGTGACCTCAACCATTAATGTCAAGACTTTTTCTCTTCCCACACTGTCAGCAGACTAATCATAACTCCTTTCTCTTAAACTCTCTCACCTTTTCCACTTGTCTTTTAGCACAGGGGAAGTCCTCGTCCACCGCCAGGCAGCTGAGGAAGACTTGGAGAGACTCGTCCACTTGGCCCATCTCATGCAGCACCATCGCTTTTCTAAACAAAGCCTAAAAGGACAGAAAGACAGAAATCATATTTTTGCACCAGTATTTATGTTTACACTGTATATTTACATTCATGCTTAGTCCCTTTCACTAATGTGTACACAATACTGATCCATCTTTAAACCTCCAACACGTTTTCTCTTACAGTTAAGTTTTCATGCTTTACATGAATCTTAAGAAAAACAGATTCAAAATCAAGACAGAGTCGAGGCATGCTGAACTGTTTTACCTACAGCCAGACAGAGCACAAGTGAGAGACACAGCTTTTTCTAAATGCATTATATAAGTACTATTCAATAAATCAATATGAAATGCGCAGGTTCTTTTCATGATATACTTTGCACCACAAATAAAGAATAAACCAGGCTTCAACCCAGACATTTGGTCTCCTGTTAGTGATATAATAGTCAATAGTGGCTTTGACCTTAATCACTGCATTCTCAGTTGTGGTCTGGAAACCTTCTTTAGTCATGATACTCTTAACTTGTTTACCCTATGAGAAGGCCTTTTATACAATACTAAAAACAGCAGGAGGATGCTAAAAATATACCATGTAAACACACAAACAGGGTCACCACTGACAAATTATTCTTGACACTATGATGTAGTAAAGTCAGCTGCCAAGACGAACTTTTAAAGCGGTTGTAATCTTTAAAAAAAACGAACAAATTAATAAACATGATTATGCGAGTCTGACGCCCGGCCTACAATTAACTTGTAACTATAATCCAATGACACCACAAATTAGATTCTTCCCCTCTGTGGCTTTGTGGGTGGCAATCTTAAAATACACCTTTTCTTAGTAATGACCGGCTGACCAATATATCAGCAGTGACTGACTGCCAGACTCAAGCAGATTAAAGCAGGTGTGTGAGCATACATACACAACCTTGTAGTGCCACCAACTAAATACCGGACATTTAATTTGGGGTCATATCTGACACTGATTATCCTGTCATGCAGGCCTGTCAAGATACCTACTTTTATTAAACGATATATTGTCACGGAAATTATTACAATAAACAATGTTTTCTTCATTTTTTAAACCATTTTATGTCACTGATAAAATGACAATGTGATGGCATAATAATGCCAGTACACCCTTTGCAATGAAATTCTTAAGAATAGTGAGACAAGAGTATGAAAAAATATTTAATGTATTTTTACAAAGTAATTAACACCTCTTAATCTAAATGTACAAGTACCTTTAAAGGAGTGGTCCAAAATGACTCAGTTTGAGACTTATCAATATGGATATTATTTGTCCAACAAAAAACGAAACCAATTGATGCCCACTGTGACAAACTGAAAGTTTAGCGAAGCTCCGAGAACACTGCGGTTACCTCCAGAATCCGGCCGGTGCGCTACAGCTTGCTGGTGGATTTATGGAGTGGAGGATGACATTGTTGGAGGATAAAACTACAAACAACAGACTTTTTGTCTTATTGAATCAGGACTGTGCTTCTTACATTTCAAAAACACAGCTGCAGGCTACCGGTAAGCTACGCTGTGTTGTCTTTGTAGCGTTTTATTTCTCTTTGGACTCACGCACGAAGGCGGAGGTGGAGAGAAAACAGAAGGAGAATGGCAGCCCCCAAGTCTTACAATGGTTAGGAAAACCGTGCCATTTATTCTGGCATCATGTTGGCTGAAATGCTGGTGACATTCTCATATATACAAACACGCATGTAAACACAACAGGCAATATCAAGGTCAGGAAAATGATCACGGTCATGTCCATATATCTTACAAAAAGCCACTAATTATCATGACGGGCCTACTCTCATCATAGAGTCATACCAACTGTGCCTCATGGTAAAGATTTTTTAAAACACACTTCATATTTCTGTAGCATGGGAAAACTAATGACTGCAGTATCAGTGAGTGACCTACTTCAGCAGAACAGCTGGACCCAGGACTGAACTCTGTGTCCTCCAAAGCCAGACGGTACAGTTTAAGAGCCATGTACGCTTCCGCCCGAGACAGTCGGGCCACCGCTGTCATCTCTGGATCTGCAGGAGACATGAGAGAGAGGAAAGAGAAAAAATTGCAATGAGTTAAGGTTTTTAACTATGAATATTTTTCTTTTAATATTAGAAACTACAGCATTTTATGAAATGAGATATCATTCAATTGTTGGCTATCTTTATATCATGAAATATAGCACAATGGTACCACACTTATACTGACCACATCAGCTTATCTATAATTTAATGTGCAAATCTTAAACCTTTTCTGTTTGTGAGTGGGTAATGTTTAACTTAACAGGTTTTAAAACTCTGTCACTTCCTGCAAGTCATATTAGACATACACAATTTATTAGCTGTGGCACTGAATTCTCTGCAGACAATGCAAAAGACAAATAAGATGCATCAGTGGGTTTTATATTTCTGTTTTTAACTGTAGGATGCATTTAAGGGGACACAACAGCTACTAATACTGGCATGTACTCCAAAACAAAGTGTAGAAGCCTAAAATGACTTAACCTTTTCAGGAATGGCTAAACAGACATGACTTTTTTATACCTGTGTACGTGAACTGCATTAAAAATTAGCCATTTGACATTCAGCTATTTACTCAACTACGTCACTTTGTTGTGAGCAAGTCTCGGTCTTTTGCATCAGTGTGCCCTGCAGACATTCCTGACAAATGAATTCTGTTGGTGGATTACATTTACCTGCGATTAATCAGAACTTTAATAAGATTCATTTTCTTTGCAGACTGAGTCATGCTTCTTCTGAACATGGCACCCTATTTTTCCAAATAATCTATTACCTTTCATAAAGACAAATGGGATTAGATCCTTTTTCTGGTATTTGGCAGATGCTAATGTGAACAGAACCACAGGTGGTTTGTCTAGTCGCCATAACATCAACAAAGAAACCTGGAATATCTGGAAGTTTCTGTCCTGCTTCTCAGGTTGTCTGCAGCACTGAGGACACAGTGCTGCTGTCAAAAGCAGGTGGTGCAACTCTATTACTGCCACAGTGACAGGAGTCTACATCCTTAACTCAGTGTCCACTGATTGTCTTGTCAGAAAGTGCCTCCGTTCTGTTAGGGATTAACCCTCCTTTGACCTTAAAGTAACATGCAATATATTTTTTTTCTTAACTTTTGATTCTTCCTGGCATTAATTGGACAGAAGAGGAAGACAGGAAATAATAAGTGGAGAGACAGAGATATGACATGCATTTAAGTTTTCAGGGCAGAACTAATGGATACATAAGCATAGATATTGCAGATATGTGGTGTGCGCTGCAGTCTCTCAGCTACCAGCAAGCTTTTGTTAACTGGTTTTGTAAGTCTGAGTTACACAATGCAAGGACACAACAAATTGTGCATTCATATTTTGCAAGGGATGTCATGTTACTCCAGCTTTTCCACCGTCATTACTGACCTCGAGCAAATATTCTAAGTTGTACAAAAAAATTGGGGGAAGTCATCCCAGTTAAATGTGGAGACAAATAATTCTAGTTTAACTCTCAACTGTGTAAAGGCATTTCACTGGTGTCAGGATCACAAAAGACCTTATAATGCAGTAGTTTGGGTTATGTCAATCACTAAATATCCTGTGTTTGAGTAACAGAGGTCAACAGGGACACAGGTTACATGTGTGTTATATCACTTGACCCAGATTCCAATGGATGTTTCCATAAGCTCCCATAAACCAGGTAAAGGTCCAGAACAATTTTTAAGCCAGACTGCCAGACTACAGCTGAGCTATATGTCACTATTATATTATTTGAATAATATTTTGTAAAAGCACCACTCGTCAACTCAACAATATAGTCACAATGTGGTCAAGAATATTGTGATATTTGATTTCTACACATTGCCAGCTCTTTGTTAGACATTTTTAAGAGGGTTTGGGAGATCAGATGTGAATCTACACTGCTGTACATTGGAAATCATGTGCCCTGTTTACATCTGGTTTTAACATGTGTCCTGGATGACAGGGTTAGGATTGCCACATTATGACAATGATAAATTAAATTGGCATTTAAAGCCTACATCCCCCAAACTACACTAGCATAAAAATGAGTAAGTGACTACTGTTATTTTTTGCATAATAAGAAGGTATTTAGGACTCAGTGGTTGAAGTAAAAAAAAAAAGACCATTTGTCTTGCAAGACAGTGCCTTCACCACAATGCATCATACTATTTTGAGTTTGTTAGTTCAATCATTATTTCCTTAAAGGGGGGATAGCACTTACTTTCAAAATTCATACACGTTATTCCTATGGTTTAAGACAACCCCAAAAATATAAGTAAGCATGAATAACTCTCTCTGAAATCCAATAACTAGAGTGCTAAAACTCAAGTTTGTCACATTATAGGGTATAAGGTCTGAATGGACTGCAAGTGACTCGCAAATGTGTCAGTTTATAAACACACTTTATTTACAGTGAATTTCTGGCACAGAGCTTTTATTTTGAGATGCTGTTTCTTGCTGTAGAATGAGTGCCTAAGGGACAACTATAGCAAACTAGTTTGCCAACATGGCCAAACACAAGTATGACCCCGAATATAGGGATAGACCGATATGGATTTTTTAGGGCCGATGCCGATACCGATTTTTTTCCATCACCCTTAGCCGATGACCGATTATGGACTGCCGATTTTCTTGAGCCAATATTTGGGGTCGATACTGCTTTTGCTCCCTCAATTTACATAAAAAAAAAAATGACACAATGATAACAAATATTACAGGTCTCAAGTTTAAAATAAGAAACATTTATTGAACAGTAAAAAATACTAAAAAAAGATGGAAAGTTGAGGTAGAACAGGTAGAATATTATTATTATTATTATTATTATTATTATACATTCAGATAAAAAAAAGAGTTCAGTGCTCTTAAATCTTCCAAGTAATGTCTTTATAAAATAAACAAATATTTAAGCTGAAGCATAAATAAAACAATAACTACTGTACACAATAGGATTCAACAGCTTTGTTCAACTTAACCACATACTTTCAAATGAAAAAAAGTGCCAGGGAAAAATAAATCCGCGAACCCACACGCGTATCGGCCGATGCTGATACAAGTAAAAAACTCAAATATCGGCCCGATATATCGGCCGGCCGATGTATCGGTCTATCCTTACCCGAATATTTTAAACTGTATGGACTTGAACTAATCACTAAGGAGACATTTAAAACAGGGGCTGGACCAGTTGAGAACCACTGCTCCAGATGACAAAGAAAGCAGTACACTTTGTCTTTCTGAGGGTCACAAAATCAGCCTCCCATTCATTGTCTATTGTCTCTCTCCAATCTTTATAACCTGTGACATCACAGGTTTGAGACTTGCTTCTCTGGTTTCTGGCTTTGAGACAGAGTTACTCATGTTCACGAGTATTAATTGAACTATCCTTGGCTATGGAAATAACATATTGGAATTCCTAATTACACTGGTGTTCCCCTTTAAAATCCCACTGAAGGGCAGGTCATGGTACCCCCAACACTCCTTTCATCCAGTGAACATGCCAGCAGTTTTTCAACTTAAGGTCACCACCACTGGAGCAGCTATGCATCTAATACCTTGCTAAAGGGCAATGTAGACCAATGCTGATACTGGTGAAAGTGGCATATCTCGTAGTGATGTCACCTAGACAAACTTTTACTGCCATTATTTGGAATAGCATCATCATCATAGCATCATCACTGTTTTGATAACTCTAAATCATCTGCCACAGGAGTAGCCTACTTTATCTCATTGCATAACGTTAGGATCTGTTACAAAAGCTAACCCACTGTCTGGCTGACTGTCTATCTGGACCACCAGCCTAGCCCTGCCTCATATATTTGCAAACAAATGGTAAAACATTTATGAAACTGTGCCCCGTAACAACTATAACAGTTACAAAATTCAAATGCCCTCCCCCTTGATAAGTTACAAAACCTGCCCCACTCTATGTCACGACCTGCCTTATGCAACTTACACCGAGTGCGCATGCTCAGCTGGTGGTGTGTCGTAAGCAGGACCTGCCAGATCAAACAGCAGCCAATGGGAAGAGACTGGCACCAGTACTACACATGGTGCACTGCTTTTCCAAATGTTGGTCAATAGAACTTACCCTACTTACCCCTCGGGGTAAACCTGCATCAAACACTGACTTATTAATGCATATAATGTTTACATAGAAAACGTCCCAGTGGCACATTGTGTTGCCCTCACAGGGAGTGCGCAGCAGACACACCACCAGGGAACACTTCCCCATTTGAACATGGATGTAATGTTATTGTAACTCACCATACTGTATAACCTCAGTTGCTAGCGCCACAGCTTCTTCGTAGTGTCTTCTTCTACACAGCTCGTCCACTTTACATAGTGTTTTCGACTTTTTCAGCTCGCCTGGGAACCATTTCTCTAACAGTCCGCACAGAATTACATTCACTTTCACCTTGCTGCTAATGGCTTCGCTGCACAGCTTACATTTGGAGAGCAGCCGTCGTTGTAAACATCTTTTGCAATACGAATGTCCACAGGCTATGGTCACAGGTTCACCTAAAAAGCTATGACAGTTGGGGCAGTCAAACACATCCTGCACACAGCTAACGCTATCCTCTGTGTCCTCACTCCAGCCTGAGAGGGAGTCTGCCCTGGCCGCTTTTCTCTTAAAGTTGCGGAGGATACAGTCCACTAAGGTGCTCAATTGTTCCGGTCTCACGGTGCCATACCGCATAGCAACTGAAAACCAGTCAATGGCTTCTTTCAGGCAGTTTTCTG
Organism: Epinephelus lanceolatus; assembly: GCF_041903045.1. Lineage (NCBI taxonomy): Eukaryota > Metazoa > Chordata > Actinopteri > Perciformes > Serranidae > Epinephelus > Epinephelus lanceolatus. Next base: position 7,311,442 of record NC_135736.1, on the reverse strand, counting down.
ATGCTAACGCGTTGGCTTTTTGTAGTATAACGTTAAGTTGATGGTGGTCCTGCTCTTCAGAGGTGTTGTCCGAGTCAGCGCCGATGAAGAAGGCGCTCCTCTCCTCCGGTGTGTCCTCCACTTGCGAATGGAGCGACATTGTAGCGTCAACAAAAAGCAAACGTTATGTATTTTTAGTTTTTCTTCTGTTAACGTGTCTATACATTTCTATAGCTGCCGCGGTCCTTGATAGTGTGGTGGACCTACTTTCCCATAGACACTCGTTAGTTACATAAAAAACACGATCACGTGAGCAGCAAACTCGTGCTGTGATTGGTCAGAGCGTCTCGGTTACAAAACCTGCGGTCGAAAGTTTCATAACTACGGAAAGGACGTAGTGGAGTTGAGTGACTGTGCCAGGTTACAGCGCTCCCATTGCCCCAAAGACCTCTGTCTTTCTCCCCTCAGGGTGCAATAGTAACATAAAACAATACAAAATGACGTGAACATATCAGTCCTTGCTGATATATTTATTAATACGTCTTTGAAAGCTGTCAGAAAACTTACCCAGAGGACCCCTCTCATAACTGGTTGTGTAATAAGATTTTGTAACACAAGTTTCAGTTTTATATAATTCACTCTTCCTTGGCTGTGTCTAACCTCTTTTTTTGTTGTCAATTTCTGTCACGTGTTTCACACTAACCTCCTTTTTGTGATGGCAAATTGTGCACAAATTAAGAAAGATAATAAAAGAGAATGTCTGATTGGACCACTTATTGACACAGTGAATAGTGTGGTTTGCATGCTATAGTATTTGTGATGATGATCAATAATGTTTTAGAATAAATTAGAGGTGGAACCAAGTGATTGTTCTGAATAAGTCTCAAGTCCTTGCACTCAAATTGTAAGACCCAAGTCCTGAACTTTGTGTTTCAAGGCCCAAACAAGTCATAAACCAAATATATTGTTATTTAAACAACTGAGTAATGTAACTAAGTGTTATATCAATAACTGTTAACATTTACGTTGAGTTAGGCCACTGTTCTTTGTGCAACTTCAGATGTTGAATGAAGCTGGAAACTGTTGCATCTTTGTCTGTCATTGTAATTTCCAAGCTGCACATTTTACCTACAGCAATTTGTTTTTCGCTGACCACCATGTAGTTATTGTATGTGAGCAAAAACATCTTTGGGATCATTTTTTACCAACTGGCACTCAGTAATGTAATGTTAATGGTTGCTGGATGCTGTACAGATTGGTTCAAACAAAATGGATCTGGTAAGTAATAAATAGTGTTAATGTAAGTAGATTTGGGAAATGAATTGATTTGTGGCTTTTTAAATAACATACTGTCAAATCTTTGGGCTTGGGGGGGTATCAAGTACTTTCAAGTCAAGTCAAAAGGCTCAAGTACATGTGAAGTCACAAGAAATTGGTGTTCAAGTCCACATCAAGCTGCTAGTCAAATTTTGATTTTGTCGAGTCCAGTGTCATCAGATTTGTGACTCGAGTCCAAAGCTCTGGCATAAATTCATTTTGACCTGAAAAAGATCTAAGTAGGATCCAAATATTGTCTTGATTAAACATTTGTGGCATGGAGTAAGTGTGCAGGCATAACTTTTTTAGTCATGTTAGCATAAATTCAAGATAGTAAAACAAAGGACCTTGCATACAATCAGATTTTATATTCTTTAATTTGTTCCTTAACCCTGCACACACAAAGCTCCAAGACTGAAAGACATTTTCATGTTTTACCCTTGGATTTATCTTTGTGTACTGTCTTGTAGGCTAGACTTAAAGGTCAAGTGTTTAGGATTTATTGGTATCTAGCAGCAAGGGTTGCAGACTGCAACCAACTTAAACCTCTACTGTTTGCCAAGCATGTAGGGGAACTATGGCGGCCAACTCAAATAACCCTATCAAGGACTAGTGTTTGATTTGTCTGTTCCAGGCTACTGTAGAACAACATGGCAGACTCCATGAAAAAGGACCTGCTCTGTAGCCCATTTTAAGTTAACACACCCCCCAATCCTACACACTGGACCTTTAAGATGGATTTTTGTTCGTTTAGTTTTTGTCTTTGTAGCATCTCATTGCCACATTTGTTCTACATGTTAGTTGTTTTATAGGCTATGTTACATGTTCTCGTACTGCTTTTTGTATTTTCAGCTTTAGCATTTATTATCTCCCTCGTAGCAGAAGTCCACAATCCTCCTTTCCAAACCTGGTATAGCTCAGCTATGAGAGGTGCTTAATGCATGGCTGCTATCAGGACATGTTGCACTGTCTGTAACCTCCCATCATCACCTGTCATCTTATAGAGTCATGTGCTACTGCTTGCCCTGTAACCATCATGTTGTCTCTTACACCACAGTAGCTAAAGTTAGTAACATGTCACCCAGACAATGAAAGCTGCAAAAGCAAATGACCTTACAAGAACATGAAGGTGCCTTGATGCTGTTGCAGACATTTTAAATGATCCACCAACAGGCCAACAGTGAAAATAAATGTAAGAAATTTCCCTCCATAAAAAAAAATTCTATCTAAACAGAAATAAACAGTCCTTCATTGAACACATAAAATAGATGTAGTGTTTTTATATGTGAACAGCACTATAACAGCCTCCAAACAGGGCAGCTTGCTGTCCTCTTGCCACTGATTCGAAATAATAAACATCATCTCCGGTCTCAAGGAAACACAATGTACTGTGCGTCACCTGTGGAGAATGTTGTGATAATTACCAATGAAAAGAAGCATGAAAAATGTTACTTAACTGCAACTAAATCCAAGCAGTGCTGTTATTATTAGACTCTAGTGAGCCTAGAAGCACAGGCAGAAATAGCACCAAAAAATAGCATCAAAATTCTTCTGCAAACACTAGACTACATTGATCAGATATTGTAAATGGCTTTAAGCCTTCACAAATTCTCCATATGCTTTGCTGTGAATGTGACCTTAAACCAGACATACTGTAATACTGTAATAATCTTTTATTGTGAAATCAGGCTGCAAAAATGATAAGTGTTTTTATCGTTGTTGATGCTCAACCATCTATTTGTGGATGTATGCAGTGCTATAATGGCTGTAAAGGATTTGCATAATATAGTGGTGAGGTTACATGAGGACAGGGCGGGAACCTGACGCAACCTTGTATATTATGGAGAGACCCTGCCCTCTAGTGGTTAAAGTGGTCCACTACTCCAAAAAGACACCAGCAGGCAGCTCTATTGGAAAATCTAACAGTTTACAAAATGTCTCTCAGAGAAGTAAATGACTTTAAAAAACGAATGGACACAAATTCGAAAAAATATAGCAATAAAGCACACATAGTGTTCAGTGATAATACAGCTGTGAGTGTCTGTGTTTAACAAACAAATTAAACAAACAAAAAAAAAACAATCAAATATCTGTAAGGCAGATGGATAGCAGCTTACCATGGCAGTAAAAAGCACTCAAAGAAATGTGTGGGATTCCAGCAAAGAGGAAAACCTTGTGGAGTTGTGGCAGCAGAGGCCTTGCCTGTATGATGTGTCCTCCAGCTCTTATCATGACAGCATAAAGAAGGACAAAGCATGGAAGGAAATAGTGGCAGAGTTGCAGCTGCCAAGTAAGCAAACTAGCAGCTAGCAAACACACACACAGACACACCGCAGTATATAGTGCCCACAAAACTTTATGTTATTTCATAATGTGACTCTCTATCTATGTTGTGCTTCACAGTCGGAGAAGTAATAACCTGTGCAGCATCCCTAGGCACTCTGTATGGGAAGCTTTTGCATCTCACTTCATAGCCTGCGATTCAGTGCACTGTCATCATACAGTCTGCATACATCAAACTTGATGTCGTACCCAGGCTTATTAGATATACGTCACACAGTGTAGCTGGCACTAAATTCATAAGATTGCTAAAATCTAACAGCTGAAGCGAGAGGAGAGCCAGAGCTTCTACATAAACTATCAGTGCATTCTCTGCGTCTGTGGCACTTGTGTGTTCTTTTTTTTAATACTTTATTTTTCTTGCTTTTCCATCACAGAAACATCACATACACACAGAAGGAAAAACACGTAAAGATCTTGATTTCACAAAACCTATCAACTCCTGTGTCATTTTCAGTGGTTCTGTCGCTCATCTTGACTTAAACATGTGAAGGTCATCCATTTTTCCAATTTCTCTCAACATCACTCCTCTTGAGCTCTTATCCTATGAGATAAGTGTTCCATTACATATTTTATTCACAGCTGTCCGTCTCGTGTTGATGGTTCTGCCTTGCTCCTCTCCTTGTCATGGCCTTCTTGCAAGCTGCCAACAATATCTCCTGTCACATTACCAAAGTAGAGTACTATACATGACCTAGGTATGTCATAGCCCAGAATTTTCATAATAACCATAGGAACATTTCCTTAAACTAAACTATACAATTTCAGGACAAAGCCTGACTGTCCTACATCTATTGCCTCACACCTGCTCCAACATGGTCGTGCTGTAGACAATACTTGCTTTTAAATTTTATATATATAAATATGGGCCATAAAATGCATGTGTTTAGTGACAAAACAGCCGTGAATTCCTAAAACAAAACAACCAAACAATCCTTTAGACAGACTTTACCAGAATATGAAGGAGTGAGCAAGAGGAGAGCCAGATGTTATACATAAACTATCAATATATTATCTTTTTGTCACTTGTATGTTCTTTTTTCTCCTTGATATAATGTAGATATCATTCTATATATTTCTTTGTATTTTTAATCTCCAGTTATGGGTCTAATTATTCCATTTTTATCTAAATTTACATTGCGTTTCATTTCTCTGTCATAAAAGTCCCTTAATTGCAAATCAGAATCAAAACCCTGTTTGTTGCCAAGTAGGTTTTCACACACAGGCAATTTTATTTGGTGTACTGGTGCATGAGATTATGAGAGAATATTAAATTAAAAACACCTCAGGGTCCTGGAGGCGTGCAAGTCTTTGAGGGGTGGCAGATTGCAGCCAAGCACCTTCTCAGCGGAGCAAACGATATGCTGCAGTCTGCCCTTCTCCTTGGCAGTGGCAGCATTAGAACAGATGGTGATGGAGGAGGTGAGGATGGACTTGATGATGGTGATGTAGAAGTGCACCATCATTGTCTTTGGCAGGTTGAACAAATTTCACTATTGTGCATAATGCTGTTATATCACTTGGAATGCATTGTTTGAACCTCTAGTCACTATGGATATCTGTCATATATCGAAGAAGTCTTGGTAAATGGAATTGCATTTGTATAGCGTCTTTCTAGTCTTCTGACGATTCAAAGTGCTTTTAACACTACAGAGTCACATTCACCCATTCACACACTGGTGGCCGAGGCTACCATATAAGGGGGCTCTTGTTTACCTAAACATTCACACACACTCACAGCCATCAGGATCAATTTGGGGTTCTATATCTTGCCCAAGGATACTTCGACATGTGTACTGGAGGAGCAAACTGCCAATGCTCCAATTTGTGGACAACCCGCATTACCTCCTAAGCCACAGCTCCGATTTCAAGTTGACTGGTTGATGTAGGCGTTGATGTAGACGTCATCAGCCAAGAATTCAACTTATGCATCGTCATTCACAACCTTTATCCTTTTGAGGTCTTTGCTCTGCCTGCATGTTGGGCCAGAGGCTCTATGAAAATTGTGAATAAGGCTGGTGAAAGACACCATCCCTGCCTGGTAGACTGTTCTAATATTATGCACTCAGACAGACTGCCATTTATTTTTATCCTCGCAGTAGGTTTTTGGTAACATGTTGAATGGCCTTGTTGTTGAGTCCAAAGTACCTCTTATAGATATACCCGATTTACACTTTCAAATGCCTTTTCTGCATCAAGGCTTATTAAGGCTACGTTGATATTTTTGTGTTTAACATATTCAGTGATGTGTAGAGTTCTCCTTATGTTATCTTGGGTTTGGCATCCCTTATTAAAGCCTGTTAGATCTCAATTGTGTGTTCTTATAATTAGATTGTGTTTCTAGCACATTGGCTTTCTGAACTTTGAGGACATTCACTTCCACTCACCTTAATATGTTTCATAAAATGTATTTAAAAGCTTAGGATTTAAAATGGAATTTTTTTAATATCAATTAAAATCATACAAAATTACTGGAGTCATTCCCATGTTCTCAAGGTTCTATGCTCCTAAGCTCTATATACCTCATAATGGAAACCTTAAAAAGATGTTCCCCGTCTCTGTATTTGTTTAATATGACATGGCCTAAAGTTGCACTGAACCCAGCCTTAATAAGGGAATGTGCTCTACCCAGTGAGCTACTGGGACTCCCCAGTAGTTACTCTTTATGTATGGAAAACTAAACTCCCCCCAAAACTACTCCCAAGCCCTAATAAGCCCTAATCAGTCAACCAATTAACCAATTAAAAGAGAGGAAGAAAAACAAAGGACAAAAAAATTGAAAAATAACACATTTTTGGGGTTAACAAATCAATCATAGTTGACTATTGCCATTTCCAAGGGGTAGATATTTTAACTTGAGTGTTCATATGTTGATTCATTTATTCATTCTCTGTAAGTGCTTACCCTGGTACAGGGTCACAGTGGGGCTGGAACCTATATCCAGTGTCACCAAGTAACCTAGTGTGCATGTCTTTGGATTGTGGGAGGAAGTCAGAGAACCTAAAGAAAACTCGCAATGATTCAAGGAGAACATGCAAACTCCACACAGAGGAGCCCCGGCCAGCCAATTCCAACCTGGATTCCTCTCGTTTTGAGGTGACAGTGCTAACCACTACACCACCGTGCTGCCCTGGGTTTACACATGTAAATAGAATACTGAACATGGGACCTCTGAAACATAGAAATGTTCCCACATTACCTTGTTACAGTGATTTTTTTTTTTTTTGGGTCAATCAAGACAAATGTGTTTTTGGTGCCTCAACGCGTTCAGTTCAATTAAATTCAATTCAATTTTATTTATAAAGCCCAATATCACAAATCACAATTTGCCTCACAGGGCTTTGCAGCATACAACATCCCTCTGTCCTTATGACCCTCGCAGCAGATAAGGAAAAACTCCCCCCAAAAAAAAAACTTTAACAGGGAAAAAAATGGTAGAAACCTCAGGAAGAGCAACTGAGGAGGGATCCCTCTTCCAGGACGGACAGACGTGCAATAGATGTCGTACAGAACAGATCAGCATAATAAATTAACAGTAATCTGTACAACAAAAATGATACACAAAGAGAGACAGAGACAGAGAGATGCAGGACAGACAGTAATGATAATAGCTTACAACAACATTAATTTTAGTAATAATATTATAATGATAATAATAACAGTAATTGGGGTAGCATATGTTGTTAGTATATATTAACATAATGATAGTATATGTATGTGACAATAATCATATGTGTATAATAACAGTAGAAGTATGACTAATGATAACAGCAGCAGCAGGAGGCATCAGGCAGGACCACGGCAGCAGCACAACCACACACCATCCAGGCGTAGCTGCGATATGAGGGAACCTGTGAGACAGTGCACCAGGGCTCCGAAGAAGAAGCCGAGTCAGGGATATGCTGTAAAGCCGAGTTAGCGATATACAGTAATAACACATAAATGTTAGCAAATGAAACAAAAAAAACAACTTTTCAGAAACTGAGGAGAGAGAGAGAGAGAGAGAAGGAGGTCCCCTGGCAGACTAGGCCCATGTCAGTCTAACTAGGGGCTGGTCCTAGGCGAGCCTGAGCCAGCCCTAACTATAAGCTTTATCAAAAAGGAAAGTCTTAAGTCTAGTCTTAAATGGAGTCTGCCTCCCAGACTGAAACAGGAAGATGACTCCACAGAAGAAGAGCCTGATAGCTGAAGGCTCTGGACTTTAACGACCACGAGTAACCCTGCATTCTCAGAGCGCAGTGTTCTGGTGGGATAATATGGCACTATGAGCTCTCTAAGATATGATGGAGCCTGACCATTTAGAGCTTTGTAAGTTAGGAGAAGGATTTTGAATTCAATTCTCGATTTCACAGGGAGCCAGTGCAGAGAGGGTGTATTTTAATTGTATGTGTTTAAGGGATTGCGAACACAAGCACAGGGGCTGAGAAGTCTTGATGCTTGTCCAAATTAAGGATGCCTCTTTGGTAGGACAGGTCCTCCAAGTCAGGTCCTACAGAGGTTAGGCAAGACAACTCCTTCCGTGCATATGGTGAGCACACATGGAAAAGGGCTAGTGAGTGCCCAGGTGTGCGTCATTGAAGAAGCCCCACCCTTAATTACGGCAAATCGTGTGCAAAGAATTGTGGGTACTTCATGATAGCTAAGGATACACACATGTATCCTTGAAAATTCTCTGAAGGAAGGATTTGGTCCTCTGTAGAATTAGAAGGATCCTTGACACTGGAACAGTCCTTCGGCAGGATTCGATGATGTAGCCTGTTTGAAATTCAGCCATTTAAGGATCCTTCCTTGACTCTGAGACGGGCCAGCTGTGTTGAGGGTGGGCATGCTACTCTTATTTCACACAACCACCAGAGGGCAGTCTTGATCTGTAAAACTGACAAAAACTATTGTGACTTGTAGTTTCATCAGTGACCCCCTGTGTTTGGCCTGAGACATTTCAACAGGGTGTCCACTGGATGTGTTCCATGCCTTTATCTCTTGTGTGCCACACAGGTCAAATAAGAACATGTTCAAAGGATAACAAATAAACATCATGAATCCCAGGTAGAGAAGAATCTACGTGTTGGGACATCCTTGTCTTGTTTCTGTAATAGTCACTGTCATGCTATTTTATTTCTCTCCCTGTATCACTCACACATCCAAATGTGCATACAAACATGAACATACATACTGCCGTATCAGGTCTGCAACACCACATCTGTGGGATTTGGATATGACCCCGCCACATCTGGGACACCAGTGATTAGGTCATTAAAACAACTAGACTGTCTGTGTGTGAGAGTTTTTTGGAGGACAGTTTACCCCCGCTTAAAAGCTTTACTTCCAACCTTTGGAATTTCTGGAATATGGAGATATGATGAGGAATGATATGAGGTCAACTGTAGAAACACTGTATGACTAAATTCTCTTTTCCATGTTGACTCTTAAAACACTCTGTTATCAATGATGACATACCAGCTCCGTTGCCACAACAATACCAAGTAATCCATCAGAGCATTCCAGTCCACATGAAGATGTGTGACACAGAGTTCCTGTCAGATATTTGGCACATCCGATTTCTTGTGACCAAATACAGCTACTCATTGTTTGTGCTGTTGCACCAGTGGAAACTGTTTCAGTGCACAATATGATGTATTAAATAAAACAATTTGTTATAAGCAGCGTAGCTCTGGTGGTGTCAACTGTTTTGTGCATTTGCCAGGCATAATGTGATTGTTTGCATGTTTCATGAGTTTATAAAGCCTTGCAGTCTGCTGTAGCATTTCTGGGGGTAATTCCTCCAAAGCCCCCTGGAGAGTTGAGTCGCAAAAGGTGTTTCATTTCCATCATTTATTTTTAAAAAAGGAAAATAGGATGTGTGATGCCCCAGTAATAGAAATAAAATAAAAAACAGGACTTCAAACACCAGATATGGATCCGGCAATAACCTTCATACTGTTCTGTTGCAAAGTGAGTACTGCATTTTTGATGAATGCCAAACAAACCAGAAGAAGAAATGCACACACACATGGAAGCACGCACTTGCACGTTTGTATTCATTTATCAATGTGGGAAACCTTCTGCGTCTGATTCTCAAACAACGGTACAGGAATGCAGCCCTGGTGCTGACTCTTAGTCTGCCTTATCTGGCTCTGCATAATCTCCCAGAGGTGTTTGAGTTCCCAGCAAAAAAACATACATACATGTGCATACAAAAACATGCAGGCATTTGCATTGAGTGCATGCAGAAACAAACACAGAGGAAGAGAAATGGAAAAAGAGAGCAAAAGAGAGATTTTGCCTCTAGAGACTTGTATTATTCAAACAAAAAATAAAAACACATCTGTTGAACGTGCTTTACAAATTCAAATTCAAGAACATGCACACAGCTGTGGTTTTATGTGTCTTTTGGAGGCACTGGTTAATCTCCTGACTGAGATTAGTTCCTGACTGAGTACATGAAGTGCTCATGTTAGAGGTGTGGACTCAAGTCACAAATTTAATGACTGTAGACTTGACAATATAAAAAAGACTTGCAACTCCACTTGGACTTTAGAACCAGTGACTTGTGACTTCACTTGGATTTGAATTATTTGACTTGAAAATACGTGATAGCTCCCCCAAGCCCAAAGATTCCCGCCTATGTTTCATGGTCCATCTGTATAAAAGTCAGTGAGGATGGCAGCGATATAAAATGTAAATGCATTGTCTTGACTGTGGGCTGTTACAGTCAAGTTAACACTTGTTTCTGCTCACACACTGTTGCATATGTGGAAAGTACCTGTCCTTGAGTTATGTAAATATGCAGTCCAAGTTATGGATGATAATAACTCCAGTGTTTGGATAAGAGCAAAACGTGTACGCCTTCATACAGCGCATACACAGAAAATATGATTTTCCTCCTACATGTGGCTACTTCTCCTTTTGTCAAGTAATTAAAGACATAAAGGGGTACATCAGCCCCTGCTCTGACCCTTGGACCCCCCCCTTCTTGGCCGCATGACTGCCCCCACCCTCTCGCTGAGTCTGCCGGGTCCAGACCAGGCCAGGTGTGGTACAACCAACTCCATTGTCCTCTGCTATATGAAACAGTTATGTAAGACACAAGACAACGAGTGAGATCACCATCTACTAAGCCAGTTGATACCTTCCCTGCACGCAGCTCCCGCCTCTCTGCACCAGTCTTGGATTTATTGGTGTGGAACGAAGGCGAGACGCAGAAAGAGGTGGATGAGGAAAATAAGTCTGGATCTGAGTGGAAGCACCCGGAACAAACTGCAGTGTAAACAACAGAGGTGTGGAATCGAGGCACGTGACTTGGACCTGAGTCTGACTCGAGTCACATATTTGATTTTAGATTCCACTTTACAAAATCAAAAAAAGACCTGCAACAACCTGCCTCTCTCCGCTGCCTGTAAAGCTCAAAATTGACTTTAAGGTTCTCCTGTTTGTTTACAAAGCCCTTAAAGGGATAGTGCACCCAAAAATGAAAATTCAGCCATTATCTACTCCCCCATATGCTGATGGAGGCCCTGGTGAAGTGTTAGAGTCCTCACATCCCTTGCGGAGATCCAAGGGGGGAGCGGCTAGCACACCTAATGGCAGATGGCACCCCAGACTAACGTCCAAGAACACAAAATTGAATCCACAAAGTATCTCCATACTGCTCATCCATAGTGATCCAAGTGTGCTGCAGCCCCGACATAAAAAGTTGTTTCGAAAAATGTCATATGAACTCTGTTTTTAGCCTCACTGTAGCCTGTAGCTCTGACTGCTTCTCTGTGCTCCACGCTCACGTGTGCGCGCTCAGGGTGATCAGTGATGTTGGATGGAGATGTCGTTCATCACGTCAAAAAAGTCGAACTTGTTTGTGCCATTTAGCTTCTTTGCATCAAAATAAGATTCCTGTGGTGGCAGACTTGTTGGGAAAAAAAACAGCCTCACTCTTTCATTCCTTTAACCACCTTCTTGAAAAGGTCAGCATTATATTTGCGTATATCCAAAAATCTGTACATCCAGTCTTTTATAATGTTTAAAAGAAGATGTGTTTCCCCATCCGAACAGAAATATGGGCCTTTTTGGACATGCATTTACCCCAGCCTTGCAAACTGTTGACTTGTTGGTTTGTGTAAAGCGTATCCATGACAACACACAGAGCTGACCATAAGCAGGCAAGATGCCCTGTGTCGCAAACTACTGTAAACCCCCAGATGAGACGTATAATCTGAATGTGCTGTATACATGTCTAAAGAATGCTCTTAAAACCTGACTAATATCAGCATTTCTATGTCTTACTTGGAAAATGCTAACTTCGAATAAAGCCTAATTCAAAATATCTATGGATATGCTGAGTAATGTCATATTCGGAATTTAAGTGGAATTTAACTGCATGTAAATAAAGTCAATGACTTGGTCCCACCTCTGGAAAAAAATGACAAATGAAGCATTTTTTTTACTTTATTTTAATACATTTAATAGTGCACTTTGATTAACCTGTACAGAAATAATATTAATAAAAAAGATAAAACATTTGTTCATTTCTGTAACACAAAGCTTAACATTTACAATAAAATAAAATAAAATGGTATGATACAAAACAAACATATATCTGAGGTATAAATATATTTGTTTTAAATTAACTGTCATTGTCATGCGTTATTATTTGGCAGAGACACAGTTAAAAATACAGACATTTACGATATGAACAATGGCTTAGCGAATTAATCACACAACTCAACACAGAAAAAAATGTGTGCCCTCAGATTGAAGCGTGAGTGTTATGAGTAAAGAAGGTTTCAAGGAACCTAAATCTCTTACTTCTTTTTTAACACTGAAGAAGACAGTACGGAGAAAGAAGCTTACACAAAAGATCGTTTTCCTTCCTTTGAAATCACACAAACATTCATTCTGCCCTCTTCTTTACAGTAAAACCTGTAAAATCTCCACCTTTATAAAAGGACCATGTTTTCTCTCTTTACTCATCTTTTATAGGACTAGCCAGAGGTTGCAGGTTGGAACAGTGCATTGTTTTTTTCTGTTCTCATGTACATCAGGATTATTGTGAAATCAGTATTTTTTATCAACGTGTATATGTAAGTGAAGTTCGGCCTATAACAACTGACTGCGTGTGCACTTAACAACACTATCATTAACTTTTTTAATAGAGGAGGAAAAGCTCAGTACTTATTTTAGCTTTTTTCCAAATTTGGTCCATTGCTGTCTATTCATCTTAAATCTTAAATCCTGTTAAATAAGCAACATTCCCCATCTCTAACACTGAGCCTCAGTCAGAAACAGCTACTGATGAGCTCTTACTGTTATTCAAAAATTGCCTTTTTGCACTTGTGACTGGTTCCCGGCACAGTGACTAATTCTGTCCGTGTCTTCAAGAACAAAATGAGGGGACATCTTATTTGTATGTTAGTAAATGAGGCCATTTCTTTGATCCTTACTTCTCTTTTTGGTGAGCCAGCCACCGATTCTCATCTGTCTCTGCCTTTCTAAGCACTACAACCCTCTATGCTATCAGCCACCTGTCATCTCACTATATCCTGTCTGTTGTCTCTGCTCAGTCTGCATGTTCCTAACACATTCACATCTTTCTTCACCCATGGATTAATCAATCAGCTGACCATAATATTCTCTACTGTTCCTCCTGTGCCTTACTGTAACAGAAAAAAGAGACAGAGGTAACACAAGACACACATAAACCATTACTGTGAACAGAATACTGTATGTACACATTATGCTGCCACTGGAAAACCAGTGTGAGGAATATGTATTAATTAACCGTTTGTTGCTTTGAACACTCATGCACACACACTCACACACCCCACTTTGCTTCTCAGAAGCAATAGCACCCTTTGGATAAATCTCACATCCTGTATCAGTGACATCATGTCCTTTGGCCCGGAGAAATGTTTGTGTGACACGAGTCCTCTCGGGAGCACACTGAAAGCCCCGACAGAACAGTTTTAGACGATAACATCAGTCTGTTGTAACAAAATCAGAGCAAAAACACAAAAAGTCCTTCAATCCAGGATCCAGGATTTGTCCATTAAATGTAAGTGTAAAGAGGTTTGGACCCCATCGACCTCTCTGCTGGAATGGGTGGAATGAGTCATTTTGAGTCCTCTGTAGGATCTAAATTATGGTCCAAAGAAGCTGTCAAGTCTGTCGGTGCCCAAATTGCACATTGCTTTCTCATTTGTCCATGGGCACGGTGAATGAGTCACGTATCCGCGCCACCTCGGTGGCGCACAAGTGTCCATACAGTTTATTGTACCACTCTGGGAAACGACCCCTGGGAAAAAATAAAAGAGATGTCTTGTTAGCTCATTGTGCCACCAGCGTAAAGACACTGAATGATCACAAAAAAGGACTACAGCTCAATACCAATACACTGCTTTCCCCGGCCTCACCCCCTCACCCCTCTCTAGTCTGCGTTCATGTCTAGGGGTAGGGCGTGCACACTCCAAACCCAGTGGCAAGATCGTTGCACAAGCAATAAAATAAACCAACAAATATATTTTCTTTGTTAGTAAGATTTAAAAAATATGATAACCATCATGTTATCTTAGGTTAATGTCTTTTCTATGTATTATGGTCCTTTTCTCCATAACAAACATGAAAAAAAGCCAGTAGTGTGCTGATGTCTCAGTGGCTATCTAGTTAATGTTACATTGCTATTGCTGATTTGTGCACAACAGTCCCGCATTCTGACTTATTTCCATGTCTCTTTGTTCCTGTCAGTCATTCACTCACCTGCAGTCGATCCTAGAAATATGTGTGAGTCTGGATTTGTTGGTTCCACAGGGCTCAATGAAGTAGCGTGAGGTGAGAACATTTGCCCGAACACCAACAACAGGCACTCCTTCATGGTCCACAGACGTACACACCAGTGCACACGCTCCTTTTGGCAGGTCTGTTACCCACGTTCTGGTAGAGAGAGTTGAGTTTTCATTAGAAAACAACAATAAATCATAAACAGAACATCAAAAAGATGAAGACAAAGAAGTGCGACATGGAGGAAGAGATGGACAATGGGCTAATGTCTACCTGAGCACGAGGTGGTCTCTGGTGGGATGTGGAGCCATAGTGTTCCTGACGTACTGGTAGACCTCCGTCCTCTCGTCCAGGGTCTCAACCACCCGGCTCTCGAGCAAGTCCTCGTCCCAGTAGCCCTGCTCCCGCAGCACTCGTGTCAAAACCTCCTCAGGACCCGCAGGCACCTCCACGGTCACCTTCCACAGCCGCAGAGGAAAGCCATCATGCACCTGGAGAAACACATGGATATGACCAATAAGCTTAACATGCAGTCCTTTTCAAAACTGGTATTATTTAGCTGCATTATAAGTCCTTAGTTTGTAGCCAAAAGCAAAGAGATGACAGGAAATGAGAGGAGAGAGAAATTGGGAACGACATTCAACAAATGTTCCCGGTCAGGGGTGTGTCGTGTGCAAGTCTTTGAGAGTTTCTTTTACAGTGTCTAATCTTATCATTGATATTTAGAGATGCTAGAAGTGGTAATCCAGACATCAGTTTATGCACAACAGTCAGACTGTGTTTCAAAACTTCCCAGTGCCCTTTAGCCGAGTCAGCTGCTTCATTCTGCCATCAGATGATAGAGAACATTCTGCGCCTTGTGACTCTCAAACTGGAGAAAAGATAACCTCATACGGGGCCCTTTGCACACTACACACAGGAAATGTAGGCCTGGGATAATGGTTAGGTTGTGTATGTTGTGTGTGTGTGTGTGTGTGTGTGTGTGTGTGTGTGTGTGTGTGTGTCTATGTCAAGCTGATGTCATTCTGGGATAGAGTCCAGTACTGGGATGGGAATGAGAAGCCAAGGGCCAGGCCAGTTTCACACGGATGTGTTTCTATACAGGAAACCCTAACTGCTGGTTTTCCATTTGACATTTAGAGAGGCAGGAGGGAGGGAGAGGCAGACACACAGAGGACAGGAGAAGACAGGAAACAGATAGTTTAAGAGACAGTGTGTGCTTCAGGAATGGTGGCTTGTTTACACAATCAAAACAGATTGACTGATGATCTGTTTTTTTTTTTTCTCTCGTTAAATAATCTTTCATGAATCACATTAGTCTGCCACAAACAGCCACGATGAAAGCCGCCGCATGGACTGAGCAGATGTGTGAAAAAAGATTTTTTTCTTTCTAAAAATGTGAGTTGATGAACAAACAAGTGGCTTTACCTTCCTACAGGCCAGCTCTGCGTGCTCGGGCGTGGAGCAGCTGTCGTAACCTTTAAACTTGTCCTTGGCGTCTTTGAGGAGGGCGTCCAGGCTGTCCTGGAGGAAGGCCCTGTAACCTCCCTGCCCGGCCTCTTCACCAGCGAGCTCTTCTAGGCGTCGTGGCAGCAGTGCCTGCTCCACATAAGAGTTCCTGCAGCGACTCATCTCCTCTGGGATCTGTGGGAAAGGAGGAGGAGGATGAAGGCCAGGCCTTAACTTTCCATTGCGTTGCTGTAGGCCATGAGCTGCCAGAATGCATGATGGTTAAATATGACTATTTGATTTTTTTTTTTTTTTTAACAAGGGAGTATGAGCTTTTTTAAACAGTTAATTGAGGTTATTTGTATGAAAACCACATCAGACAGCAAATTTTGTTCAAAGCAGAGTATTTCTGAGCGTCTTAAAACATCTTGACATTATAAATGTCCTCTGATAAGAGTGATCAGCACTGAGTCACTACCTGATGTTTTGTTTTTGCCAGGCATCTCCACCCTGATTACATGAAGTCCAATTAAAAATGGAAACATCAACACCACATCCTATTTTCATCTCCATCTGTTTGCCGAGCTCATCCTCATTATTTCTCTCTTTTTGTGTCATCTCTCAGGTTTAATTGAACACTAACAATATTACAGTCTAAGAAAAGGATTTTTATCAGATAAGAAAAGTCTTGGTAAAAATGGACGCAAATTACAGTCAGTTATTTAATAGGTCATCTTCCTGTTTTGAGCCTCTGTGCACTGACAGAGATCTAATTAAAAGAAAACAATCTGGGAGGTAATCGAGTTTACTTGTTGTATGATGTGACCATGACAGGAAGCCAGGAAGCAATCTAATAAAACCTAACACTAATGACCAACAGTATGCTGCCTCTTAGCATTTACTGTAGCAGGTCAGGGAGCAGGACTGCACTGGGAAGAGCAACGCTTTGGCATAATGGGATTGAAATTGGATTATTAACAGTGTAGTTTGCTGATTATTTCCTGTTTATCCATTCAGTTGTGGTGGATTCATGAGTTTGTGGCTTTTGTGTGACGATGCTGTATTTTAACTTCTTTCACAAATGCAGAGAAAACCCAGGAAGACTAGTGACCACTTTGTGGAAGCTAATGGGGATCTGAATAAAGAATTAAGAATAAAGAGACATGAAGTTGAGTCCACTTCCACACAACAGGGGCATTTAAAACACTTGGCACATTTACTTCATGTAATCATAACACTGCTTGTTCAAATGACAGCATGAATTGCATCACTGAGCTATGTACACTATGTTTACAGGACAAACACAGGAACACAAAGTGTTTTGCAATGACATGGTACAGTGAACCAGAGGTCATGTTCATTCTGTCAGCAAACACAACATCGACTTACATGGCAGTTTGCCTCATGGACTCTATTTAACCCATCAGTAGAGCATGCTTCAGAGTACACTTTGCAAGTGCGTTTAGGGTGGGTCCAACTTCACTTTGCTAGTTAAACTGAATAATTTGTACATGAATTAAGGTACAAAAGGCAAATGGGTTGTATTTAGTCCCTTAATTAATCACAGGTGTGTTTTGGGCAAACATGAATTCAACCAGTCAGACTGCCATCTCCAATTCCCTTTAAAAGCCAGATGTGCCTGCAGCTGGTGCCCTGCTATTTGCATGGCGGATTTGGCAAAGTGAGCGGTTTTGCAGTGAAGCAGTGCAGTAAAAGCAGTGATGTCACTGCAGTAAATATCATGGCGCATTTGAGCAGCAAAACTAAAAACTGTTGTTATAAACTTGACAGAGGACACAGAGCTTAACTTTTAGCTTCCGAAATAATCAATGAAGTTGCGCTGCTCTTCGTGGGTAAATGCGCACAGCTTCTCTTAATATAGAGTTGGGCAGCAGCTCTGCTCTGCTCTCTGCTATGTTCACATTTTAGAAAGTATCATTAATATTTTCCTGATTAATGATGTATTTTTTTCATGCACCCACAACTCATTTGCACATCCCTGTGTGTGTAACAAGCAGAGTGTATGCGTGTTGTGAATCTGCTTATGTGGGCCAATCTCACTATCTGAATAATGCGCCCTTTAATAGCAGGAAAATACTGCGCCATTCTGGCTTTAGACCTGGTTTTTGTTGGTCAATGGCACAGTTGCTTTCTGCTGCCTCAAAATAGCAGTACACTAACAATGCGCCTGACCACACCTCAATTTAAGACCTACATGCCCATGGGTGCACAAATGGGCGTACGTACATTTGCAACTTACACAACATGGGTGCGGGCCATGAAAATGGTGTTAGTGTGAAACTAGTGTAAGATAGGACCTATACAGTATCTCACTCAATAAAACATTCTGAATGTAATTTTGATATCTGTCAAAAGAAAACTTGAACTTTGAAAGTGAGGAGTTTGCTAAGTTAGAGTGCACATTCAGCTCTGCTGTTGGTAACTACTGACCCGGAAGAGTTTGCTGCACTCCTGGATCATGTGTGCCAGGCCGTGAGTGGCAGCCAGGTTCTCATTCAGGTCTCTCTGGTCTGGCTTTCCCAGTATCTGTTTCCTGTTCATCACCCTTTGACCAAGGAAGAGAGGAGAAAAGGACAAAAAGATTAGTAACATCATCCATCATCGAGACAGTGAGCGTTAGAGAGGACAGAGGAAGCGCCATGGGTTGAGGGTGGAGAGAAAACACTGGACACCTGCTAAAGTATCTTCTAGCTAAACATGGAACAAAACATGTGTGTTCTTAATTAGGTGAAGATGTTTATGTAACCTTGCTATTTCCTCTGTCTCTCTCTCTTCCTCCTGTTTCAAGCCTTGCTCTCTCAGCTTCTCTTCTCTGACCTCCATCTCCAGTATCCTGCTCCTTTGTTTCTTTAGACTAACCCTTTCCTGTTTTGTGAATGTACAGCATATGACATGTTATGTAAGCTGCAAGCTGACTGTACCAGTGATGGCAATCAAAATAAAGGCAGTGATATGGTTAAAATTAGTTGATTACAGTGGTGTAGACACACAAACACACACCTTGGCGAGGAGCTTTCCTTGCGGCGCAGGGTGTTGAGGTGGAAGAGGGATGGCGCCAGGCAAACAGCCAGGTTGGTGGGAGTCATCTGGTTCTCAGACACGCTGGCCGTCACGTCGCTCAGCAGACACAGCAATGTCCGCAGAGCCTCGCGGTTCTCGTCGGGCAGCAGCAGCACAGCGGCACGCGCCGCCTGCAGACGCAGCTCCTTAGGCATGTCTGGAGAGGAAGAGGGAGGATGTCAGGACTTTTTTTTTAATATCATAAGCAGAAAGCGACTAATAACCACTGGCATGCTACATGATGTCATCTTTTTTGGTGTCTTTGGAAAATGTGTGTGTATGGCTTCCCTTCGCTTGCCAGGTCTGAGCTATGATGAGATCTGTGTCGACCCAAGTGTTTTATATAAGTGTGTGTACACTATGTGCTTCATGCTTCATGCACAGGACCGGTTTTGTTTCACCTTATATAATCAGATCCTAATGCAGCTATTACAGTCATACAGGAACAGAACTTGAGGGGATGTCCACAGAAGGATGAACCACTTAGATATATCCTCATCCTGCAGGTATTTCCTGCACTCATTGTTTGTTTTCTTTTTACTGTTTCACAATTTCTTGCTTCACAGCAGGCAAGCATCTACAGCTCTGAAACAATACCATCTTGTGTATTCTAAAATGCAATCGTCTTGCAGACGTGCGTCTGTGTATGTGAATCGTTTCAACAGGGTTTTGTTTATACTTTAAATGTGTGTGTATTCTTACACTGGTAAATCTGGAGGAAGGTCTCAGACAGTTTGCTGGTGAGCAGGGGTTCTGGCAGATCTCTGAAATACTGCTTTAGCATGTCTGCGACATCATATGCCGACTGGCCCTCGTAGTTGACGCCCCCTCCGTCTGCGCCACTCGCCTCGTTCATCTGACGAAGAGCCTGGATACGAGATTTAACGCCGGATTTCCTGAAAAGACCCACCTGAACAAAAAGTGAGAGAGAGTTACATCATGCATGCATACACAGAAATCTGATAAGTCAGCTCTGAACTATAATTCCCTTATTAGTCTCAGTATTCTCATGAGTGCGGTGTTTGATCCTATCATTAAGGCATATCAGAAATGATTCATGTGCCAAAAGCACATTTAAAAAACATGTCTTTTAAAGCTGCAGGCTGTTATCATTGAAAAATAATATTCTTGACTTATCCCCAAATCCAGAGCTTATAGTCAATATGGTTACATCACAGCAGATCCTGTTGACTGTATTTACAAGAAGCTCCCATGACACCCAGTGGGCCTCCTTGTACTGAATGTTGTGTAGGACCCCATCGTTGGCCTTTTAAGGCTGTATGAAATGGCAGTGTTGGGGAGAAAAAGAGAAAAAGGCCGTTGGCTTGTTCGGCCTGAATACTTTCCACGAGCTTTCACCACTTTCAAACAGAGGCGCCTTGTCCTGCTTTGAAAAGAACACCATCACTCTGTTTTCTGTTTAGCCCTCCGTTATTAGCTATTTTCTCCTCACTCCCTCTTTCTTTCCTTTATGAATGTACACACACACACACACACACACACACACACATAAATTGGCCATGATGTCTCTGGATTAAACAGACTGACAGGTGACTTCCCAGCTGCACACTTTGACTCTCTGCAGAGCTCCACGCTTCGGCGTATGTGTGACAGAGAGCGGAGAAAAAAGAACATGTATACACACTGACTAAGTGGGTATCAGGCTTTTTCCGAATCACTGCTCCATCTTATGTAACATGCAGTGAAAAAAAAAAATCCATGGATGAATATTTGACTGATTGCAGATGTCCTAACATTCAAGTATTATGTAACTGCAGCACCTTAAAGAAGAAGCTTTCCCTCTGAGCTGGGGAGAAGCTAAATGACAGACTAGCAGGAGCTTGACGTCATATGTACACTGCAATTACAGCATATGCTCAAGTTTCTATATACATCTGTCCATATGTGTGTTTATTTGTGTACTTTAAATTACCTGGTCCAGGCACTGGTTGCGTAAATAGCGCATGGCCTGCTGAATACCCTGAGGGAGGGGCTGGCCTGTCCGCTGGACGATGACTTGTAGCGGCACACCGAACACATTCCTGTCTTTATAGTCGCGCACCTTGATCCGCTTCATAAACTTAGGCACAGCCCTGCAACAAACAAACACACACAAGAACAGAAGACTCATCAATATCTGCAACATGTACATGTGAATTTTGATACAAATTTAGGAATTCAGTTTAAAAGGGATTTCTTGAAACAGGTCAACAGTGTCACGACATGCCTTCATTCTTTCTAAGTAATGTACTGCTGTGAAGGGGTCAGTTTGTTGTTGACCCCTTCACAGCAGTAGATTGCTTAGCTTCTACGTGGGACTCCAGTCTGCATCTCTAAACTGGAGCCATGCCCATTGACATCTGCTGTATGTAATATACTATTGATGGATACGTACGCCATACAGCCCCACTTCAAAAAATCTGAACTATCCCTTCAGTGTAAAAACCCTGCAAGAATAAATCATATTACTGCAGAGTTAGCCTGGCGACCAAAATGTGTATGTGTGTTTTTATGTGTGTGCAAGTGGCTGCAGAAGCCTGTCTCCAGGTTTATGAGAGGGGTGGATAAACAAGGTGAGGGGAGAACAGAGGGGGGGAGAGTAGGATGTACAGATGGGTGTCAAAAGGGGAGGATCCCACTGCTTTATACATCCGCACAAAGTGTGTGTCTCACTATTTGTTACTCTGTGTGTGTGTGTGTGTGTGTGTGTGTGTGTGCATGTGTTCACTTGGGTGCAAGTGAACACCAAGTATACAACCACAAACCCCAGAGTTGAAACACGCAGCTCCGGCCGTTTCACAAGAATGCACCCACAGATTTATGGCTGTGTATCTATCTGCATGGGTGTGAGTGTGTTTAGCCGAGAGACGCTGTGCGTGACTCAGGACAAGCTCGTCTTTGTAAGAGCAGCCGTTCACAAGACTCGCAGCGCTCTTCGCAACCACAGTTTGGGGAAATGGAAAGGGAGCATATTATGATCCTGGTCCGGAATTCTGAATATGTGTGGGCCTCCAGCGGCCAACAAGTGGTCTCTGTCTTTCAGTGAGCTCTGGCCTGTCATAAGACTGTCATAACGCCTTCTATTCCTGTCCAAGGAAGGCCTCGGGTAGAAGGAATGGGGGGAAGTGGAAAAACACAAGAAAATGATGCAATTTTTCACTTTATTTTTCTCATTGGACCTTCTAAAGTAGTATAAAACTTCCTTCCAATGTTATAAAACAGGTAATTCTGGGTAACTGGGTAACTCTTTTTCAAGATTTTTCCATATTATATATTTTGACTGAAGAATTTCCAGTAATGCATTTTCTGGTCAACAAAGTTAAGGGGACCTAATAAGCTTTTCTGTATTTGTGTCCTGTATATAGTGTTATAATGAAGGATGTTCATATTGAACATGGCCAAAGTTTCAAATGAGGTAAACATATATAGAAATAATCCCAGTGAGCAAAACCTCCGGATTCAGACTGTTCTTAAGTCCCTGTTTCCAACAGTTTTTTCTACTCTGGCTGCAGTATGACATCATTGTCTGTCAGATTTCTTGATGGTCATCTACTCCAAGCATGTTACTGCAAGTGTTTGCATTACGTAGCCTACACTGCTTCATGTAGCTACATGCTAACATCAGGGGAAAATGTAAACTTGGTTGCTGATGTTGTTCATTTCTTCCCAATTAATGGTGGTTTTTCATGGATAAAAAGTGCTGCTCGGTTATGGTCATTCCCCAGGTGCAATGGTGGTGCTGAGATACCAAGCCGACAGTCAGCTGTTGGTCAATGCTGGGCCGGCAGTGTGCGTCTGTCACCCTAGTCGGTGTAGTGTGCTCTGCACCGTTGCCCCTCATCTGCTTTTTTTTTCAGCCAATTCAGCATGTTGAATGAGCATCATAGGCCCTCCTTGAGTCTTGTGTACATCACTTGTATTTTGCACTGCCTTTATTTCAGGGCTTCCCTGTCTAATGGAGCATCTGATGGATTTTCCCCCAGTATTCGATTTCAGAAAAACCCCCACAGAAACAGAGATGCAAAGAGAAAGAAGAAGTAAAGTCAGGAGTGACTATAAAATCTCTAAAACAGATACAGTAACAAGGATGATATAAGGTGCCACTGGATAATCATGAGCAGCATATAAAGTGAGGTCAGACTGAAGTGACAGAGAGGATAGAGGCTGGGGGGGGGATTGTTGAGGACATTTGTTTGCAGCCTCCAGCTCTTGTAACACCATGCGTGTGAACTCCCATGATTGCCCCGTTGAGAAAAAGACAATGTAAGCCCCTTCCCAGCAATTACAGGCCTGGGAAAAGAATGTGAAACCCAACCTTTGTGGACAGCCGTCACCACACTATACAACAACCTGCAGATGGAGGGGATTGGGAGACGGGTGGGACAGACGGGGAGCAGTTGAATGGATAGATGGCAGAAATTCGAGGGCATCACTTCCTAGGAACAATTAGCTAGACACAGACGGCACTTCACATGAAAAACAAGCTTTAAAATATCGTTTGTCAAATAATCACTGCACGGAATGGCCTCCTCCTCAACACTCCCTGTGTCCTTTATGCAAGCATTTCATTTCCCTCCAGTTCACTCACCAGCTGAAGCCATGTTTATTTGTCGGGGTGTGTCTCTCCAGCAGAGCAGTGAGCTGCAGCAGGGAGAGCTTCTGGAGTAGATTCATCTGTAGCACAGACTGGCAGCTAATCTGGAGCTGGGCCGATGCCAAACTGGGCCGATGAGAGTTCTGGAAGCTCGGCCAGCGCAATTTCTGTGGTCTGGAGTACGTACAGGGAAAGAGAAGAGAGCACAAATTGAGATGTTATTAAAAAGAGCAGTTTAACTCCTGGGATCTGCACCATGCCTTTGTGTGCACAAAAACTTAGAAACAAAGCCGTACACAGTATTTGTAGTTTTATGTGCCAAGTGATCAGTTAAGGGATTACAGGGATTTATGTACACATCAATCGAGAGACTGTCTTAAAGACTAAAAACTCGTACGCCCCTCGAATGTAATTCTGCCTGTGGATTCCTGAAGGAACAGAAACAGTCCCCATGGAGACCAAGCAGCATTCCAGAGTATCCAGCAGCATTACGTAAGGAGAGAAGTCTCAGCGTGTCCCCATGTTTATCCTTTGCTGTCACTTTCTATGGAAAACTCTTTTCTGTTGGTGCCCCACTGTTTGTCTTTCTATTGTTTTCTTGTCCTTGAGCTTTCATGCATTTCGGTCATGTTTGTCAGGAGTTTTACAAAAGACGACTAAAAGCATGAGCATATTTGTTTGAATTATAATTTACTCTGGTAAAGGATCAGTTCACGCAAACAGTCACATTATGCTAGCATTATTGTATAGACACTGTATGAGCAGTCTGTCTCAAACAAGCACAGAAAATACTGCCTGACTGTTCCCACATTCCCCAAGCTGAGTACGAGCTTTTACCCTAAGGCAGACAATACAGGATGCCCATATTAAAACTGAATTATTTTAAAAATGAATTTGTGCAAACCTCAATTAAGATTTTAAATAATGTTGCTTGATGTTTAGGGGTTGTGTTGCACTTTGCTTATGGTGCTCTGTTGTGTGTTCCGGTGTTATGTGCAATGTATATAAGGCTGATGTGCAATACTGTTGTGTAGCATGTGTTTTTTTTATGGTGTATGGTTTTCATTTCTTCTGGACTATTATTGTAAGGCAGCAAGACTTGCGCAGCTCCTGAGCCCAAGACGAGTATTGTGTCGTATTGTATCAGACTGCATCGCATTTATGGACCCCAGGAAGAGTAGTTGCTACCTTGGTAGTGACTAATGGAGATCCAAATAAATGAATAAATAAAATCATATCGCATCGCATTACATGTAAATTAACATTACATGAAAAGGAAAAGTGAAAAGGCTGAAGACAGATTACAACACTAGTCAGGGGTTTAAATACAACACAAACTGAACCACTGCCACAAATCTCTGCATGTCAACTATTACTTAGAAATCCATACAGTGTTGTTGAGAATCAATGCAGTATGACAACCTCTGGGTCTCAAAAATAACTTGGAAGCCACTTGGCCACTTGAGTGACAGGTGGGTGCTGTCAGTTTACAAGTCGCTACCATGGCAACAACGTTGCTGTAGTTGTTGCTAATTCAGTGTCTTTCATGAAAATTAATTGAAATGTTTTGGTTGCCTAAAAAAAGTCATGTTCTGCGGTTGGTTGTACTAAATGACCCTCTCAAATGTTAAATGTTCTGTATATCAGTAAGTACATCTTGTTTTGATGGTTTTAAATCTCTTACAGTTAACCATGGCTATAAATGCACCAAACTAACCAAGCTAGCAGCAGAAATATAGTCATTTCTGGCTCCAAAAATCCAAAATAGCGACAGCCAAAATGCCAAACTCAGGGCACAAACCAGGAGTCCACAAACCAATGAGTGATGTCAAAAGAGCTACGCAAAGTATTTGATGCAGTTTGTGATTACAAAACATAAAATTGTGATTCTCTACTGCATTGATACTTTCTTAAACCCCTAGAACTGACCCTGTGACAGTTGTACTGCATCAGTAGGAAGGTAGTTTAGATTTACTGACCTGCTGGTTCTGGTTAGAGATGCCCCGACACCAGAATCTCTTCGCTCCCTCATCCCTTCCTCTCCCTCTCCCAGCGGGTTTCCTGTGCTGTCTTGATCACTCCCGTTCTCCGTCTCCTCCAGCCGGTTTTGCAGAGGGGAGGACGGACAAGGGGAGGCTGAGTCCAGTGCTGAATCTGAGTCTCCCTCTTCCTCTTCGTCCTCCTCCTCTTCCTCCTCTTCACCAGCCACCGCCTCTGACCATGCATTAACAAACCGCTGCAGGCCGCTGACATGTTGCAGCACTTGCTCCAGTTTGCGTTCATCCCCCTCTTCCCTGTCTTCCTCCTCCTCCCTCTCTGTGTAGGGGACGTTGTCATAAAAACTGAGCCGGCTGTCGACAGAGCCTGAGGAGCAACGCCGCTGGCGTCGACTTTGCCGCCCCCTGAGGATCACTGAGTTCCCATTATCATTCCCGTTGTTATTGCGTGAACTCCCGTCCTGCAGGGCTTTGGGGAAGGTTCCAGGCTTGTGACCTTCTGGTAAGTAGAAGAAGATCATGCCCTCCTCTTCCTCCTCTTCTTCTTCTTCTTCTTCTTCTTCAGCTTGTCTGCTATTGTCTTGAACACTGCAGTTGTTCCTGCGGTTCTGCTCATCCACTGTCATCCCATTACTGGCTTGGCAGGGGATGGGTGGGGCAGATTTGGGTGGGGGTGTTGGCTGTAGATCTGCAGCTTGGTGGGGAATGCTGAAAGGATCGAAACCCTCCAAATACATTCCTCCTCTCTTACTGGAGCCAGCTGCTGTGCTGTGGCTGCGAGCGCGAGTCACTGGGCTTGGAGTGCTCACTGCACTTCCACTGCTGGCTTCAGACTGGCTGCTCCCAGTACTTCCTGTGCTGCCGTTGCTGGTCTGAGTGGAGTAGGATACAGAGCGATTGCGGTTAAGTGTCATAGTCTGAGTGGGATTGCGGTGGCGATTGAGGTTCTGGTTGAGGTTGATACTGGAGATGTCCACACAATTGAGCCTCCGCAGCTTGTCATCATCCAGACCCTCTTTGATGACAGGGCCACTGATTTCTATCTTCCCTCCACTTGTGCTCCCCTTCTTCTTTCTCTTGGAGGTGGTGCCGCTACGCAGCCGTAGACTCTCCATCCTCTTGAGGAAGCTCTTCGCTCTTGAGCGTGTGCTTTTGCCGCTGCCACCTCCTCTGTCAAGACTTCCTCCCAGTCCCCCCATGCCTGTTTTCACATCAAAGGTGAACTGTCCGAGTGTCTCCAGAGGTGATGGAGGCATCCCATCAGACAGGGAGTCCTCATTTGCGCATCCTGACCCACCTGTGCCCGAGGAAGAACACATGCTAGCTACAGAGCTTGCACGAGTAGCGCCGGCAGGTAAAGTTTCACTTGTCAGGGCAGCTCCATGGCTCTTCTCTTCTCCTCTGCCACCACTCCCACTGCTGTGGATGGAGCCAACTTCAGGCTGCTCGCTGAGGTCGGTCAGTACACTCTCCGAACTATTGCCTTCACGCAGGGCGAGCTTGCCCTTCTGGGATACTTGGTCCTTGGGGAAAGGGGGTTGGGCAGCGTCTGAGGGCAGTGAGGAAAAAACCTCCAGCTCCTCCAAACGGGACCAGCGCTTACTGTCCCTCTGGAAGGTCCATCGGCCACTGATGGCACAAGGCTCGTCCTCATCGGAGTCTTCGCTCTGGATAGGGGAGAAGGAGGGGATAGGGGACAGGGAGAAAGAAATAGCAAGAAGAGATGGAAAAAGGAGAGGGAGGGAGAGGAACAGTTAGGGGACATTATGCACTGCTACATTTTCCATTTCTTCTCCAACATTCCTCACCTTGGTCCAGGAAACTTTCTGGAGTTATGGAATTAACTTTATAATTGTTGCACTTGCACTTTGCAAATGCAGTTCCTATTTATCCATCTAATTACTAAAAACAGAATTACTGATGTATGATGGCTGCCAAATGCCTCACAACACAAGAGCCTTTACATAAGTAATTGAATGAGGAATTCTTCTTGGAAGATATATAACATACCACTGACGCAATAAGACTATGGTTTTACATAATAGGATCTTAAACTGAGGTGCTGTGGGTAAGCACATGACTTGATAAAACAAAGATACTCATGGTCAACCAGACCATTTCCTGACTGCATGGACAATACATACACAAGACAAAGAAAAAAGGGACCATTACTGAGTCACATATAGTGCACATGCACCTTCACAAAATGCACACACCTCCCCCAGTTAAGTTAATCTATCTCAGGTCCCAGAGGGAGTTCAGGAAATTCCATTATGACCCCGATAGCTCACAGTGCAGCCAGCCAGACTGGGGTCGCCCCCCCCCCCCCCTATAGTCTTTGTCCCCTCTGATGACAGGGATATCAAATTATGTCTTCTAAGGAAAACTTCATCACCTTCTGTTTTATTTAATAAGATACAATTTTCAGTCTGTTCATCTCACTTAAGTTATTTCAACTGGCAGCGTAATAGTGGACTGAAAAAAAAAACTCACTCGATTTTATTATTCTAATAGGCTACCAAAAGTTTTATTTGCATGTGCAGTATTTATAATTTATAACAAAAACATTGAAACTTGGCATCTGTGTAGTGATACAATATTGCCATGCAAAACATCATGATACTATACTGTAACAATCTTTCCCCCACCCCTATTCTTTGGGTGTGTGTTTTTTTACAAGTCATTGTAGGTTTTCTACCTCACACTTGTTTATATTTATTATTTCATTCATTCATTCATTCATCTTCTAACCGCTTCATCCTCTTGAGGGTCGCAGGGGGGCTGGAGCCTATCCCAGCTGACATTGGGCGAGAGGCAGGGTACACCCTGGACAGGTCGCCAGACTATCACAGGGCTGACACATAGAGACAAACAACCATTCACGCTCACATTCACACCTACGGACAATTTAGAGTTATCAATTAACCTAGTCCCCAATCTGCATGTCTTTGGACTGTGGGAGGAAGCCGGAGTGCCCGGAGAGAACCCACGCTGACACGGGGAGAACATGCAACCCTCTTGCTGTGAGGCGACAGTGCTAACCACCACACCACAGTGCCGCCCATTTATTATTTCATGTGATTTGTATTTACATGTGTGAAACAAATAAACACAAACAAAACAAATCTGCCTGCTTTTAAACACACAAAAATGTACACACAAGTTGAGCTGGGAGATTCCAGGACTTCTTCACAGTTCCCAATCATGGTGGAGGCCCAAAGCTCATAAAACTAAACCACACGCCACATTTTAACCACCTCCTTCTCCTCACCTTACTCAGGCCCTATCTGTAATTTGAACTCACCGAAACACACAAAAAGGTTTAGAAAGCAACTGACTTGAGGTTTTTAAGCAATAATAATATTCCCCTTTAGATGCCAGGAAATCAGCGCTTCACAATAAAAAATTCCAGCAGAAAAATGATCAGATCCGCAAAATCCATGTTCCACTAGTTGAATGCCAGTGTTCCATTTTCACTGCTCACATGGACTCCACATACAGGCCTCATTAATGATATCATGTTCAGTGGAAACATGATGTAATTTCAAATAAAAATGAACAGAGTGCGATCTATCCCTGCTACGTACAGTTCTATTTATTAAAGTCAATGACTTAAAGAGGACAATAGAGACTTTCGTGACATTTTCAGATTCCATTGTGGCTTTTCTCTCAAGTTACGTTGGTTGGAATGTGAGATAACCTCACAGAGAACCGTGATTGGCCAACAGAGCGTCGACCATTTATCAACATTCTAGAGATATCTTATCCTCAAACCATCAAACCACCAAAGCATTCACTGCAACGGTGGGCGCTTTGAACGTGACGAGGAGTCTGCAGAATGAAAACTATTTATTATTACAATTCCACTGACAGAGAGAACGATCCAGAAATCCGGAAATGGGGAGTTTAGATTTAAGAGAGAGGGATTGTTAGGACACGAGGAGATCAATGCATTCCTAAGCTGTCTGAGGGGGGTTGTCATCCTACAAAGATGGCAAATAACTTCTTTGACTCCTCTAGTCTTGTGGACTCCTGAAATGAAAGGTGACACAGAAAGGGTCATCCTAATGAATACCACCACACACAGAACAAGGATGTTACTATGTAGCACTTCAGGCCGTTTGGGAATTAAGGCTGATTTGTACAAAAAGAAGCGATTCAGTCAGTCTAGCCAGTCTGTCAATAAGTCAGTTTAGACTAATTTACGTGACCTAAATCTGCGATATTCACAGAATTATCCGCTTTTCTTCCAAGCGACCTGTTTCCTTGAAATGTAATCTAAAGAGTGTGCTGTTTGAGGGAGTTAAACTGATCTTAAAAGCTACTTTAAAACACACCATATTGCACTCAGTCAAACACCCTTATGAGTGTGATCACAGACAAGAGATGTTCAGCGCTTCGTTCTGCAAGAGTGCCACAAAAGCAGCACACTAAGTCCTTTTATGGTGAGCCAGAAGTATGAGGAAGTATTTGAGAAAGAAGGGGAGCACGCCTTGAGTAGGGGGAGGTCCTGGTGAATGCAACCCCTTCATTTAGACATTAAAGCTACCCTCCTTCCCCCTAGGGTCCTCACAGCCCACTTGATATAGAAATAAACCCAACAGGTGCCTTTTCATTAAATGAGATGAGAGAAAACACAGCTTCGCCCAGTGGCCATGGGTGAACTGATGGTTGAGGTGAGGGAATGTGGTTAAGGAGACTGGCAGAGGGGCTTTTCAGTAAGGTGTGGGGTTTATGTGTGTGTGTGTTCACTTACTCTTTTTCTTTGCGGCGATATCTCCAGTCTCATTAGAGCACACTTGTTGAGGGTGTTCAGTCTCCTGCAAACACATGCAACATTGTTTACATTTAAAGCGTCATAGCTGCCTGACGTTTTCCTTAAACACTAACCTTTCATCACCAAGAGGATGTATGATGGAAGAAAGGATGATATGGGAGGAAAAACAGAAGAGAGGAAGAGAAAGACAGAGGGGGGAGTGCGGGTGCAGCCGGGCTGGCTAATGAGCTGCTGAAGGATAATCTCCACATGAGCGGGGAGGGAATGAGAGGGAAGCAGAAAAGGAGAGAGCGAGGAGAATGAAATCTGCTGGAGTGGTGACGAAAACTTGGGGAGGGGACAGAAAGCTTATCCCCTCCAGCCACCTGGAGAAGGGGAGCAAGGGGGTGGTGGTGGTGGTGGTGGTGGTGGTGGTGGTGGGGTCCATCCTCTAGAGAGCTCTTAGAGCAGATCATGTAACAATGGAGAGATGAAGGGATGGGAATAGGGGGATAGTCGGGGCTGTGGGAAGGGGGGTGGCGCTGAAAGGCTGCCAAGAGAGGAGACATTGAGATGATAGTTTCCAGATGTATGGAGGGACACCTGCTGTGGTTTATTACTGAGAGTCAGAATCTGATGAAGGAGTTGACTCCATTAAAGAGCCATTAACCTCCTCCTCATATGCTAATTAATATCACAGGGACACCAACTAGGATGCAAACCAGTCCTCTCCAATGACACTCACTGTCATCAAGCCCTTTTTCAAATACATTAGCAACTGCCTGAAACTTCAAATAAACAAAGCTTTGAAACCATTAATTCCCCACTGTCATATGTTTTCCACAACATGGTTGTAGAACAGTGAGGCGGCATAACAGTGTAAAATTCCAGCTTTGAAAAGGCTGTGTAAAAGGGGCTGTAGAGGGCATTGCGTGATCATATCATTCAGCAGTGAAAGGTAGGTGTGAGATATGTGCCTCCCGCGGCAATCAGAGAGAGAAGAAAATAAAGAAAGTGAGATATGGACATAGAAAACTAAATGTAGAGAGGACAAGGTACAGTGCATGGCTCCAATGTGCTTATCGTGTCATTCTTTCATCTCATCGGCAACTTTCCAAAGCATGCCTCCTTTTGAAGTCATGCCCTCATGGTTTTGTTTGAGGGGAAAACTAGAGATTGAAGGAGAAGAATGGGGCATAACATCAAAAGAAAGAGAAAAGATGAATGAAAGGTTCAGTATGATGATGAGTAATCTCACCTGCAGAGAGCCTCGATTGCGTCCCGATCGAGGAAGTCATGGTCCCTGGTGACTGAAGAGATGTCGATGGGAAACTGAGCATCTAAACAGAGAGTGTCTGATCAGTTTGGGCATCTCGCTACCAATCAGTGTGTTCAGATAAAACTAAAGATACAACCCCTGGCCTTAAAAAACACCCACCCACTCAAACACCCATTAGAGCCTTTCGTCCCACCTTCTCTCCCCCATACAGCCTTGATGAAAAGCTAAAAGAGGAAGTAGCGTCTTAGCCGACCAAACAAACACAG
This sequence comes from Epinephelus lanceolatus, assembly GCF_041903045.1. NCBI lineage: Eukaryota > Metazoa > Chordata > Actinopteri > Perciformes > Serranidae > Epinephelus > Epinephelus lanceolatus. The sequence continues at coordinate 7,279,617 of NC_135736.1, read as the reverse complement.
CTGCAGCTTTCAGACTGGGCAGACAGGGGGGATGTGGAGCACAGAGAGAGAGAGAACAGGGGATTGATTGAAGAATGACAATAGGTACTCCACTGCTGCTCAGCGCTCCCACTTCCTTTTCTCCTTCTCCTTCTTTCTCCCTAGTCTACCTCATTAACAGGATCACTTCAGTGGCAGTTTAAGCATGAAGAACATTTCAGCAGTCTGGTACAGAGATGGATTTGAAGATGTTTCTGGAATGTGTTGGCCCAACCCAAAATGGGAATCTTGCATCTAAACCAAACCCCCCAGGGGTGATGATGATAAGAAAATGCCGCTCAGGGGAGGCCAGCACCTTTAGCCGACTGTACTGAATCAGGCCTATCAGTCTGCTTATCTTTAGTGGGGCAATAGTCTTGACAGCACACACAATAGAGATTGTCCTACAGATACAAGGGACAGAAAAATCAGCACAAATTCCTTCTTATGTGGAGACGGCTGCAAACCAGTGCCGGTGTGAAATCTGTGATAGACTGTGGTTTCGGAGTTGCAGTTTGTGCATTTATAAAACCAGTCTCATCACCTGAGCAGAAACACAATGAGCTTCCCATTCAAATAGGAAAACTTTCACGGTTAAGCAGCAACCAGCAATGATCCATTGACAATGGCAGCTTGGTCCTGCTGTCATCATCCTGTGGTTACATAAGGACAGCTGGTATGCCCGCGGCATGCCATAATATCTCTGGAGTAGCTATATGGAGTGTAAAGAATGTTTGATGTATATCAGTGAGTTTGTATTTAAAACTCAAAGGTCGGGCATTGCATTCTTTGTCAACCACATGTCAGTGTATGAGTAACTTGGAAGGGTATACAGAAACATGTTTTGTGTTTATTTTAACGAGGTATGAAAGGCCTTTGGTCATCAAAGAGTTACTACATAAGTTACATTATAGTTAATGTTTAGAAAATGCTGTGCTGCTGTGGTTTATGTGGCTTTTCCTGCATAAGCAAAGCAATGCTCTGGTGCATAGGAAAAAAACACAGGCAGCCCTTACTCCTCAGGAATGTTATGCTGAGTGTGGTGTGTGTATGCATGCACAGGAGCAGGTGTGCATAATGATGTTTTGTATGCTTGACAAAGGACATTTTCTGCATGAGCTAAACATCAACAGGTGTAAATTTCCAAAGAGGTGTGTGCTCACAGATTGGCAGAATGACCACTACTCTTACTTGTGAACTCAATTCAGGGCTGTGACAATAACTGCATTACAGTCATGTAAGGATACGGCAGTGATGAGATCATCACCATCACCACTGCATTTTTTTTGGGGGGGGGGGGGGGGCAAATAAAATTCACAAATAAAAAGTGCCACTTGCCTCTGTTTATAGTCACCTCTGTGTAGCCTAACTCTGTCCCACCCCCAGCACTATCTGATTTGTTGCATTGATTATTGGTCATGGATAACAGCCTATTAACACTGCTATTAACAAATTTGTGGTTAACCACCAAACCGCAATTATATACAACCATAGCCCAGCAGCCCTGTCTCAGTGTAACAAAAATTCAAGGGATAATATTTTTATTAACAACCCAACAACAGTAGATCTGCCCTACTGATTTCAGTTCAGACTTTTTCAGATCAGACACACTTAAAGGATCTAAAAATAGACCCCTTCTTTTCTTAGCTAAGAAAAGAAGGGTGATGTATATAGTAAATAGTGATTTAGATACATTTCATTTTTTTCCTCACTGGACGGAGGTAAGGGCATGACATATTGAAACATACTGACATGCTGTAATGTAAGAGGTCTGGTATCTCGGATGATAAGTAGGACTGTACTGTCTGATCTGATTGAGGTGACCTGTAAAACAATTTGTCTTGCTTCCTTTTTTCCCCTTTCTTTGTGATTTGGTAGTATGTTACAATTTCCAATTTAAAAAAAGATTGTTTGATGTGGTAAAATTTCAAAAACTCACAGGTCACTGATGTAACAAAACAACTAGGAAAATCTGTCTGATTCTACCAAGATTCCCAGTATAACTGTGGCTTTCTCATACCAGCACCAACTTGGTATCCTCAGTACTACTATATGGTTGTGGTAGAGTGGGCTGGCTCTTACCTTCATAAAGCTGGGCGTACTGTGGGAACCCTGCTGCTCGGAGCCAGGTACAGGCCTCTTTGGCTTCGATCTCTGCAGTTGACAAAGGTGAGAGAAAACAAATGGCTTGTTAGATGTTGTAGCAGCCACTTGGATCCATCTGAACAGAAAATATAATCAATGTTTGTAATGAGATCCTCTGACATAAAGGCTTGTCTTTATCATCACTGAGGCGTAAAAGGTTATCCTGTCCAAATATCAAAATGAGACAAAACTCTGGGACTGAGCACTCTGACATGCTAGCAGCTTATCAAATGTGAACCCCTTGACCTTATTAGCTATCTCACACTTGGTCACTCTCCTCTCACATGCTTCTAAAGCTGCAGCTCAAAGCATCCTTCGTGCAAATTGTGTTAACCCCCTCACACGCCCAGTGTGTGCCACTTAAGCTCCTTATCAAGGTAAGGCAGCGCTATCTGTTGTTCACACAGAACAGAAAACGTATGTGAAGAGTCTTTTCTTATACAACACAACTGTACCCATGGATACTAATTTGTCATTTTGTGATATTCCTTAGTTTTCTGGGTTTGAGTTTTTAACAAAAATATGTCATCTTGTAAACGCCCTCCAGCATCTGTTCCCTCATGATGCCAGTATGGAAAATTTCAGGCGCTTCAGTTATTTAAGATGCATGTAGAAAAGATTGATGTATGCTTCTCATGTGTCCATCAATACCATTACCACGATCCAACATGTTCACAACACTTCTCCAATGCTGCCAGACAAACTCTATCCGTAACTGCCTTTAAACACAAGGTGTGATATTTGGGCTTGTTGTGCTAAGTACTGACTGGATGTCGAGGTCCACTGTGTTAAGAGGAGCCATGGTGATGTCTCCCAATTATCTGTGAAAGCCCTTTAGTCGACATATGCCAAATGGCTGCTCAAACCCCAGCCTCCTCAATTGCTCCATCAACCCCACTGGAAGCAGTTTGAAGAAAAGAAGACAGACAGAAACATGTCTCCAGGCCTTAAGGAGCTGACTTTACAATGTCCTCTTTAGTGACATGACAGCAAGTACAAATGTAGCAAGACCTTGAGACCTGAAAGACCTTGAAACCTGTAAACAAAACCAGTGGAACAAAGGCAGGAAAAGACACTGATAAAAATGGATGAAAGTGACAGCATATAGAATGACTGCAAAACATGAAAGCTGAATACAAGCTAATCCCGTTACAAGTGTGAGAACTTTGTGTTAAGTCTGAAATTCAGGCAGGATAGTTAAAAGTTGCATTTAGACATTATAGTGATGTGGTTTACACTTTTAGTAGGGCTGCTATGTTTGACTGAGCGTGACTGAGCTAATAGTAACCACCGGTAAAGAGATGCAGAGTAGTTTATTTTATCTTCGAAACACCAGCAGTTCCACCTCATTTCGTGGCTAAATTACACCAAGGAATTGTTGGATTTTTTTAGCTCAAGCTCAAGAACTTCAGCTCAAAAGGAGAACAGAGTAAAGACTGGAGAACTAGATAAAACAAAGACTACAGTGCAATAAATAATGTCAAACAAGAAAGACATTACCAAATGGGAACTGGCTTGATGTGGACAAAAGAAAGGTAACCATAAAAATTGTCAGCCAGACAGATAGGTCAGACTGCTGCAAAGGGTCTGGCCTCAACCATATACGAGCATTTACATACCAACAACAAGCCTAGACGGCAGACAAACCCACTAACGACAAGGTGTGACACGACCAAGACAGGGTCTCCCCTCTGCCACTGCAGGGGCCAGCACCCCTGAAGCAACCGCTATGACACCAGCGTGCACCCAAGTGTCAAATAACACATTAACAACTGTGTCTTAACGCTGATTCATTTGACAAATGAGCTCTATTTCTCCTTGCAGACGTGAGCTGTCTCAGAAGCTGTGTGGGTGTGTTGAGCCGAGTATTTTTGGAGCATAGTGAACCAAGAGGAAAAAAACGAGGGGTAATTATACCCACATTCTTGAGAGCGAGCACTGCATAGAACTCGAGATTCTTGTGTTTGCTTGTGCATCTATGTGTGTGTGACTGTGTGCACATGCAAGTCTGTGTGTGTTTGCAAAGACTGACCTCATGTTTAAAGACAAACCACTCAAAAGACAGTAAAGCTATTGAGATGCAAATTAGACATACAAACACGTGGTTAGCTTTCCACCCCCCACACCCCAAAAAGTGGGCTATGGGATCCATTAAGTGCCTTTGGAGGGAAGCTATCCAGTGACACACCCCATTGGGCTAGAATGTGTGTCAAATCTACTTTACAGTGACATAATGTGGACTTGGTGTGCCTTGGAAACAAAATAATGACACCAGTATTCAGATGGATAAAACTGAATATTTGTCACTGCACCGCATTGTGGCTCAGTTCATTCACTGAGTGAAGCATGAATATTTTTCCATCTTTTGTTTGGCTGCAGGAAGTGGACAGGGGCATGGGGCATCTGGCACAAACAACCTAACAATAGAGCCCCACACACACATACACACACAGTCTTATGCATCTGTAATTGAAAAAAAAAGTTGGATCAACAAAGCTGTAAAAGAGGTTTACAAGAATATCCAAGCTTCATAAAAATGTCCCCCTCCGACACCCCGCCAGCTCCTTTACTTTTCTGTTTACTTCCATTACTTGAGATTTGTGGGTGTATTTTATTTCATGTCCTCCCTCACTTACCACCCCAATTCCTTAGCCCTCGCCAGGGAACTACCTCACTTCCTCTTCCTGCTTCCCTCACAGGAAGAGAGCCAAGCGGCGCTGCAGTGGCCGCCGACCACCCGGCTGTAAGGCCCTGCCTTCGTTTGTTCCTGGCCAGATAATAGGCGGGGAGGCAGCCAAGACAAACACTGGCTCCGGTGATTGTGTGTGCTTACCATACGTCCTCGTGGCTAAAGACAGCTACAAAGCCACTCTGGACGAATGTATGTCTTACAACAAACACTCAAATATGACAAAAAGAAATGCTGATCGCTGAGTTATTCCCAAATAGAAACCTGGATAATGACGGTGATATCTGGTCTACATGTGCCAAGCTGGCTGAAGTACAATAGATTACAAATGTGAGAGGAGTCAGGCCAAAACCAAAGTACTGAAAATACTCTCCTCCGTGTCCTCACAAACTAATTATGCCACAGTTGACCACACACTTCCTTCTGTGCAGTGTAATTTCTGGAGCAGCACATTCAGAACACATTCCTCTGCATGTTAAGGTTTAGTTTTTTCTCATGTAGCAACAACCAGAGGTGGGAACATGTCATTGTTTTGCAGGTCACAAGTAAATCTCAAGTCTTTGCACTCAAGTCCCAAGTCAAGACCGGCAAGTCCCAAGTCAAGACAAGCAAGTTCTTAGTCAAGTCCCAATTCAAGACTGACCAGTCCCAAGTTAAGACAAGCAAGCTCTGAGTCAAGTCTCAAGTCAAGACCAGCAAGTCCCAAGTCAAGACAAGCAAGCTCTGAGTCAAGTCTCAAGTCAAGACAAGCAAGTTCTGAGTCAAGTCCCAATCCAAGACTGACAAGTCCCAAGTTAAAACAGGCAGTTCCCAAAGTCTTAATTTTTTTGTTTTGTCTCGCAAACAAGTCATAAACCAAATTTAATGTCATCTAAACAACATAGTAATGTTAATTAAGCATTAGCTTGCTAACTATCATGATAGCCTCGACTTACTGTTCTTATACATCTTCATATCATACTATTGGGAGCTGTTGCATCATCGTCTTTTTGAACTGCACATTTTGGATACTGCAATTATTTTTTAGTTGTCCACCACCTAGTTTTTGTATGCAAACCAAAGTATCTTTGGTATCATCTTTTTCAACTTGCATGCAGTAACGTAATGTTAGTTCTTCATAGTGGGATTGGTTCAAATAAAGTGGATCTGGGTAATTAAGAGTCTGCTTGCTAGGAATGGATAGCATTAATGTTAGTTGATTCAGAAAATGAAGAGAAGTGAACTGATTTGTGGGTATTAAAATGACACATTTTTAAATCTTTTGGTTTGGGGAAGGTATCAAGCATATTCAAGTCAAAAGGCTCAAGTCCAAGGGAAGTCACATGTTACTGGTGTTTAAGTCCAAGTCGAGTTGCAAGTCTTTTTTGATTTTGTCATGTCTAAAGTCATCAAATTTGCGACACAAGTTTGACTTGAGTCCAAGTCAAGTGACTAGAGTCACACCTCTGGTAACAAAGGATGAAAACTGATACAGATACATGTAGTTATTCTAAATTACACAGCAGTTCACAAAAATTTAGTTAGCATTCTGTCATTTTGACAGCAGTGACTATCAGGCTACGAGCCATAGGAGTCTTTTCCTGACTGCAAAAAGTAACCTACTAAATCAAACCTTTCTCCTGTTTGTGGTCTAGTTGGCTTGGTGACAGACAGACAAACAAACAGCTGGGGTTAGGTTAATACATGAATCTTAGTATAAGCCAGACCCTCTGGTCCTGCTGAGGGAGGCCACACAGGATGTCTGAAACATGTCCGTCAGGTGGGACAGAGAAACAGATGGATATGTGGCTAAAACCCAACTGGCCTCATAAGAACAAGATACATGGAATAAAATGTTAGGATCTCAGATTGTTTAGAGGCATTTTAAACTAGATGTATCATTCTGTGGACAGATATGCAGGCAAATCCCCTCAGTTGGAATGAAAAAAGATAGCTACACATTAGTTCTGGCTGATGTGAATGAGCAGAAACAACACAGTGAGACACACTCCCTCTCAGTGGGAAAGAAAGATGAGAGCGATTATCGGCTGATAACATGACTAATAAGAGCCAATCCGATGCTAATAGAGATTTCATATGGATCACAAGTGGCTTTTCTCCTGGAATTTGGCCAAAGCTGCGCTGCCAGTCAGTAAGCCTAACTCACTGCCCAGCGGTATCCACTTCTAAAATTATCCATCATACTCTTTGCTTTCCTTTTCCCTGCTGTCACCCTCGTCTCCTCTGCTCTCTCTGCTTATTTCAATTCTGCTCACCCCTTCTCCTCTCTCCTTTCCTGTGGCAGGAAATTCTCACAATTGCCGGCCAAAATTTCCCTCCATTGCAGGAGGCAGCAGGATCTGGCCTGGCCTGGTCTGAATACTGAGCTCCAGTGGGAGTTTGTTAGCAGCTAGCAAACAAAGGATGCTGCTCCCCGCCTCAAAGACTCTGTTGCATACATGGCAAACTGGAGGTCAAGAATCTGAATACAGTTATCAAGACTAGGGCTGGCATCTTTGAAGTTGGCAAATTGAGAAGAATGCTTGACTAACAACTGCTGTGAATTGACTTGGCTTATCTGGAATTACCCGCTCATCGCTGGGTCTCAAAGTTCCGCCTGTAAAAGAACCCAAAAGGCAGGCAGAGGGTTCTTATCAACCCCAGGTCTGAGTGGCTCCTTTCTGAAGGAGCTGCGAAGTGGCTCTAGACAGGTGATATGATAAACCAGGCCAGACTCTTTGGCTCAGCACTAATCTACAACAAGCAAGGCCAGGAGCCTGGATGCTGCCAGTGTTTGTCCTTCACCTCAACAGTGACAAGGACAAACTCTTAAAGCATCCATGAACTTGATGAAAGTGATTCTGATTGATTCGTGATCTGACACCTTGTGAGACTATTTCATGAACGGCAACAACATCCTTAACAGCTTGAATCTGTCTAATAGCATCAGGACAACTGGAGACAACAGCTTTTTTTAACGTGACCAATGTGAAATCCCTCCAGTACTCTTCTGGAATGCAAAGATGGCCGATAACAGATTTTCCTCCTGATGGCTATCATGTTTTCTGATTCCACGGTTGAGACAGCTGGTGCTTGCTGAGGGGGTCTGGCTGTTAGCTAAGTGAGACGATGCCAGGAATATCGCCATCTGGCTGGCCTTAAGCTCTACTCTGATGACACACACACACACACACACACACAAAAGAAGCATGAGGTTACTACGAATGGTCCATTCCAGTCACAGGCAGACAGGGATGCATGGACACACACAGACATGCAAACACACAGCTGGTCCATATGGATCATCACAGCACTAACCCCACAGGCCTCTGTGCTCCCTGCTGACAGATTTATGCTCACACAGAGAGTCTGAGCTGTGGATCAGGTGACTGGGCATATCCAAAGCCTCTGATAAGCCTTCCACAGCCAGGTGACAGCCTACCTGCCAGGGACCCCCCTTGATAGCTATCCATTCATAAACAGATCCCAGGACAGCCTGGTACCTTCAGCAGAGGGAAGGTAACAGCACAATTGAACACATGTGTCTCCTCGCATGGGGACATGAAGAAACAGTGTGCCAGCTGGATGTAAATCTTTCAGATAAGGCCCCAGCTCACTTCCTGTTTCACAAAGAGTGCAGTTTAGTGTGTTTCCTTCAGTTGCTCTTCTCCCAACACAAACACCAACTACTTATCCACCACTGGTTGAAAGACACAGAGACTCTAAGTAGATAAAATAGGGAGAATAAAAGATTGTGGTTCCTAGTACTTCTGTATCTTTCTGTTGCAAAGAGTCACTCATTAAGTGTATGTGGAACAGAGTTGCAACAATTAATTGATTAGTTATTAACCAATAAATTAACCGCCAACTAATCTGAAAGGCAATTTATGACTGTGAGTAATTTTTGAAGAAGAAAGGGCCAAATGCTCTGATTCCAGCATCTTAAATGTAACATTTTCTGCTTTCTTTACTGCTCTATGACAGTACACTGAATATGTCGGGTCCTGGGCTTAACAAGACATTTGAGGATGTCATCTTGGGCTTTGGGAGACACTGATGAACATTTTTTTTTTTACCATTTTACAGACCAAAAAACGAATTGATTGATCAAGAAAAAAAATCAACAGATTAACAATTAAAATAATCATTTGCATTTCTAGTGTGGAAGTATGGTGTCAGTGCCATACTGTCTCCACATTACTGACACTGTCTGTGTCTATGAGCACGTTCTCAATGGCTTTATGGCTCAACTGAACCTCTGCTGTGCTCCTATCTGTTCCAGACCTGAAATAGCTGATAAGGGGCCATGTGTTGGAACAAACAGTTAAACAATTGAGTCAAAGAAGGGCCAAAGCCTACAAATCAAGTTAAGCCTGCCAGCCGCTGGACTGAAAACTGGATTTTTACGCAGCCACAACACATCCACCTCAAGTCCCCCCTCCACAAAAGGTCGGCAGTCAGGCAAACGGCACAGGCACTTAAACAAACTGGGGGTACTAACATGGCAAACGTGTCGCGGACTGGTACCATACCGTCTGATAATCTTTCAAGACACAAAACACGACTTAACCTGAACATTCCAGTTCGCGACCCTGTTTCCACACACGGATCACAGTTTCATTTAATCCAGTTCAAACCGTCGAGTGCGCGCTGCGCTGCTGGAAGCTCCCCTGGGCTGTGCATCAGAGGGGAAAGACTTTTCTGTAAGTTAGGATCCGCGCAGGGTCGTGCGTAACTCGGGAAAAGTCACAGGCAAAAGAAAACAGTTTTTAGGGAGTTGAGAACAGAGGTGAAGTCACTGGAGACGCGGACTTTTATGCGCAAAGTGAGGGAGATTTCTTATCTGACAGCCCGCAGCGCTGCGCCCTAAAGACGGCTTAAAGAGTGTTTTACCTGAAGGTTTAAATTCAAACAAACATTCAGTATCTTAAATACTACAAGTAACCAACAATAAGGCGACTGATTATCCCTGCCAGTGAGCTTTACATCTCATGGATAAACAGGAATCTGCTTGATTGTATTGCCACATATTTACTTTAAACAATAAACCACAAACAATTAATTGAATGTAATGACTGAGGAATCTACTTACGTGTTAATATCATGTTTTAATGTCTCGGTCGTGACCAGCCTCAGCATAAACCCAAACTCCCGGGTGCGCCCCGGCAGGCTGCGGCTGTCCACAGTCAGCTCTACTCCACCGTTAGGACGAAGCCCGCATGACAGATCCAGCGGAAAGAAAACTTAAACTATACAGTCGGCTTCAAATGTCCTGAGAGCGCTGCGCGAGACAGTAAATCCATGGTTATCATCTGATCTGGCTGCTATACACAGATTTCCACAATGCTTCAGATCCGTCCAACGCTGTGAGTCCCTGAATGAAGCGATCCCCGGCAGGAATGTGAATGGAGAGGAGTGATTCAAGCTTTAGGAATGGGCAACTCTGCTATGGCTCCACCCCCACCTCCACCCGCTCCGCTGCTCCCCACCTGGTATCTGAGAGCTGGACACACACAGGTCCGCTCAGAGCAACAGCAGGCTATCATGTGTGGGGAAGAAGTTTATAACGACTAGAATATAATGTCATAATAATGTGTCAAAGCGCACTGATCGTGACACCAAATGGTTTTGTTTGATTTCTGGTCTGAGCTTCATCTAGGCTAATAACTTCTGTTCATCCTCTTATTGCATATTTGATCTGATTTAATTCATTGATTTTACTTGTCTTTAAAAATGTGCCTACCAATCGCTGTATATAAAACCGAAAGTGATTGACTGTGCTCCGCGGGATTCTCCTCTGTTCATTTCAGCTCCTGGCTCGTCTAAGCCTCAGCCACCTCCCCTAACAGGCAGCAATAGACCCGGAGCATGATGCTCGTTTTGCATATCATTAGAAAATACTGGAGACAACTGAGAGACGCTCTTTTGTGACGGGAGATTAGTCTGAAAAGCGCAAGTGGCGCAGTGAAAAGAGAACTGTTGCAGGTATGGTAATGCCTTTGCCCCAGCCCCTGTGCACGGGGAGCATGACGCACGTACAGGATGACTCCATAATAGCACAGTCAGTCCTAGATTCAGATTTTCGGAAATCTTGATGATGTAAACACTTTCATAGAACTACACTTTAATCTCACTTTGCAGACATAAACAAATACGTTAATTCAATTACCATAGTATCTCTCCATCCACCCAGCCATCCGTGTCCATCCACTTAGCCTGGGGCAGCAGGCTGTGCAAAGTATTCCATTACTTTGCAACAGTACTAGGCCTACAGTACAGTACTACAATACTATACAGTACAGTACTACTGTAACACAAGGCAGTAATTATAATGTATAGTGGGTTGGGGGGGCATGGCTCATGGCTCATGGGCATATTCACCAAATGTTCATATTTTTATGACATTATATTTGTCAGATAACCCATGTGAAATCCACAGACTGTATAATGAAGATGGACGATATGGCAGCTCCCCTAAAATGAAGCCAAAACATCTCAATCGCCCCCTAGTGGCTGGCTGCAATACAGGTCATAAGTCCCGCCCCTTCCATGTTAGCGGACAGGACAAACAAAACGGCAAATTTTTCCCAAAGATGGTTTCTGTCATTTAAGTAGTTCTTATCATGCTGGTTGTTTGTTCAAGTGGGCGGGGGGGGGGGGGGGTGGGGCATGATTGACAGCTGTGTGTACCACTCAGTGTGCTTGCAAATCAATGGCACTCATGGCAATTGGTGGGACGGATGTACTGACAGGAAGTTGATACCATGCAAATTGCTACTGCACAGACTCCAAATGGGCATTTGCAAGGGGTTAGTTATTTCTACCTCTACTGCTACGCTTCATTCCCCCCCCACCCCACCCCCCACCAGAATAAAAGTGTTGTTTTCATGCAGCTTTGTAATTGGTCTATTTCAAAACAGTCTGCCCAGTTTCCACCTCTTCCTTTCAGGAACCTTTAATCCACAGTTTTCTAGAACTCCTCAATGATGTCAACATTTGGCATCATCTAGCTCTGTGTTATTGCCATGGTAACACACAGGCGCTGAGGTGGTGCAAAAAGGGAAAGCCAGACGAGTCACCGTGTGGCAGGGAAAGACATGTAATCCAAAGCTTGGACTGTGAGGAAGGGAAAGGATGATGCAGAAAATCCTGGCTAAATGTGCTGTCTGTTGTTGGCTGCCACAGCGGTCCCAGCTGACTGAGGAGTCACAAGTGATTCACCCAAAAGACATCCTGCCAGCTATTAAAGTGAGCAAAATCATGAGTCTGAGAGTCCCACCCTCTGGTGGGAGTCATTTGAAATGTTTGCCCAGAGGCCCCAGTTTAAAACCTGGTGAAATACAGTGGATTTTTATATGCTTTACATCTGTAATTAATGTTGACAGCACTTTTCATTCAGCACCACGCCTCTAAAATCCCAAATAAGTGCATTTGGATTTCTGTTATTGGAGTTTGTTCAACAGAGCGATGCCTACCATACAGTACAAGACTTTTAAAAGACTACAGTCTGACACCCTCTCACATCTAAAGACAGTGTGAGTTTTAGTCACACACTAAAAGACTTTGCAAAGACTGGAGATCTTGCAGGGGTTCTAATTTGCAAGATTACAGCTAGATTTCTTTGTGAGATTATTTTCCATCCTCCTCCTTTTTGAAAATATTAAGCCAAACTCCCTTTAAGATATACAACATATTAACAATTACTCACATGTCCACAAAAACACGATTCTAGAAACACAAGCTAAAACAGGCTGTTCTAACAAATTTTTCGTATGTTTTCCTAAGAAAAACCAACACACCCAAATTCGTACACATCCCACGTATTATGAAAGGCTGCGAACACATGACCGATGATGGCAGTGAAGAGGAAGCAAACCCGAGCACTTCTAAGGAGGCAGGTTGGGGTGGTGGATGGGTCAAAAAAAGACACTCGCCCGGGACTTTTCCCTGGAGTCGCGTGTTCGGATCCATGTGAACTTTCAATGAACTCTGAGTCACGTAAAGGTACGTCCTCACCATGTTTCTTTTCCTAAACCTAACCACAGTAACTTTTATTGCTTTAACCTAACCTCCATGACTTTAATTACATAACTGTACATTAAGGACGTAACATCACTTGTGGGGTGCAAATTTGTAAGATATCATGTGATCTGTAGAACCATTCTATGAGAATATGTTGGATAAAAGGCTTCATATGCTAACAGTATACCTCTCAATTCTGCATTAATTTATGAGTGCTGGCTGGCAGATCAGATGCACGCTGAATTAAATACCAACCGTTGTTGCCTCCACAGCTCTACCAGTTTTTCTCCTTTTACACAGTCCAAGAGAACTAACTTGTCCACGTTCTTGCGCCTCCCCAGAGTCCCCTCCATCTTACTGTCTACCTGGTTTGCTGTTTCCTGTTTGGTGCTGGAGAGAGCACAGCTATTGGTTATTGGCAATGTTTACGTCATTGAACTGCAGTATTTGCATGAACTAAGACTAAAAACTTATGATAATATTGAACATTTTGTTGGAACGTCACGACTAGAAAAAGATTGACTTTAGACAGCATGGACTGAGTTTTATGACCAACTTACACCAAATGATTGAGATCATGGGACTGCACACAAACTGATACAAAACTCATGATTTTACGCCAACATTGAAAATTGGTCTGCGACAATGAAATCGCTTGAAAAATCGTTTGATGCAAGGCCGTCATTAGATGTTTTTGGTGTTCAATTGAATCCAAACTTGAGTAAATTCACAATGTGATTGAAAAAAAGTGGTTGATTTTGCAGTTATTATTTTTATCTGCACATACAGAGGAGTCTGTGGGAACCCAAACAGAAGTAAAGCCAACAACAAGCAGCTTTTCAAAAACTGAATGCAGCCTGAAAGAAAGCAAAGTTTCCTGATTTCTCGGAATAAGATCACGAAATATTCCACGAAAGAGTAAGTAAACAATACTATGAATCCGACAATTCAGGATCAACTTTCAATACAGCTGATACTTTCAAGTATTTAACATCTGCTGCCGCAAACACATTTTGGCCAAAATGCCTTATGCTTTGCTGCCCATGTATTCATCCAGCTCAAGCATAAGCACATCACAAATCAAATAATACCGTGGAAAACATGCTCTGCTAAGTTCATAAATGGAGGTGTTTTTATCAGAAATATGTAACCTGGAGGGAGGGAGAATGATAATTATGGTCTGTTAGTGTGTGTGTGAGAAAGAGAGAGAGGGATAGGGGATGGATAGAGAGAGAGAAAGCAAAGAGAGGAAGGAGAGATGAAGAGAGATTACCAAACAAGGCCAAATCCCTGAGCCACAAAACCCGACCACCCAGGGGCTGCACCCAAAACCCCAACCCAAAGCTACCCTCCGCTGAGATGGGTCAACAGCCCAGTGTGGAGTTGAGGGGGTTTGCGCTCTCAAGTTGTTTTGTGGTGATAAATACACAATAACGCTGGTGACTGTTGATGAACGTGTGTGGTAAAGTGTGAGAGATCAGACGTGCAGACTGCGGCTGCTGCCAGTTGCCCCAGGGCAAATGAGTGTGTCTCTTTAGAGTGTCTACAATTTTCATTCATCAAAGCTCACCAGAGTCAGGCTCACTTGTTTGGCTTATGATTCAGATACAGATCAAATACACACCGGTATAATGAGGGCTTTGGACAAAAGAGAGGAAACGAGGAGATGCATCAGTGTTACAGCACGCAGACACGAGGGATTAAGCCTGCATTAAATGCAACTTTTCCCTGGAAAGGGAATCAAAATAAACACTTTTACCTTGAAGGCATATCATAAGGGAAGTTTCAGTGGATTATCTTGTGATTCATCGTAAATTTTACTCATGTCTCTAGCTGTTCTTAATTATGACTACTATTTTGAAACACAAAATAAACCGCAGTCGTTTGATTTGAATCAAATTGGTCTTGTTTGCCTCATCAACATATTGCTGCTGGGTTGTTGGGTAAAGCTACTGTTGTAGGTTGTAAACTTTACAGTATCACCTCTGACCCTGAGACACCGAGAGGGGCTGAAAGAGGAAAGAAGAGGAAGCAAGGGTGAAAAATGATAAAATAATAATAAATTAAAAAAAAAAAATGAGATAGCGATAGACAGAACTAGAGAGACAAAGGTAAGGTTAAACACAAAAAAGGACAAAAAAGTAAACAGAAATTGAGAGAAAGATGAAAGATTTTCCCCCACCATGGAGAGCCTTCCTCTGGGCTTGCCCTGGGGTTTATGCTCCCCTCTTCTACCATTCCTAACCCCAAACAGCGGGGCCAGGTGAGGGTCAGCGGACGGATGTGTCAGTCCAACACAAAAACCCAAGGCCGTGTCAACAAAGGCTTACTAAAGAGATAACCAAATTATGGGTCTGCAAAGGTCATACCGGCCATCCTGAAATAGAGCTGAACATGTTAGGTGTGTGTGTGTAAGCGTCTGAACGACTATAATCTGATCTTCTTTTTGTGGTTGAGAATTTCAGAGAATAAGGCCATAAAGATGCTTTTCTATAACAGATGGAGTACCCATAAAGTAGGGAGAGGCATTTATGGTTTTATTACAATGCTACTTTTCAATGCACTGTGTGTGTGAGTGCAGGTGAGACCGTGTGTGTGTGTTTTATACAGAAGCAAGGTACTGCAACTGTTCCTGAAGCTTGAATCTAAAATACCTCCAGTGACAAGCGTGTGTCTTCTGCCTTTCACTGATGCAGTGTGAGATAATGAGTTTCACTGCTGTGGGTGTGAGCGTGTGTGCATGAGGGTGAGGGAGTGAAGGGGAGTGAGACAGAAGAGGGAGGGGAATAATCTTTTCATAACAGGAATCTCCAGAAATAGCTCATCCATGGTCTTGGGGATCAGCCCAATAAGACACTGATGAGAGAGAGAGAAAGAGGGAGAGAGCATGTGCTTCCATACACACAATAGCAAGGAGGAAGTGCGGGGAGACAGAGGCTCGGGGCCAGCACACACACAAACACACACACAAACAAAGGAAGTGTGAAGCAGACAGCGGACCAAATGCCTCGCCGACACCCTCTCCGGGCTTTGATGGACTGACCACGATCACAATAGAGGCAGGAGGCTGACACACATACACTTACACAAACAATGGATGTGTGCTGTACCGCTATGTATTTTTCATGCAGGTGGTGGGGTGCAAAAACGCATTATGGTGGATCATCCAGCTATCATTGAACTTTTACTTGTCGAGCACAGCAGTAAAAGTCTATTTACAATATGGCACAAGAACAAAAAAAAGGCAGAAAAAAAAGCATTGTGTGGGGATAATGGGATTTTAAGTGATAGAGCCTTGTGTATGTCTGTTCTTGCATGCACATACACATTATTTCAGGTTGGACAAAAAAGCTAGCACAAGATCTCACAAACAAAACAAAGTGCATCAAGTCTCACACTGAGTGAAGCTAAGCTAGGTGCTAGAGTTAAAGAGGCCATTCCTTCTCTTCAAATCAAGGCTGATCGTAAAGAGTCTCCATACTGCAGACACTTTTCCTTATAAAACACCAAAGAATATCATCAAAAGTATCAGCCTTTACTGAAAGACACAAAATCAGTTGCACATGCTGAATAACCAGTACAGATGCTACTCCTGCAAGGTATGTCAAGCACATGAGTGCACACTGGTAAGTTAGCTTTTACTACATGATCAGAGAGCCAGGATCTTGACTGCAAAATAAAATGCACGTTAAGTTTGCAACACTGTTCCAGTCCTCTTGCTAAAGGTTTCTCCCACACAGCAACCACGGCGGCTGAAAAATGAAGCTAACAAGGAAGTGCCAGAGACTGCAGTTCTTTGAATGGCCACTTGAGGCTGGGTCAAAAAGCAAGTCACTCATCAGTGGACCCCATGTTAAAATACCCAACAGCAGACATAAACATGCTTACAGCATGGTACCAAAAAACCCAAAAAGTTTTGGCCTCTATAGTTAATGTCCTCGTTCCCCTGGTGACAATTTTTACATACCTCACCTTTACATTTACATTTTAAGACTTAACGTTACGTATAATTAAGGGTGGGCCACTTTGAGTGACAGATTGTCTGCTGTCCTTGGCCTCTCAGTCAGATCCATCCCTCGCTCCTCCACAGCTCCACCCTCTCATCCACTTGTGACACCAAAAATTCAAGATGGCATCAGCTGAGATGCGGAACTCGAGGCCTCAAAACGAAAGTCCACAAAACTAATTGGTGACCTCACAGTACCTATGTCCATTACTTATGCAGTCTATGGCTTCTCTTGGAAGTCTACTGTTTCATATTATTAGCTGTTACCTTGGCAACTATTACTCTTCCTTGAGTCCAATTCGGGGGGCTTTACAAGTCCATTAAGCACCTAAACTCCAACGCAGGACTTGAGTCAGAAACTATATTCCATCTAACTGAATGGAGTAAGGTGCAGCAGGTCTTGAGCCTGTGCGTCAATATCTCAAATACTGAGTGGATCTGAGCAGACTCACTATCAGTGTGGTAATGTGTCACATCATAATTTTTAAGGAAAAAATGTGTTTTCTGATGTAAGACAGAGTCTGTAAAATGGATAATAAATGGGCTTACACTTGTATAGCTCCTTCCTAGTCTTCCAACCGCTCAAAGTGCTTTTACACTACATGTGACATTCACCCACCCACACACACTCATTCAGACACTGGTGGCCAAGGCTACCTACAAGGTGCCACCTACTACTCAATTAAACATTCACACACACTGATGACACAGCTATCAGGAGCAATTTTCTGTTTCAGAATCTTGCCCAAGGATATGACATTCGGAGGAGGAGCGGGATCAATTGGGGATCACAGCTGTGAATGGTGAAGTTCAGGAAAAATTAAATGTATCGCTACAAATTTTTTTCAACTGCGGCTGCTCATTAGTTAGTGGCATGTCATGCTGCTGCCAGTGAACTATTGGGGTCTGGTAGGGTTGAATACATTTTGGATTGTGACAAATTATTCTGTGGTCTATTAGGATTGGTTTGAGTTTTGAGTTGGCCGACACGTAGAGATTTATCTCTATTTGGAACAGGTTTGACTGTACCTTTAAGAATTTTCCAAATGTTTTCCATGGGTGCGTTTTAGTGTTGTCACGATACTGGAATTTCTTACTTTGATAAAATACCATGACAAATGTTGATATTTGGTACCATTTTTGATACCACAGTGAAAAATTGATACTGAGGGCAAATCTTCATTAAAACATAAATACAACAAGGCTATAACATGACAATGTCTTTCCTTTTTTTTGGTTGGGAGCAGTGAACAGCAGAATGACTGTAATAAACATTAACAATAAGAGAGAACAAGAAAGCCCAGCTGACACCAGTGTATCCATACTGCGGGAAATGAGTATAAAAAGTGTTTCAAATATTCGGAATTGATATGTATCAAAAATTAAGGTTTTTCAGGGCACTAATGCATTTCGAATCAGGTAAAAAGTTCATGTACAGTTGCAAATGTCTAAGTGTAGGAGAACCAGAATCTGCTAAAAAGGTGCATTTCTTTACCCAGTGGACTGTAAATCTTTCAGACTGACATGTCAAAGGAGTTCTATTACTGTTTTCTTGTAAAGCACTACCACATGTGGCCTCTGCTCAGCCTTGGCTTTCAGACAATGGCTGAGAGAACTATTGACCAACACTAATGTGTACATGCTAAAGCAAACAGTGGGTAAGTTAACACACACACACACACACACACACACACTTAAATACAAAAATGTGCACAGTGTTAAATACACACATGTGCAAGGAAAGGTGCTTTTAAGGCTCGTTTCCACTGAAGAAGTTCCTGGTGGTATTTGGAGAACAGGAACTTTACAGAACGTCCTCTCGCTCAGCCCTCTCAACCGCCGTGTCTCCACTGTGCGACAGAGTAGGAGGAAGGTTCCTGTAAAGTAACATGGCTCTGGATGTGACGTAATCATTGCGCGACCATTTTGACCGGGGAGACGTGGCAAAGAAACAAACAAAGAAGAACAACAACAAAGAAGAAGAAGCAGAAGTACAAAGCAGAAGTAAGAAGAAGAAAGCAGACAAAAGAAAGACGATTATCAACATGGAAGGAGCTGAGGTGGTTGCTGGGTTTCTGGCGTGTCTCCTCGTTTACATGGCGGTGGAAGCTATGAACGAAGTTTTAAAAATGCCGGCTATTTTGTCGCTTTCTGTTGACATCACATCCTGCCTTGAGTATATCCAGTCAGCACCAAGTAAACCCCAAGCCCCAGCCAGGAGTTTCTCGGGGCCATTCTGAGTACCTACTCCGAGCGATCAAACAGGAAACTCTCTATGTCACCAACTTCATAAAATGTCTTCTGGGTGGCATAATGTAGTTAAATACTGCATATGAAAATTGCTCTGTTTGTTCAGTCACACTGACCCTGTCAAACATTTAGAGCTTTCCACAATGTTGAAAAAGGAGATTTTTAGCTCTCTAATGATATCAGTATTGTTTTCAATATTAAGAAAAATACGTCACATTACATAATGACTGTCACCGAGCCCTGATTTTAAGAAAAAGGCCTTTACAGTTTGTAGTACAAGGGCCAAGGTGAAAAATACACAGAAAAGCTTGTTACACTTTTATTTTGTAGCCAGCAAGGTAACGAAAGCAAGCATAGCCAACATCAGGGTGCAGGAAGAAGACAAAATATTGTGCATGTCCGGAGAACTGCGGTCTTTGACAAACAAAGTTACCATACAGAGTGCAACAGTATTCACAACTTGGATCCATTTCATTAAAAACCTTTTGATTCTTTTAATTTTGGACCCTTATGGACTAAAGGAATATAAATAATTGAGAACGTAGGGCTAGGCCATACAGAGAAAATCAAATATCACAACATTTTTTAACAAATACCTCAATATCAATATTACGACAATATTGTAGGTTTGACTTTTGGTGCTTTCACAAACTACACAATGAGATTTTTGATAAATTATCATCAGTAATGTGGATGTAATGACTCAGTGGGTAAAGACAAATAATACAACAGCTAGAACAGTCTAGTAAGTTCAGAAAACTACATCATTTTACTGCAATGCAGCCTTTAAAACCAGTTATTACCATCAATATTATCATCTCATATCATTCTCATATCAATATATATCTATATAATAGTGATATATTGTCCAACCCTAAATGGACACATACAGTATTCTGACTGGCTGGAGCCTATCCCAGCTGACACTGGGTGAGAGGTGCGGTACACCGTGGACAGGCTGCCAGACTATCAGAGGGCTGACACATAGAGACAGACAACCATTCACACTCACATCTACAGGCAATTCAGAGTCACCAATTAACCTGCATGTCTCTGGACTGTGGGAGGAAGCCGGAGAACTCGGAGAAAACCCATGCTGAAACAAAGAGAACATGCAAACCCCACAGAGGGGTCCCAGCCAGCTGGTGGATTTGAACTTAGAACCCTCTTGCTGTGAGGCGACAGCTCTAACCACTGCACCACCATGCCGCCAACCCATTACTTTGCTTATTTTAAATCAAACAAAGCCCCAAAATGACCAAAAATCGAGACGTTGACATAAATCCATGTTTATCTAGAAATGAGCCATTGCGACATCTGACTGATTTTGACACAGCAAACCACAAATAGTCTTCTATAAAACAGAGCCACTAATATCTTGACAACACTGTTCATAAAGGAAACTCTGAATCTCTAGGAAATCTGCTGATCAGCAGCTCTCTCTTATGTCCTGATCAAGATAAAGAAGTGCAACAAAAGAATACACACACACACACACACACACAGACAGACAGACAGACACAGACACAGACACAGACACACACACACACACACACACACACACGCACAGCTCCAGATTACTGCTCATATTTTTCTTATTAGTCATGCGCGGAGAAAGCAGATTAGTGACGGTTTGCTGTAGGGTGAGAGAAGGATGGCAGGGGAAGAGCAGAACCAGAGGGTTATTGTTGGAGGTTTTGGAAAAAGACAGAGAAAGAGTTGACATTAAAAGTTGCATTTAAAGGATAAAAACAGAGTGAAACAGGTTGGGAGTAAACATCATACATGTCCATGTCCACTAAATCTAATGAGATGAGACTGCAGAAAACAAACAAACTGTAAAACGCAAAGATAGAGTAGAAAGTGGCAGGCTTCACTGAGTGTGTTACGTGTAACATGTCAGGCATGTGGAAACCTCTATTCCAACTTTTAAATTCTGTATAAACTGTTGTGGTTTTTCTGCAAACGCTGGTTGATTACTCCCATTAATCTCACTGCTAAGACTCCAAAACAACATTTTATGGTAAAGTGCAGTTGTTACTGGCCTATGAGTGAATGAATCAAGCGGGTTTGATTTATTTCCTCAGGCTCTAACACACAGCAAACACATTTCAACACAAAAAGAGTTAGTGTGTGTGTGTGTGTGTGTGTGTATGTGTGTGTGTGTGTGACCACATTTTCTAAGAATTACAAGAGGTGGAGGTCTGCCTGGGAAACCAACTGAATACTTGGGGAGTGGTTAATGATGCCAACCATATGGTTGTGAAATGAGTACACAGCAACATTTTGAGCTGTGCTGGAAATTTCCAGAATTCCTTTTCCAAACCAAGTGTGGTATAATAATCACAGTTTGGAATAATATTGTGCTCCACAGTGCCCGCTTTTCCAAACAGAACACGTTGGTTCATCAGCTTCATCAAAATAAGTCAAACAGGATCATGTCTTATTCATCTCATATGACTTTAATGATCACAAAACTAACACCAAAATACTGTTTTAAATGATTGTTTAAGTTGTTCTGCTTGCCAAACTTGGCCTAAGACTTCTTCAAATGGCTGTTTGAGGCTGCCTCCAGAAATCAGTTACTCCCCATACACCCCCATGTTTAAACACCCAACTTTACAGAAGAAATAAACATGTTTACAGCCAGGCACAAGAAACAGTTTTGGTCTCTATAGTTAATTTTTCATGACTTCATCACTTCACATTTCATTACGGCTCAAAGTTATGCATAATTAAGGGCGGCCCATTTTGACAGGCTGTCTGCTGATAGTGCTCCTCCATGGTGCCAGCCTCTCCCCAAATATGGTTACTTCTAGCGACAGTGGAAATGCTGACCTCAAGACTTCAAAATGGGAGTCCACTAACCAATGGGCGACGTCACAGTAGCTACATCCATTATTTTTACAGTCTATGGTTTGGAGCAGGGAAAAGCTGATAGCTGATTAATCAGTCAATACCGTCCCGCCACCCCAGTATGGAAACCACGTTTTGCCGAAAACAATGAAAACAAGTTTGTAAAACATCCTATTGGCACAGATTAATCAGCCGAACCAATAAATCAGTCGACCTCTTCTTGCAAGTGCTCAGAAAAAAATTGAAATCTGAAAATCTACAACTCTATCTGCTGATGAAGATCATGTGATATCATCAAAGGCTTCAGAGCAACTTTTAAATGGTCCCTGAGGTAAGACTGCTTTGTCAAAAACATATTCCCTGCTTTGATGGCAACCACATGCTTATCACAATGGGTTCTGGTGCAGATTTGACCTAATTAAAGCTACGTCAGGTTTTAGAACAACCATCCTCTGGCAAAAAAATGCAATGACAGCAGTCCCTAAGAATGTAATGTCTGTTGATATCGTCTGACATCATGATGAACTGTTCTGGATTGTGACAGAGTTGGCATACGGCTAGAGGAGTTGGCATGGGTGTCAAACGTATGCCAGCTACCTTTCAGCAGCAATGAATCATGGGGCCTTGGGTGCAAGATTTAAGCTGCAATGAGATGATGAGCCCTGCAGCAATACTGTGTTGGGTTAAGTTTGTCTGAATGAGGTACAAGGTGGGAGTGGATGGATGTTGGTAATGCCAAGGAGATAAGAGATATTTGATATCAGGGTGAAATAATTGGTGCACATGTGTGTGTGTGTGTGTGTTGGTGGATAGAGGCATTTTTTCTGTTTGTGTGAGTGGTATGTTATTATCTTTTAAAAATATGTCTGTGTGTCCTGCATGTGCACGTCCACCCTGAGGTGTCCAATAACACCTTTGACAATAGAAAGTGTAGAACTCTCTTCCCTCTTCTATTTTTCCTGTTGACTTTTGTCATGGAGTCCTAGACATGTGGAGCGAAGACCAAATACCAAAGTACCATATGTCCGTTCTTGCTCTGTGCAGAATCAGCCAGTGAGTAACGCAGGAAGTTGATGCTTTAGTCTTCCCTGCCCTGACCCGTGACCCCCTTTGCATCCTGACCTCTAGCGAGCCACGTGACAAACCATGCAGACATCCAGGCTGTCATGACAAACACAAACCAGGTTCAGCTGGGAGATTATCGCTGATCCCAAGGCTCCTTTGCAAAAGTGCACCGAGCAGGTTTGAATTTCAGAGTGATTTCTTCCAGTTCCTAACTTAATACAGCTCCTGTGTTGTGTCGTTTTTCAGAAGATAAGATACGGGCAGAGCGCTACTGCACATCAAAGAGAGACGGGATCAAGGACAGACACACCATGACAAATCCTTTACCAAACCAAAAATATGATAAGTGCCTCAAATCAATTCCTCATCTTTTCCTTATTGTGGACAACCTTGATTTTTTGACACTGCGTGAGACAAGATGAAAAATCTTGTCACTTAAAATCTACCTGTGAAATTTAAAACACGTCTTCCTCATCAGTTTTATTCATTTCGTGTCCGATGCATTGCTGACCTTTGGTATACTTCATTGAATATTTCTGGATAAGGAAAGGATTCCTGAACCAAACAGGATACATTTGGTAACTGTGACTCATGCTAACACAACTTAATTAATGACTTTTACATTTATTTGAGAGACACTGTTGCTGTGAATCATACACTTAGCCTTATTGCAAAGGTGTGCTGGTCAAAGACACACATTACCATAGCCCCTTTTCCACTGCACAAAAAATCCCACTAACACCTGCCACTGGCTCTTTTATCTAACGGGAAAGGTGACAATTGGTATGCACTCCCTGGTCAAATGACTCTGCAGTAGTCATGGGTATTTATCGACTCCAGCTCTGATTGACTTCAATCAGCAGTGATGGATTTATGACACCTGGGTGGATGCGCTAACTTTTGACGATGCAATGCAATGAAATCCATCCAAATTGGTCTGCACCAGGTTTGAAAGAGATATAAAAAGAAGTGTTCACTGTAACATTTCCACTGGCCTCCATTCTGCTTTCTACTGTTTACTAACATGTTTTCCGGCCTGTCCAAGACGTCAAATGTGTCACATCATTGAAAAAAAAATTAACAACCGTGGACACAGCTCTGATCTACTGGTGACATGAAAAGAGTCTATTGCCTATTTTAAGTGGGTTTTCCTGTGTTTAGGAAACTTGCGTACATGCGTTATTTTCGGTGGAAAAGTGGTATCATTTATATGCCTCACAGAGTAAGAGAAAATCACTGAAATTTGCATATTGACAAAAACACCTGCTGCTAGTGTACTTCTGCTGATTGCTGGTCTTCTCTTCCTCCAGGTAAAACACGTGAGATTAGAGTGCTTTTTTTTTCGTCTCTGGTTTTGCTTTGTGTGCAAGTAATTTTCCGCCCTCCAGCTCAGGGCTGACAAATCCCAGTAGGAAGACGGACATCAGCCAGTGGATATTAACTCATTCCTCATGTGACAACCTTGACCTACTAAACTAGGGATGGACATGAGACTCACAATACAAATGCCTCGCACATGCAGGAATGAAGGAGATGCAGACATAGATTTTGTGTATTCCTGAGCAAACCTACGTATGTATATACGTTGATTTGCATGCTTGACCTATTTTTAAGGTAGCCTTCTGTAAGCATTGGCCAACAAGGAAGGTTTTTGATATTATTATGAAGGGCCTTACTTCAGTTGGAAAATCTAAATATTTGTCTTTATGCATAGCTGACCCAAATCCACTGTGCAGGAATCTAAGGAATCTGGTGCATTAAGCCAAATACAAATAAACAGAAGGAAGTTCGTGTATGTGTTTAGCTGTGTGGACAGAAACCTGTTGTAAGTGGACTGTGACTTGTTGATGATATCTGGGACTCAGGGTCAAGGACTTTCATGGCCAAATGAAATGACTATTTAGATATTTTAAGTATTTTTTAGTTTTGTGAATGAAGTCTGTTTCTGACATTAGGATTTTGGGCATGACAATATATTGATATTATATCAATATTGTGATATGAGGTTAGATATTCCTGGTTTTAAAGGCTTTATTACAGTTGAATTATGTAATTTTCTGAATGTACCAGAATGTTCTAGCTGTTCTATTATTTACTGTTACCCAGTCAGTATATCCACATTAGTGATGATTGTTTATTGTATAAATATTAGGCGTGGGAATCGCCAGAGTATCCACGATACGATGTTATCATAATACTTCAGTCACGATGCAATTTTATTGCAATTTCATTTTGCGAATGTCATTGTCTCTTGTCCCTTAAACACACTTTAACACTTTAGGAGATACCCCTGGTGCCCTGAACCCTCATTCACCCACTCTTTCACTCTCTGTCCTCCACATAGACACAGTGGGTTTATTTACTTTAGGAGCGAATGGACAGCACTGATGTATTCAAGGGTGGGGACTTTAGGCAATGAACGGGAGTAGCAGTCAGATCTGTGACTCCCCCCCCTCCCCGTCCCTCTGCTCCTCATCAGCCCCTGGGGGATGATAGCTCAACTTCTGAGTAACAAGGGGGACTAATACTGTCCAGCTGGTGGTTGGCAGCAGTGACAGAACCTCCATATGCCCAACAGATTGGGCTCTGGCTCTCACACTGACCCTTCTCTGTTTACCCAGTCCTCCCATCTTTCCGAGAATGAAGCAATGGGAGTGGACAGGAAACTTAAAACAAGGGTACTGGAGAGTCACTATCAGAAATGCAGTAATGTACCATGGGTAACATTGTCATCAAAGGGTTAATGGTCAAAATCAACATGACAGATGTATGACAATAAAATATTATGTTAGTAGTAGTCGGTGTGATGAAAAGCAATACACTAGATCACTATAATGTTACAGTGCACTGGTAACAGCTGTGATTTGAGGGAGTCAGCTTCAGTGGGAGCTAGTTTGATCCCAGCTTTACAAAAAGAATCCGTGTTGACAGTCAGGCATTTCAACAATTTTTTTATCAGCAGATGAAAACAAGACGAAAGCCCTATTCACACAGTATTACCTGGGGAGCTCATGTGAGTGCATTTGGATGGGGATAAGCAATGTCTGTATTTCATTAAAATTTACTGATATTATACCCCAGTTATGATGCGCACAGTCCTTTGTAACAACACTCTTACTAACACAGAAGTACTACACAGCACTACCAGCAGCAAAGTTCAGTGTTATCCTCTTTTTTTTCTTCTTAATGTGAATTAAGAATCAATCTCATCATCTTTTGAGATTTGGCTCATCTAATTGATTTGAGCGTGCTTTTTCCACGGATTGATCCGTGGCAGGCAGCCTTCATAAGACTGTATCACAGTATAATAATCTAACTTTCTGAACATACCAGACTGCTTTAGCTGTTCTATTATTTACCTTTACCCACTTACCACATCCACATCACTGATTGTTACTGATCAAAAATCTCATTTTGTAAATATTTTGTGAAGGCACCAATAGTCAGTCCTATAATATCTTCCCAATATCAATATCATGGTATTTGATCAAAAATATTGTGATATTTGATTTTTTTCCCATATCGTCCAGTCCTAATTGGAATTTTTTTAGTGAGCTCACGTAAGCAAAGTAAATTAGCAGCAGCCTCAAACAATTAGATAAAGTGCATCAAGTGCATTAAAACTTCTTCCCTATTGCATTTAACCGGCAGAGAAATTAAAAAGGTTGTCAGCTGGGTGAGAGAGGTCCTTTAAAACTTTAAGTCCCTTTTTTTGTAGCCTAGCCTTATAGATTATTGCTAGGGGTGTGAGATCAAATCCAATAATTCTGGATGCTAAATGCACCACTTTAAAAGTGTAATCTGCTGGCAGCGCTAGTGTAAAAGTCAGGGGGAAATTTAGTAAAGTCATTGGGATTTATCTTTCAGGCGTCATTACCATCTCTACCAAATGTCATGGCAATCCATCGAAAAGTTGTGATTGTACCGTTTGATTAAACTCTAAGGTCCAGCAATGCCTTTATTAAATTTCATGGCCTTCCAACCAATTGTTGTTAAGATACTTTAGTTAAGATACTGGTAGACCAAACAACCAACCAACATTGCCATCCTGGAGCCATGCTGATAGCATAGCTAAAAATGGGTTTCAATTATACGATTTTTTGGAAAAAAGTAACATTTGTTGATTTTGTAAATGACCAGAATGAAAAAGCTGCCACTCCTTTACCTAAATTGCAAAAATGTTCATATTTAAATGACAGTAAAATCACATGATGATATTATCAGTCACAAATGACTGTGATTTTAACAAGCAATGATCCCTGTTTTCTCAGAGGACAACAGAGTCTTTCTATTACTTGTGTTGTGATGGTTGGCCACAGAGAGGTCATACCACGTCACTGTCTGGAGAAAAAAAATTTCAGGCCTTAAAACCCATAACAAAAAAACAAGACAGGCCCCCCTTTGCTTCCTCACTGTTAGTGCTAATGGCTTTAAGGCAATGAAGCAGGCACAGGACAAGCGAATAAAAAGGACAGGCTGCTTGGTTACTGTGTTCTGGCTTTATTCACCCGCTGGTTTTAAACTCAGCCCTCAAAACTGTCATGCTCATTAGGCTTCAGACAGTCAGGCTTTTCTAGCTCACGTTTCAGTGCATGCATGTTGGTAAGAGCCACTCAAGTGGTTCACATGACAGCTATGTTGACCCTGCAGATAGACAGGCAAAGAGAGAAAAAACCTGGCATGTTTACCATTCATTAAGTTTCCAGTGAAAGCTATTTGGGAAAAGGACATATGCACACACAAGAATCTCTGTTAGTGAAAAAAAAAAAAAAAAAAAAGAGAGAACCGAGGGTCAGACGTGACCTCAGGCAAAATCAAACAGATCCTAATTTTTATAACATTCCCAAACTGTCTTCTTCAGAACATTGTGGACTTGCTGCTTTGTTTTACAACCAATTAATGAAAAATATTGTAGATGGCAACTTTATCAAGACATTTATTCCAAGAAAGGCTAGACACGTTATGCTCACTGACCCTCATCTCAGCCACACATAAAAAAAGACATTATGTTGTCAAAGTGTCACTTACCCAACTTGCTAATGCTAAGCGCTTCGCTGCCTGTATTATTACCAGCTGCAAGGAGTCAAAGTGGAGGTTGGCCTAGACACAGAGGGTGACAACACTCAGCCTGTGGCCTTGTGTTCACCCATTCATGGTGGCAAAGGGGTTACGATCCCTGAGTGACTACAAGGTGAGGGGTCACTGGCAACACCTCCCAATCTGAGGGAGAAAGGGACATTAAGTGTCTCAGTCTAAAGAGAGATTATGTTGAAGCTTCCTGGAGGTCTCTGTTAAGATGAACAAGAAACGAAACTCAAAATAAAGTTTGGACATGTCGGCACTAGGCTAGCCACTCAACTCATGACTCTGTGGAATAGGAACTAAACATCTCAAGTACCTCAAAGTTGCTACAGAAACAGAGGGTATAAAGCTGATACAGGACTGAATGAACTTGATGCCATTTGATGGTAGTCCACAACACATCTTGTGATGGATCACAATGTTGCCCTGACACATACTTTTCCTTTGAGATTCTTAGAAAAAGTTTTCAAAGGGCTGAGCAGGGGCCTAAAGGCATCCATAACTCCTTCCTCAGAAGCTCGCCGGAACAACTGAAGCATTTTTCTTGGTGCTCTTTAAAGCTTCAGACCTCTGACCAAATTCTAACTTACTGATGATCAGACTGTTCTCGAAATGACTCACATTTAACTATCTCATCTAATTGAGAGCAACGGTTTTGTCCGAGTACCACAAGTGAACTTTGAGAAAACATTTGGAAGTCATAACCACATCATTTCTCTCTCTATCTTTCTATAAGATCTAACGAAGGCCTGGAGGACAGTGGAGGTTAAAGGGGTCACTTGGGAAATGGTCCACTTAGGCGTGCTGCCTTTGTCTATAGTATGGTCTCAACTGTCAGGAATCTTCAAGTCCTCCATAACACAATGACAAATGCAGAATGGAAAGTATGAGGGGATGGAAAAAGGAAAACGTCTATGCCCGAGGACCCAGAGCGTCTGTCATTCTCCTCATAAATAAAAATACCAGTCACTTCCCACTACAGAGAAAATAAGGAGTCACGAACCCGGTCAGACATGAGGTGATACGATAGCCGAATGCCATTCTGGATTGTGGAAGTCCATCTTTAATCACTTCCTTTCCCAATGTCTTTGGCACATCAGCTCACTCATCATATCTTGTCTACCCCCAGTCCCATTTCCATTGGGATACAGCCAGTGTTATCATCCCACACTTAGCTAGGCTACTGCACTGCTCTATGTATGGCAATAAGGGTCTGTTGCCTGGTTGGTCCACCATTTTAATCCAGACTGAAAGATTTCAACAACTATTGTATGGATAGTCATGGTCACCAGAGGATGAATCCTGATGACTGACACTTAGGTTGAACATGGTAAACATCATACCTGCATAACATAAGCATGTTGGCATTGTCATTGATGAGCAATTTAGCATGTTGACCTTAGTACACTAGAAGTTCTGTGGACTCTTGTGCTTTATTTTCACTGCACGGTATGGCATGGCTCAACTTGCCATTCTTTTTTGGTTTTCCTTTGGCAAATTTGTGGATAGAAATCCAGCAAGAGAACATGCTGTGCTTGTGTTGAGTTGAGGATTATGTCAGAGCAGTTTCACGCAGTGTTGCTATGACAGTCAGCTAAGTATCTTGCCTACATTCTGTCTTCCAGTGCACCTTTTCGGCATCAGTCTTGTACCAGTACAGTGCTGAGAACAGTATGTGAGGAGAGGTCTAGGCATGTAACTACATGGACTGCACAGCTACAGTCCATAGAAGCATTTCACTGATGTGGCAACTTGACTCTAAGAGCTCATTTGTACATCTGTTTCAAATGCTGTAAACGACACTGCCCTCATACTTCCCTGCGTCCTGTAAGATGGCATAGATACAGCTAATAGATGGTACTAAAAGGCAGAGTCAAAAGATTCTGGCACCAGCAAATGAAGCGACGGTGGAGGAGGTCGAAATAATGTACCTTTTAACAGAGGCGGCATTGTGGACAGCTGTGGACTGTAAGGCTATTGTATACATCTTGACATGTAGACGGAGAATTATTTTCACTATATTACTGCTTCGTTCTGTTCTGTCATTTTTTCAATGTCTTTGTTGTTGCCTATGGTCGATTATTCTACACTGCCCCCACAGTCTCCGGTGGTCTTGCTCCATTTTGTCCATATTCATTGGGCTTTCAGAGAATGTGCACAAAATCTTTCTTTGTATTCCTCTCCTTCATCCAAACTGTCCTCCATCATTGGTGTTTGTGTTAAGAGTTTTAAGATATTGCACTGCAAATATGTTTACTTTTTAATTTACCTTAACTGGAAAACACAATCTTTTCATTAATACTCAACTCAAGCCTAAGTTTTACTTTACAACAGCTTCACTGACTCATGCAGTCTTGTGACTGGCATCAAAGAGAAAGACATCTATTCTGAGTACAAGATGATTATCCTTAAATAAAGAATGCTGTCTGGTGTTTTACTTTTCTGCGCTTGAGGAAAACTTGTGTTTGTTCCATTAAATGATACAATCAAACCCCCAATGATGATAATCACAGGGTGTCTTGTGCTGGTGACTGGAGTGCCACATGAAAAAATAGGTCACTGTGTTTTTATTTGTGAAAACACTGGAACAACATCACAATCACTGATTTGTTAGTATGATGCTGCTCTGTCAATATACATAGCCGTCAATTTGTGGTTCCTGGGATTCTCACATTTTGATAAGTGAGCTTGTTGACCCCTGATTAAACACATAGACAGTGAAGGACATCTACTAGAGGCAGTATTTTAAATTGACAGGGACCGAGGTTAACATGAGTATTCCTCGCTGTTATTATCTGCACATTTACCGGGAAAAAGTGAAATCTCATCTCGATAAGTGTCATTCCCATTAACTCTAGGTCTTATTCTAATAAACAGCCAACACAGAGGACTCCATTGTGACTCATTGCTCTAAAACTGTAAGAAAATGTCCCATAATCAACAGCATTTGAAGGCTCAAAAATACCAAAAAGAGCAACAGGATCAGCTCAGAATCCCCTGTGAATTCACTGAGTAAATTAAAGATGGCTAACCCACTAAGACCTGCTCAAACCACAAAAAGCTACAGAGACACAGGAAAGTAGACAAAGAGTAAACAAACAACATACCATGAGATCAGGCACCCCAAGATGCAGCTAAATCACCAAAGATGAGACCATTTTAATGGCGCACGAAATCTTGTTGAACCCATCTGGAAGAAATTCTTATCAAATGTGGCCACTTTACAACTAATGACCAGTGACGAGTCATCACGCCATCATCTTCCTCTTGTCTCACATCATGCGTCTTGTTAGACGCTGCATCACTAGCACGACAGATAATAAACTCTGAGCTTTAAGACACTGGCCATTCTAAAAATGTAGAAATATGTTCACTGTTACTCAAGCATCTTATTCTGACCTTGACCTCTCACCTTCCGTCATACCTCACAGGTGAGGACAGACAGATGTGCATGGAGGAAGGTCACACACTCAGGGAGTTTCAATTTGTAGTAAATTCATCATCTTTAAGTTCCAAGTGTATATTCATCATACTGTGGTATTTGTTCTCAGCATTTTCACAAGGTCCTCATGCATACTCATTATGTGCACACATCATTTTTTATGAGAACACTAAATCTTTCACTTCACTGCCTTTTGTTCATTCCAGGGTTTTTTCAGGGGTGGCCTCCCTCCCTATCTCATATCTGTGATGCAACATTAGTTGATTCAGTCTCAAGCAATCATCAAACCACACAGTTACACACCATCAAGCCATCATCTGTCTAGACACCACTAAAAATGTGCTGATGATGAAATCCCTGTCCTTTACGGATTAAAGACACAACTGTGCTTTTATATTGGAGCTGCAGGATATATTGTTTCACCGTCAACACTGGGATGTGCACATGCACAAAAGTCATACCACAGGACTTGTGAAGTCAAGTAAGGCAAATTAACTCAAAACACATCACACTGCAACTTTTTTGCTGGTTGATACAAAATGAAAACTCACACAGTTCTCACTTTTCATGACTAATGTTTCCGCCCATGGATGTATAAACTGGATAGAGTGTTGGAGCAGGGCCTCAGTTCATTCTTATGAAAGTTGCTCAGTGACACATGAAGCTGAAAAAGATGACAGCTGTGCATAAAAATATGCAGATAATTGGCATTGCTTTTACAATGTGTAACCCATAGGGCAGGTGCACTAGAGACTTCCGCCTGCTGAGCTAGCTACTTCCAGTTTAGCACTCCGCCAACTTGAGAGAGGATAAAAATGATTCGTGTGGCTCTTCTAGACTCTCCAAATGTTATCGAACCGAATGGATCAAATTCTGATCTTCGTCTATGAGCCTGGCAAACATCCTGGGGGCCTGTTATTGGCCTTGCCTTTCTCTTTAAGACACGTGATGTGTATGTGACATAGTCTGGAGGTGTTTATGAGAAGTGAGACTCTCAAGTGTGTGTGTTTGCGTAGAAGAGTACCCTAACTGGCAAATGCTGCACACATAGTAAAGTGTATGCTTTTGTGAAGCAACAGTAGTCAGCAGAAAGTGTGTAGATAAGCTCAGGTCTCCCAACTATGGTTCAGAGCTGCAAGGCTGGAAAGGTAACGATAATACCAACAGTAATCTAGAAGAGAATTCTTACAAAGAATTCTTAATTCTTATAAGCAACCAAAACAGTTGTCGACCAAAACCTAAATATTAATGAGGAACAGGAGGGGAGCAACACAACACAACCCCCAATTTAGGGTAGGAAACATGCACTATTAATTCGACATATCAGAGTGTTCAATTAGCCTTAGACTTGGATTGATAGAGAAGTAATATATAAATTCAATGGTGTCATGGTG
Organism: Epinephelus lanceolatus; assembly: GCF_041903045.1. NCBI lineage: Eukaryota > Metazoa > Chordata > Actinopteri > Perciformes > Serranidae > Epinephelus > Epinephelus lanceolatus. The sequence continues at coordinate 7,246,669 of NC_135736.1, read as the reverse complement.
ATTTAACCAAATTCACGTCAGAAGATGGTTCACACTCAATTAAAATCTTCAGAGTAAAAACCAATTTTTTAATTTTTTTTTTTTTTAAATATTATCATTGTTTTCTATGCAGATGCAGTCACCTACAAAATCTCACCAATAATTCTAGAATGATTTTTTTTCCCCCAAAAAACCCACTGTATTAGAGTCATCTTATGGGAGAAACAAAACCCCTCGACACATTTTCTCAATAATTCTCTCTGCACTCCATCATCTGCTTTCGGCCTCCCAAGTTCTCTCATTAACAGTACATGATTATCTTCTAACACAGCACCACCGATCAGTATTATTGATTAAAGCTGAGAAGGTGCAGCACACACAGTGACTCGGGGTAATAAAGACAGCTCTGTCTCTGCCGACAAAGCAGCTCCACTCGCAACGGCAATCACACCATTTCTGCTGACGGAGGGCAGAAAGGTGTAGGAGTGGATGGCCCTGAAAGTCTGCGGTGTGAAATCAGACATTCTCGAGTGCCGAGGCAGGAGTGAATTCCACAATGTGTGCAAATATTTGTGCACACCACTTTGGGAATCCCAAGCTTTGCCAAATCAGGAGTTCTGCAAGTGTCGGCTCTGCACGGATCTGCTCCTCATCTCTGTGCAATGTCAATGGACCCTTGAAATAGCAGGCTCGTTGTTCCAGCTCAGTTATATCTGGATGTTTGAGTCTGTGAGGGAGACGAGTGTTTGCCCAAGCTCTGCTCTGAACAATCACATCACCTTCCAGCAGCAGAGTAAAAGCAAAGGCAGCCAATGGGACAATGAGAAGTCAAGAGTGTGCATTGAGTGGGCTGCTTGTGGTCTCGCTGAAAAGTCCCACTTGAGAGATGATTAGGGTAAAGAGACGCAGAAATCAAAAAACAGCTGATTAGGATTCTACTCACGAATCAGCCACGGCTACATGCTCATAACCCTGAGGGCTCAGATCTGGCTTTTTCCTCTGTCTTTATGGGTGCTAACACTGTTCTCTCTGTACACAACCAAGTAAAACAACATCAAAATAATTCTGCAGAAAAGACATGATCCTTATTTGCTGTAATGCTACAAACTCGTGCCAAAAGATGGCCGATATGGCTTTTATGTTGCAACCTCTGGAGCATCTTCACGGATCAAGCATCTCTTAAAGGTTCAGACTTTTACTGGAGACAGAACAAATCACTGGATCAATAAAACAGAGAGGGGTCTTATGATCAGAGAGTCAAAAGACGCATTCAGTGAGCTCATGAGTTAAAAAGAGAAAGCAAGAAAGTGCTGAAGGAGAGGGAGCGTGGTAGAACAGGCAAAGTAAACAAGTTTGGCGTGAGCTCGCTGGAGTCACTGGGTTTAGCAAAACATTCCAGAGTCTTCGAAACAAGCGGCCTTGTGAGTGCACAGGGGCAGAAACAAGGGGGCTTTAAATCACTGAACAGGAACAACGTTGGAGGACTCTAATTCAATCATAAATATCTCGAGAGTGTTCACCCTCACACACCGACATGTCCAGTGAGGTGACTGCCAGTCGCCTTTATAACACCAGGACAATCAGTCAGAATGACCTCGCCAAACCTAACAAATGAAAGATATGGTTCACTAACATGAGCCCACTGGAGCAGAAATGATATATAGTCCTGACTGTGGTTTCTACTTTCAAATATACAGGCACAAAATAATAATGGAATAATTTATCACAGTGAAGAAATCTGACTGTACAAACAGTGGGACTGTGTGTGTACATATATCATTTATTAAAAGGTCATATAGCCTTACATTACATTGATATAGGCTGTGGTTAATGTGGAAATCACATCTAATTACATTTCTGCTTAAGATGAAACAGACTGTGAATTATGAGCAACTTCAGTCTTTATATGCTGATGTTACAAAATGAAAAGAAAAACAGTGTGGCAATGTGGTGAAAAACCATCTGCTGAAGTACAGCACAGTTAAAAAAAATCAACAATAACAGTGCCTAAAATCAGCAACTATGTTTACATACACACCAATATTTCACTGTTATTCCAAATATGACAATATTCTGAATCAGATGTGGGTCATGTAAACAGCATATTCTGTTTAGATATTCAGAAGTAGGCTTTTTCTGAATTAGCATTTTCCAATTAAGACATGTGGGATATGCCCATATTATTTGGGTTTAAGGAGCATTCTTTGGACATGTAGACTAGACTCACAAGTCAGTCTTTAGACGCTTTGCTTAACTAAAGACTGATGACTTTCTTCCTGATTTTGTGTTTAGATGGGCGGATACAATTTCAGAGTTTAAAAAAACTCCCTACGTTGCAGAACCAATAGTAAATCCGCAGGGCGGTCCTTCGGTGGCTCGCTGAACTCTTGTGCGGTACAAAATGGCTCAAGTCGCTGTAAGTCCTTCATTTCCACAGTCTTGTGGACTGAGCACACGTTTGATAAAATGGAATTAAATCTCTCGGCATCCATTTTCAAGCTCTTTGTGTGTTTGTTTCCTTGCGGCCTCTTGCCCGTTTCCGGCCAGCTCTGTGTGTTGTACACAAACCAACTCTCCAACAGTCTGAAGGCTGGAGTAGAGATGCATGGCCAGAAGAAAAGCCAGCATGTGTGGTCAGAAGCAGAAACCCACCAACTTTTATACATGACTTAAGTATCAACCATAGACTGTGTAAAATAATGGACATGGCTACAGCGCCATCACCCATTAGTTTGTGTGCACTGCCATTTTAAAGCCTTGAGTTCGGCATTTCGGCTGTTGCCATCTTGGTTTTTTGGAGCCAGAAGTGACCATATTTGGACAAGAAGATGGAGCTGTGGATAAGTGAGGGGTGGATGTGACTCAATAAAATCCCTTAATAAAATGTAAACAGGTGAGTTACATAAAAAGTCACCCCCTGTACAGTTGTCATGAATGTTATAATCAGCTATAGAGACCCAAACTGTTTTTGTACCAGGCTGTAAATATGTTTATTTCTGCTGTAAAGTTTTAACATAGGGGTCTATGGGGATTGACTGTCTTTGGAGCAAGCCTCAAGTGGCTGTTTGATGAACTGCAGTTTATGGCACTTCTGAATTGGCTTTATTTTAGTCTTGGAGGTTGCTGCTTGACATAAAAAAAAATTTGAATATCAAACACCAACCATTTCAAGACGGTGGTTGAAGAAATTACAGAGGGAAGAAGTGTTCGCCTGGTTGAAACAAGCAGCAGCTTCTAGGGCTGAAAAATTAAGCCAACAATGAAGTGCCAAAAACTGCAGTTTTTTGAATGGTTACTTGAGGCTTGCTCCAAGAGTGAGTCGTCCATGTAGACCTCCATGTTAGAATGCCCAACTTTACAGCGGAAACAAACATGTTTACAACCTGGTACAAAAAAGAGTTTGGTCTCTGTAGCTAATTTCAACATTCATGACAACTGTACAGGCGGTACATTTTTTTATTCTCTTGTCTGTGATTAAAGCTACACATAATTAAGGACAGGCCACTTTGAGTGACAGGCTGCCTGCCAATAGTGTCCTAGTGTCCCAACCTCACTCCAAAATATTGTCTTCTGGTTCCAAAAAAACAAGATGGCGACAGCTGAAATGGCAAACTCAAGGCTTCAAAATGGGAATCCACAAACTGATAGGTGATGTCACAGTAGCTACATCCATTGTTTTTATAGTCTGAGTGTGAAACAAGTCTGCCACTAGTGTTGCACGGTATACCGGTACTAAAATAGTACCGCGGTACTAGAGTATTCCAAACGGTACTATACTGCATTTGGAAAATACCGGTACTTTGAAATTGATTCAATTCATTAATTTAGTTAATTTATTTTACTCATTTATGCACACAAATGCCTTTCTTGTTCCTACTGGAGCACAGATTGCACAAGTGGTGTGTATGACAACACCTATATCAACATCCGCAGCTGGCACACGAGAGAAAGTCTGCCTCGCAAAGGGAGATAACACGAGACAACACAAACTTGGTGGAACATTTGAGTTACCAAACCGTGACGTCTGTACTGAGGTACTTACTGAACCATGATTTTTTTTGGTACCGTTACACACCTACTATTTATTGTTGTAAAGGTTTGTATCCAAAAGGACTTTTCCTTAGGAAAAGTACCGAAGAGTATCGAAAAGTATCAAAATTCATATTGGTATTGGTACCGAAACAAAGATTTTGGTATCGTGATAACACTATCTGCCACTGGTGGAAAAACTCTTGAAAAATCCTATTTTGATGCAAAGAAACAGAATGGCACAAGTGGCTCCAGCCATTCCACTCTTCCATAATTTGACATGATAAATGACATGTTCATTAATTTACATTAGCCACTTAAACAGCTTAGTAGGAATATAGTAGAAAAAACGGACTAATCTGTACATGTAAACACAACAACTATCATATGACTGAGGGCTTAGAAAAAAGGTGGTAACTAGACTACAAGTGTAGTCAAAATACTTTTCATGCTTTATAGATACAATGGTTACACATGGTGCATTTTATTTTTTGAATTATATAAATTATGTATTTAAGTCTTGAATGTTCTTCCTTCCTGAGGGAACCACAAGACAAACCTCTGACTGACATGTTTTTAAAGTGAAGTGCTCGGTTAGAAGAATGCAAAACAAATCTGAAAACCTACAGAGAGATAGGGAAAGATGGATGATGAGGTGGAGAGTGAAAATACAGAATGTCCCTGGCACGTGTCCCATAGTCATGTCTAGTCGAGCTTGACTGTAATCTTATAGCACGCACATACACATGCTTACACAGTAAAAGAGTCTGTGCGTGCTTTTAGGTATGCTCTGAATCATCCACACACACACACACACACACACACACACACACACACACAGTTTTTATGACTCTGTAAGTAGTTCAAGTATGGCACGCTTCACTCATGAGACGCACATGGACTTGAATAAAATCTTAGGCACAAAACAGAGATGACAGGAACCTGTGTTCTTGGCCTACTTTTTCACTTCCTCGTGACTGGGATGGGATGCTGGCACCAAAGTAGACAGTGGAGCAGTTCATCTGCCTTGATGAAATAATAAGGAGGTGCTATTTATAGACACACAAATCAAGCAGCTTGACCTAAATGTGAAGGCATACTGAAACGTGAGGTGCCAACTAGAGAACATCATAAGCTGTTCTACATGAGTAAGATAAGGGAAAGTTCAACCAAAAAAAAAAAAAAAAAACCTAACATATTTTTACTCTCACCTATAGTGCTATTTATCAGTCTAGATTGTTTAGGTGTGAGTTGCTGAGTGTAAAAGATATCAACTGTAGAGATGTCTGCCTTCTCTCCAGTATAATGGAACTAGATTGCACGCAGCTTGTGGTGCTCAAAGTGCCAAAAAAGAACACATTTGAAAAGTCAACAGCAATGTCTCTTTCCAGAAATCATGACCCAGTTACTCAAGATAATCCACAGACCTTGTTGTGAGCAGTTTCATGGAGGAACTATTTTCTTTCTACCAACTACGCCCACCAACTGTATCACTGCACAGAAAAAAGCACACATCTCCTGCTAACTCACCTAGCACCACTCAGCTAGCTTCCAGCTCAGATTTGAGCTCAGCCGAGGAAGGATGCCATTCATGTTTACATCCCATGCTGTCACAAGCATGAGCCTCTTGTCAATTTATCTTAACGCACCTCACAGTTTGATTCAATTATGATTCAGGGGGCAATGATTCAATAATAAAATGATTATCAATGCATCACGATGCATCAAAATTTTGGACTTTGGACTTTGTTACATTAAACAAAATAGCATACTGTATTTGTAGTGATCCATAATTAAATAAACAAATTAATTTACTTTTATACCATCTGGCTCTTGTCCAGGTCCCTTTTCCCCTCAACCTTATGGTCAAAATGCTTCAACACTCCATCCATGATTGCACACACTAATCTTATGTGGAAACGGAGTGTCCAGTGTTTGCATACAGTGATATTTCACTGGAAATATGATTAATTTACATGTACTATTGAAGAGTAAATGGTCTGCAGCCCTTTTTTTCAAAAAGTTAATTGCATACTTAATGAAGGAATTAATTGAAATTAGAATTAGCTGAAAGCAGTTTACAGTGTCCTGCCTGTATATCAATATCAAAATAAAGGGGAGGGGCGGTGCTCAGCTGTGTTGTGTGGAGAGCAACATCTCTCCTGCCTCTGCCTGGTGTACCTGTCTCATTTATTTACATTGTTAATAGTAGTCTTTAGTCGATGGTAAAAGATAGAAGATTATTGACATTTATGAATAGATGCAGAATCATTCACGTCCACATTATGATGTGTTAAGGAATCAATTATTTCCCCTACCCTTAATAAGTAGATGCAGGCTTTCCTCTGCGCGGTGAAACAGTTGGTGGGTGTAGTTTGGTAAAAAGGAAAAAACAAACACTGTGAATTATCTTGACTAAATGGATAATAACTTCTGGCCCTTTGAGCACCACAAGCAAAGTGCCATCTGGTTCCATTACACTGGAGAGAAGGCTGACATCTCTACGGCCGATATCTCCAACACTCTGCAACTCACACCTAAACAAGCCAGAATGACAAACAGCACTACAGGTAAAAGGAAACATATGTATTTTTGATTTTGGGGCAAACTGACCCTTTAAGCCGCTAAAATTAAGCCACTGGAATGACCACATGATAAAACATCATAAGCAGATCTGATGTGAAAAATGAAAGCCGCCTTGAGTGTTGTGGTCTCATTTTGACATTAAGATGTAGATTAAAAACATGCTTTTCAGGGACAGAAATGTGCTGTGAGAACTGTGTCATATTATGCAGTTTAACTGAGTTGAAATGCTTGTTGTCTTGAAAATGTGCAGAACTAATTTGACTAAAGACATACACATTTCATATTAATGTTGATCTGCATATTTTCAAGCTAAATCCCTGATTGAACTTTAATCTCTCGGTCCATTCGTGGAGTGAAAGTATCTTGTTGAAGCTAATTTGTTACATGGCTACCTGCTGCGCTTTCATTCAAAGAGACCTCTGCTGATGTCACAGCGGTGCGCCCTTTCTGACTTCCTCTTTGGGCATCCTTGAGGCGTGAAATAACCCCGCTGGGTCCCTGTAGATTCCTGTAAGGGCAACAATAGGCCCAGGACATCTGTGTGGTTTAACAGTAGGCAGGGCTTGAGTAGACCGGAACATGTCTATGGACCTCCCACTGGCCAACCCTAAAGTCCCGTACAAAAGCCTGGTTACCACTTAACAATAATACATTCATGCACAAGTAGGGGCACAAAGACTAAGACACACACTCACTGGCACTTATTTATAGCAAGCATATTTTCGTATATCCACAGAGACCTGTTTTTTTATTTACAGTACTGAAGTGTGTTTAGGGAAAAGCGTATTTTATGAGCTTCATGTCTCTTCCAGCTGCAGTGCAGCTTGGACGTCACAAGCACGTTGAAAAACTTTGACCAAATCAGTACATGAACCTAAGTTTTTTTTTTTTATCTTATTCTAAGTGCACAAGGCTGTATGGATGACAGAGTCAGGAGAGTCATCTTCATTCAAACCACTTATCCTATGTCCTATTTCATCTGCTACAAGGCAAGTTTTTGTCTGTCTGTGCTTGTGTAGTCATTTTGTGGTTGGAAAGGGACCCACCTGTGCTTGCCAAGCTGAATGAAGTAGTGTAGTTGAGGGTGTGGTAATGCAGATTTGGTAGTAGAGTGCAATTTTGGTATTCATTTTGGCATTAAATTGTGGCTCCACTAAGACTTGACAAACACAGGCAGTCTGTAGCCTTTGGGATTTAGTTGGTGAAGTCGCACACACAACTCTATAAAGTCACACAAAGCCCTCTAAAGACATCTGACTTTCTTCAGAAATTCATCTGACTGAATTTCTTTCTTTGCTTCTTTTTCTTTGAAATTGCTCAACTAGTATGTCTTTTTGTTTAGCAGTTTGGAACAAATAACTGGCTGAATCTGAACCGGTAATTGCAATTGTTAGGTATGACGTTCTTGCGCACATTAAATACCTACACACACCAAACCTGTTGGCTACTTCATGCAGATTCTTCATTTCTACAGTGAAAGTAATTAGGGATACAGCAGAAACATCCTGACAAGGCATCAGTGGAGAAGATACTATTTCATTAAAACAAATAAAACTTTCATCTCTAGTGCACTCAGGTTCGGTTTTTTTTATCATGCTGTGAGTTCTAAATTGCACTTGCAGTCTGAAAATGAGTATTTAAATAACTTTGGCAGCAGCAAACTTTGAAATGACCAAATAGGACTGTATGTTAGGTGCACTCTGAGAGTGAAGGAAAACTTTTTAAGTACAGTTGAGAAACTAACCGCCAACAAATGTTGCTGACACTGAATTTCGCAAACAAGTGCACAAGATGCATAAGTGCAACTTAAAGTCTCCACCTTCAACACAACCACATCAGTTTCCTCTTAAGAGAAGCCAACTAAATTTACAGCCCACTACACAACTCTTAGGATATCTGCAGGAACAGAAAGAGCAACACTTAAGTCCAACTTAATCCGGACTTTTAAATTACAAGTAAACATGCAAGTCTGCCTGAAATTGTACCAACCCAAATTTTTCAAAGTCGGACGAACACATCCAGATAATGTGATTGGAAGTCAAATTACTCCTGCATGTATACAGTCAGTTGGACCCAAACTGGCCGAGGCGCTCTGCCCATGTTCCAGAGTTTCTACTCTGGGTTTTGACCCAGAAGTCGAAAGTATTAAATGCGTAACAGAAGAAGTAGCCAGTAACAATATGGCGAAGGCTACATCCAGAGCCGTGCATTTCTGGATGGACAAAATATGCAGAGCTGTAAAGCTGTCAACCATGGTACCAGTTTGCTGCTAGCTAACCGTAGCTAACTTGTTTGACGATTGTTTGGTCTGTGACGTAAAAGGTCAACCGAAAAAAGGTCCAATACTAACCGCTGAAAAGGGGCATATCACCCCGTATCGTAGCAGAGTGGGACATACTTTGGTCAATACATCGATTCCCCTGCCGTGCCTGTAAACTGGTACAAGGACAGTAGACCAATGAAGTAGCTTAGTTGAGCAATAAACATCGCTCAACTTAACTGTGCATGTAAATGTACTTACTGTTAGGACAGTCAGCACTGTCGCCATTGTTAGCACTCTTAGCGTTGTTAGCCACCTCCATATTGAGAATCCTGGCTCAGACTCTTGATCATAGATGTGCTCTAAATGTTGTATACAGCGCCTTTAAGAATATGCTTACACAATCTTATGCAATATCTAGACGTTTGCTGAAGCATTCTAAACCAAGATCAAATTAACCAACTTTATATGCTAATTGCCTGTGTTCACATTACTATGGATTAACTAACAAATCTCTGGTTATTATACAATAGCATTAACCCGGCAGCATTAGGATAGGCCTAATAAATTAATTAGGTCTCTCAGGTAACCAGCCAAAAGCGGTGCAAGTAGAGAGCAGGAATAACCTCCACCTTGATGCAATCCATGATTACATCACAACGCAATCCTGCAGAAGTGGCACTACATTATAAATGAGACTCTTTAGTGTAAAAACATGACATTTAGAGAGACTATTACACAATATTCTGGTGACATAAAACCTTTTAGCGCAGGGGCAGGATGGTTGGCACAAGCCTAAGTGTCAGCCAGGGGGAAAAAAGAACATGTCAGTGCAAGTGACATGGAAGAGAAAAATAATTCATGTGCTGAGAAGTGTTGACACAATTCAGTGAGCAGTTAGTGCTGAGTGCTGCCTCTGACTGATCAAAACTACTCATCTGTCTTTTCCTACTCTGATTTATTATTGCCCACACCTCTGCATCCAAAGACATATTCATCTGATATCACGGACATGAGTTATTGCCTTAAGAGTTCCATTTACTGGAGGGTTTTGGCTGTGTGATTAGTGTGAAACAGTCCAAAGTATTTTATATGTTTTGATGCACTGTACTAAATTGTATTTATTGTGTCAACTGAAAGTAAAGAAGAAAAGCTCACAACTGAATCTTTGTCCAATCCTCATTGTTCAGGATTACCCTGATCTCCTGCACAACTAAAATCAACAGCTCAGCTAAAACACAATCATCATAAATCTGCATGACAGTAAACTTTACGCTGTGAGCTGAGTCCTTAATGAACAGACTAAGGGAAATATCTTGCAGGCAGGTATGATGACAGATCCGTTTGTTGTCCTCTTTCTGTCTTGCTATCTGCCCTGATTCCAGATGCCCTTTGACCTGTCTGAACCTTACCAAAACCCATTTAAAGCAGAGCAGAAGGCATGCCACTCATTCCAGACTCTGTACACTTCTCCTGAGTCTTTGCTCAGTCAAAAGAAATGGGCCATTTTACACCTACCTCCCACAAATTAGTACGCCACTTTATTTATTTTTTTCTAAGGTCATGAAGCATTGAATCTTGCAGCACTGGGTAAATCATGGAACAAGTCAAAAGACACTTTGCAGCAAGAGCTATGGAAACTGAAATTCTCAGAGCTATTAATCACAAGCTGATGAAAAGGCTGGAAGTCCACACTTGAGTGCAGCCTCAATGGTGCAGTATCTGTTACTGTCTTGCTGGAATTTCATACCTTTGGCCTAAAGGAAGGGATCAGAAAAAAAAGATGTCTCCCTGAGGGTTTGGCCCCTTAAAAGTTCCATTTGTACATCATCACTACCTGAGGACAAATCTGTCTTTAAAACAGGGGATTGATTTAAGGAGGCTCCTGAGGAGAACAACGTGACAAAGCAGTGATCTTTTTCATGACGTCTCCAATACACAGTGTGAGTGACAGCTGGGTTTTGTCAGTGGATATAATAAAAGTGTTTTCCCCTTCAGCTGTAAACATGCTTAAATATGCAAGGTGATCATAGAGATGACAAGGGTGGGAAATGTCAACAAGGCTATTGGGTTTCAGGATACGTGATGCTGAACAGAGCTGACATGCAGTCCTTGAGAGCATGCCCTGAGTGTTATTAGCTGATGCACATGCGTCATCAAAGATCACATGCCCCAATAGTGTCATCGCCATGTGTTACAGTAAGTAAATATCAAATCCTAGTTGATTCTTGCAAAGCAGCTTGAGACCACTGTTCTTGTACACTGTTATTACGGCTCCTACAAAAAATATTACACCAACATTCGTACATATCCCGTGTAATGATGAGCCTATAATTGGTGCATAACCCATGTACTTTGGAAGGCTGCGATCATGTGACCAATGTGCTGATGGGAGTAAAGAGGGAAGCAGTCTCAAACGATCTAGTTAGGAGGCAGGTTAGGGCGGGGGATGGGACACAAATCACAGGACTTTACCGGTGTGCGGAGCCGTGTGTACTTCGAGCCATTTTAAGGGACATCATCATTTAGTATTTTTACATGACATTAGAGAAAATCAATTTATTGTGTTGGTCAGACTAAAACCAGACTTATAAAATACATGTTAATATGTTAGCCTGGTTGAAATTGTACTAAATCGAATTTCTCAAAGTCAGACAAACACATCCAGATAATGCAATAAAGAGTTGAATTACTCCTGCATGTACACAGTCAATCCGACCCAAACTGGCCAAGGTGCTGTGCGCATGATACACAGTTCCGTCCTGGGCTTTGACCCAGAAGTCCAAAGCACTGAATGCATGACAACTTGGCAAACTCTATATCCAGATCAGTGCATTTTTGGATGGACAAAATGTACAGAGCTGTAAAGTTGTCCGCCATGGTACCAGTTTGCTTCTAACTTGATTGATTGTTTGGTCTGTGATGTAATAGGTTAACCAGAAAAAGATCCAACGCTAACAAGCTGAAAGGGGGCATATCACCACCTATTGTAGCAAAGTCAGTCATACTTCGATCAATAAATCAATGCCCCTCCCGTGCTTGTATAATGGGACAACGTTAAGGACATAACATCATTTGTGGGTTGCTAATTCGTAGCATAGCATACCATCCGCTGGATAAGGATAAGTTAATGTAAGTGGTGTATTCTCAAATTAAGGCTGCCATCAACCATTATGTTCATTGTCCATTAATTCTGTCGATTATCTTGATTAATTGATTTGGTGTTTGGTATCTACGGTATAATGTCAAAAAACAGTGAAAAATGTCCATCAGTGTTTCTGGAAGTCCACAATGATGAAATAAATTTCTTTCTTTGTCCAAAACACAAAGATATTCAGTTTACTGTCATAGAGGAGTTAATATACCAGCAAAACCTCCATATCTAAGAAGCTGGAATCAGAGTTTACTTTTTTCTTGAAAAATTACTTAATTACATCAAATTAATTGGCGATTCATTTAATAGTTGACAACGAATTAATTTTTGCAGGTCCATCTCGACTGCATAAAATATATTTATAGTCATATATAAAATGCAGTTTAAACCGATATGGAGTCAGGACAATTTGATTGAAGATTAATAATTTAGGGCAACTTCCACAGCAGAAGCTTTTTATGATTACATTTCATTAGACGTGGCATGTGGACACAAACATGTGACTAAGAACAGCTCTCTTGGTACAGAACAATGTGTTCCTGCACTTTCTGGCTAGGAACACATGCATGAATTCACACACAGTCAGAGTGGTTTAGTTCCACATGCATTTCCTGTCAAAGCAACAACATTCTGCCTTCATCTTGAGGAAAGACAGCAAATGAAACCAAGAGAAATTAGTGACAGCAGGGCTGTAATTAGATCCTGTCATAATTCTTTGACCTACTTTTCAACTCTACTTCTTTCATGTGGGACAGGGAGCTATGTGGCAACAGCCTGAAACATCCTGGTTGGGATTTATCACCTGGTGCTCTGTACTTCAATAGAGAGGTTAGGCCACGGGGCACTGACCTCTCCATTCTATGGGAAAATTGTGTTACCTCCTTTGAAAAGAAGCACACCAGCACCTGTACTAACTTGGAGGGTGAAGTGATTTCAAACAGGATGCAGCCGAACGTCATGTCAATAGTGACCCTTAAAGATGATCACACCTTTCTTAAAACCACTTTCAAACGGCCTGAAGCTGCAGATGATATCAGCCATCTGCGGCCAACATTCCTAAATAGCAGCTCTGTTAATCCATTTTCTTTGCTGCTGCTCTTATATTCAAGAGGACTATCTGTATTATTTAAAAGCAAGCTAGCCAGGGAGTTGGGACTCTATTCTAATGCACTCAGTCCTGCGTGTGTACCAGCAGCTCATCAGTTATACATGGGCAGAACCCAGTTTTCAAGCAGCTGTGGTGGAAGCAGGTAAGAGGGGAAAATGCCAACACTGCTTTATCTCACAGTACACAGAGAAATGTGTCTATGCACATCCACTAATACAAATATGACCTGCCATCACATAGAGCACAAGAAAAACCTAAACATGACAGAAACCTGACAATGATCATCTTAAAGGAATGTGTCATCTGCAAAATGGCCATTTGTACAGTATATCAATTACTTAACCTGTGTTATGCAGAATTTGTGAAGAAAACTTCGTTCTTCTAAAATGCCTCAATGGCGAACGGAGAATCCAAAAAAGGCAAACATTCCTCATGAATTGAAGTTATCAGGGTCTGCAGCAAAACTATATCAAAACGTCCATTTACAAACTCTCACACAACTTGTGCAGTATAATCTGAGTCTCATTTATCCAGTCATGTGCTCAGTCCTTAAACATTTTCGCTATAAGGTTTCAATATTAAACAGATGAGTACAAACTGTTTCATGTGCCCACCGAGTGGCGTGCCTGGGTATGTGTTTGTGTTTGAACTCTCAGGGCGCTACTCATAGGCGGATGTGCTTTAAATCGTAACATTTTAGCAAAAATGCATGTGTTTGGGAAGTACTGAGCAAACGGCTAGATAAATGACACTTGGAGTATACTGCACGAGATATGTGAGAGTTTTTTAAAAGGATGCTTTTGTGTAGTTTTGATGTTGTTAAACGTGGTCCTCTATGACTTCTACGGATTAATCCACTATGAATTCACAAAGAATGTCTGCCCCTTTGGGTTTCTGTTTTCTTTACGAATTCAAGGTAACACAGTGAGTAACTGAAATACAAATGGTCATTTTGCAGGTGGTGTATTCTATAAAAAATGCCCCAAGAAACCTCTCAACTAGTCAGTGGCTGTTTCTCTGAGCACCAGCATCCCAACACATCCAATAAATGCTGTCTATTGATCTGTTTGTCAGAAACACTGTTCACTTTACAGAAGCCCTGCAGCATATCCCATCTTCTCTCTGAGACAATGACAATGCAGTTTCTCCACCCTGTTGTGTATCTTGTCAAAGAATTTGAAACTCCATGTGACTGGAGTAAATTAAACTGTATGATTAGGAACATGCAATTTGCACACATTCACACGCAAAACAGAAGCAAACAAACATGTGCATGTAATGTATGAATACCTACATACATACACCTGTCTGTCATCGTCACTCACCTGCTAGTCGGCTCTCTCGAGCGGGCTTGCTGAGCCTGTCCAAGGCTTTGGAGGTAGAGGACCTGATGTGGTCACTGAAGGACCTCTGCAGCAGCAGCAGCCTCATAGAGCGAGACATGCCGTTTAGCATCCACGAAAATGTCCCTACGTCAGACCTTCACCTGTTCCTGTTACTGATCAAGTCTAGATTATTGAGCCTTTGTGCCTTGTTAATCCCACCTCTTTACACCGCTCCTATTTTTTGTTTTGGTTGATATCTATGTTTAAACATTCAGTCATAATCTGACTAGATCCCCCACCTAACTAGCTCTCTTCTATCCTCTGTACTGGTCTGGGTTTTGCCTCCTTCTCCTCCCCACTCTGTTCTGTTCCAGTCTGGACTGTACACTCCCGTCTGCTGCAGTGAGCATCAGTGCGGTAGCTGCTGGGACACATCCAACCAATGCTGCAATGCTCTCATATTCTATTCTGCTAGTGTGTGTGTGTGTGTGTGTGTGTGTGTGTGTGCGCGTTTATGTATGTGTGTGTAAGTGTGAGTAAGTGCTTTCTGACACGAGCTCCAGCGCTCCCTGTGAATATCTGAGTGGTTCTGAGTCACGACTAACATCTTCATCTCTCCCTCCGTGTTTTTTATCTCACATCTTTTTCTGCGCTCTTCTCTCTGTCACCTCTCTCCTCTCGTCCACTCTGTTAACACCTGCCCTAACCTGTCTGGACACAGAAAGAATCAATGCCAGTTATATAACCTTGTTGCCCAGGCAGCCTGCTTGTTATGAAGATCCACCTGTCCTTGTCCACAAGAACTGAAACCATTAGACGGGGTCGAGGAGAGTGAGTCGCTAAGACGAAGGTGCAGGACACTGAATGATTCCCCACAAATGGTTGATAATTAAAACATTTTGAGGGTTTCACCAAAAGGACGCTTGAGATGTCAAGAGTGAAAAATACTGGGATTTAAAAGTGTGCTCTCACTGGTTCCTCCCGCCCCACACAAACCTCCCAGTTTCTCCCCACAGCTAATAACCACTTTCCTCAGCCACTCAGCCATGGGAAATGGTCCAACCCATGACATGGCTTCACTGTAAATACATTATGGTAGGAACAGAGTATACAGCACACA
Organism: Epinephelus lanceolatus; assembly: GCF_041903045.1. NCBI lineage: Eukaryota > Metazoa > Chordata > Actinopteri > Perciformes > Serranidae > Epinephelus > Epinephelus lanceolatus. The sequence continues at coordinate 7,231,108 of NC_135736.1, read as the reverse complement.
CATACAAATGCACACTCACAAACACAAGCAAATTAATGCCATGAGCTATTAAGAATTAGGTATGTACTGTAAATCTTATGTAACAAATCTTAAGCTACGAGATGGACAACACAATGGAATCTACTACTTAGACTGCTGCTGCTGAGTTGATCGGATTATGCTGATTTAGCTGCTATTAAGCAAGAACAACCCTCTGGGGTCTGTGAGGAAGCTTAGTCATTGGCTGCTTAGTGTGGGAGAAACGGCATCTTCAGGATCTATACAGCTGATGGCTTTTTAGAGGATAAATTAATTAGCTGCTCAAAATGGGAATGCTTGTTGCAATCAGGTACCAGATTATACATAGTTTCCATGTCATTTAATATTGTCTTTTTATATTTTTATTTTTCTACATCAGGGATCATCAACCTTTTTGATATGAAGCACCATCTTTAATTTTCTTATCAGTGTACCATATCAATATGATGTCAGTCCCTTGTTACGCAAAATGCTCCACAAAAACTTTGACTATGTCCTCACCTGTTGTTGCAGAGGCCTTGGTTTTAAGCAGCAGAGCTCCTCCTTTACAGTAAAATCTTGCCATGACTGCCAAATGTGGTATGTCATTCAAATCAGACCACTCATCAGCTACATTGCTGAATACTGTGGCTTCTTTCAGTCTGCTACACTCTAAGATTTTCTGACATTTCTTCAATGCATAATTCAACAACTTCTGGTTGACATAGGATTTTCTTTTATTCTTGATTTTATTGTCTCTTTGTTTAGTAAGCCATTAAACAAAACCTCTGGGCTGCAGGGGAAAGCCTCCATAATATGTCTGCCGTAAGTGAATGACTTTCCACATGTCACCATCCAATGAGCAATGCAATATAAAAAATTCCTCATGTATGGTCTCAAAATGGCACTTGAAACTTGACATTCGGGAAACAATATTGTCAAGACTTTAAGTACACACAGCACGGCCCCTCTGAAGCACAAAACCCTACTATCCTCTGTCCATCACGGCTGGATTTTAATTAATTGATTTCGACTTATTTTGGCCACATGACACGTCATAACATATAGTTCCCCAAATTCAAAAAGAAAACATGTACATGCTTTAAATTTCCATTACAAATGGGTCTTATTATGATGGATATAATGTTCTCTGTCTTAGCTTCCATGCATTATCTATAAATCTTGCTGAGGCAAAAATAGCTTTCCTATCTAGCAGGCCAGCCATCGTCTCCAGAGCCTGCTCCGGCACCTTTATCGTTATTCTGCGAAGACGACAAGTACTAGCCAATCAGAGGCAGAGGATGGGTCTTTGCGGAATGTGTGTGGCTGTGAAAGAGGTCTTTTGGCAAACGGATCGGAGGGAACCGTGTACCAATGGCAGCATGCTTAAAATTGCTGATCCCTGATTTACATTCTTAATAATGCAATAATTAATATTCTTATATCAACACTGAGTCAAATGACTCTGTATAATGTGAAAAGGTTGCTTATAGTGACAAACTCTGCAGTTCCTCTCAGCTCTACAGAGCTTTTAAGGATCTTTCAGCTTGTTTTTGCTTTTGCAACCTGCATCTTTACTCTTTTGATCAGTCTCACTGTGGTCATTAATGTTGTTTCCAGCTGCAGCAGAAAGCAGTTTTTAGCAAAAAAGAAAGCTCTAATAAACCCACTGTTCTCTCCTTGCTCAGCACTAAAGAGCAGACAGACACAGTAAGTAACTAGCTTGCGAACACAGTGGAGTACTTAGCAGCTAATGCCAGCCTTACACCAAAAGACTTTTCAGGCGATTTCCCTGTCACAGACACATTTCCAACGTCGTCATAAAATCAAAGAGTTCTACCTCAATTAATGCATGCTCTTGTGATCTTAATCTTTTGGTGTAAGATGGTCATAACACTCGTCTTTTTCTCGTCTTGACGTTCTGACCAAAAATAAAAATGTTTAATTTTATTATGAGTTTTTAGTCTTGGCTCATGCAAATAGTGAAGTTCAATGACGTGAACAAAAGCAGGAAACCGAGTAGACAATAAAACACAGAGGTCTTCACTCTGGGGAGCGTGAACAAGTCTCAGGTCTCTTGAACTGTGGAGAGGGAAGAGAAACTGGTCGAGTTGTGAAGTTAACAAGAGTCTGTGTTTAATTCGGTGTATTTTATTCACTAACCAGCACTTACTGTAGTGAGAAATTGTATTTTTTTTAAATTGTTTGCCTCTCATTCCCACACTCCTGCAACTAATATACTGCAGCTTGTCAGTGGAGGCTGGTAGAGAGGTGAGTGGCGGAAAAACGACTCTGAATGAATGCTAACGTTGCTCCATAACTGCTGGATGAGTAAGCAGACAGCTGTATGCTAACACGTCAACTTTATAAGGTGATAATATGTCAGTTTGTGTTTACAGCTTGTTTCTCTGCCCTCAAGTAGCAAGAAAACTCACATGATACTTTGTTAGATATCCTGAACTAAATAATGCTATACGTGTGTTTTCTAGACTGATCATGCTCATACATGTGTGTATATAGCAGGTTACTCATTACCTGAATATATGCGTTCATATGTGCATGTAGCCGTGAGCGGTATGAGCTGTTCACACTGCCCTCCATTACATTCCACACTAAGCTCACACTTGAGAAAAAAACATCAGCCAATCGTGCTGATTGCTCCAGCAAGTGAAGGTAATGTACCCAGCACGCTGATAGCATTGTGCTCATCGCGGCCAATTGACTTTATGGTCTCCAGAGGTTTGCTGAGACTGATAAGGCTTTAGATTCCCGCGTCTTTGCTTTTTCACGACCCTTGAGGCTGCACTATTGGAATCATGGAATGACCTCTTTAACAAGGTTGTAAATGAGGATTAGGATGGGATACGGAAAAGCAAACAGCCTATAAAAGTACCACATTTTTACTATCCTCCCTCACACACCTGTTCCACTTGGATGACATCTGAATCAAATTATGCTTCATGCATGCATGGGAGTGTGTGCGTAACTCCAAGACGCACAAATTCAAACCATCTGGGTCAGTATTCGTATCACAACAACATATCAGTGTACTTTCCCTCTCTCTTTCTCTGGTATACCTGTGATAAGGGGGCAATACACAGACTGTAACCTGGATATGAGGGGAAATAACCTGAGGGGTGAAGGAGAGGGGGTGGAGAGGGAAAAACAATGGAGTTCTCATACCTCAGGAAGGAAAGTCTTGCCAAATGCCCCCTCTGTCAAACAAGCGTGCAGCGTGCCAGGAGTACGTACCTACATCTGACTCTACAGAACAGAGGCAGGAGAGGCTTACCTGCCAACATACTGGCCTAGATATGAAGACAGGGGAGGTGAAAAACGACGGGATGGGCAGGGTGTTTCTGGGAGGACTTCAAACAGTGTGTATAAACAGCATGTGAGGGTCTATTATCAAAATGTCTGTGAAAAACAATGCTACTATACTCTATTCTTTACAGTGCGGCCAAAAATGTGTCGGTGCGCTGAAGTATGTATGTATGGGTGTGCCCAAGTGTGACTGTGATTGTGTGCGAGACCCTTTGATGTGACCATCTGCAAGAGGTCTGCTATCAAACATACACTCCCTCGCCCTCTGCCTGACGTTCATATAACTCCATTCTGACTATCAGATACCCACACGCCTTGTGTGTGTGTGTGTGTGTGTGTGCTGCTTTATTCAAGAACTAAAATGCTCACAGTGAGATATTCGACAACCACACACCTCAAGATATCAAAACACAAAATCCCATATATAGTTATTCAAACAATCCACGTCTCAGTCTCCTGCGTGTCCTAGACGATGCCCCCCTTCCCACACACACACACACATACACACACCCAGACGAGGGGAATAAAGCAGCCAGGGAGTGACAGAGCCTGCTGAGCCAGGACTGATTCATTATCCTGGGGACAGCGTGGGCATCTCACAGCATCAACACTGGGAGATTTAAAATCCCCTGGTTATGGATGAAAGTACTGGCTGGGTCATTTCAGATGAAGCATAGGTTCAGGTCAGTAATAAAGCCCAGTTAGGATGATAATCACGAGTCAGGAGGGACCTGTGCAGAAAAGCACTTCCTGTTTGCCTGGTTAGCTCTCAACACATTCTTTCTTATTTAGACAAGGTGATCTACTCAGGGAAAATAATGCTGATCACTTTGTGGATACCTCCATGTATCTATATATTTGCTAGGAGTGGACTGATTTGTTTTTCAGGGCAGATATGATACTGATTATTAGTAAACAGGGACGACCAATAACCAGTATCTGGAATTGATATACACTTGCAGTAAAAATTAAAACCTAGAAAAAGAAAATAAAAAACTCCAAAACAAAACCTAATTTAAATGATTTAAAAAGCATATATTTAATTCAATGCTGCAAAATAAAACTGTTCAACATTATCTTTAAAACACTTACTATTATCTTAAAAAAACAAAAGAGCCATTGCTCCTCCCATGCTGACACATACTTTGCATGTATTATAGTCTGCTTTTCCTGGTGTTGGTTGAAAGTAATACTCCCTTCCTGCACTTTTAAACCATTTTTTTAGTTCATCCATCAAGAGAGAGAAAAAGAGAAAACGTGATGGGGTTGGCAAAAAACAAATATTTTCTTTGATCATGAAGCCCAATGTGACTGTGTAATTCTCTGATTTATCTGCCAAGTGTATGAACACTGCAGACTGAACTCATCACTAGCACACGTCAAACAGTTTGAGGGGACGGCTGACTCATAACGGGTAAAATGCGGGTTGCCAGCGCTACAGGAGTTTGTTGCATGAAATGTCTGTCATCACTGCGCTGCATTTTTATAACTATGATCATCGATTCACATTTCTCACAACATCCGGGCGCTGTCTCACTCTCTCCTCCTTCTTGCACCTCCCATACTCAGTAACTACTACTACCACAACATTTCCTGCAGAAATGCAGGGTGTTTCTGAAACGTCATCGTGTTGGATCATGATGTTTATTAGAACTTCAGTAATAGACGATCTGCTGCCTTACACTGGACACACAGATCCACTCACTTACTGAAGCAGCTCCAGTCTGCAAAAGCGATCGTCTTGCCCATGTGGCGCAGCAGCCGACAGTGTTAATAGGCTATTACTCATGACATGTACCCAATTAGAACCAGTGCTAGTGCTGTAGGCAGGACATTGATGCAACTGCATCAAAGCCAAAGTTGTGCATTTTTCAATTAGTTTTATTTAATTGGATTAAAAAAACAATTATTACAATAATCATAAAAATGCTCAATATTGCACCAGTAATCAGCAAGGATGATTCCACAATTTAAGATTCATGTCCTTTACCAACATTCAGTGTGTGTGTGTAAACTAGCTTGACGAAATGGCCAAACGCAAGTATGACACCAAATACATTAATCTGTGTGGACCTTGAACTAAGCCGGAGCAGTTGAGAACCACATCTGTAGCAGACCTGCAAATTAAGTTTGCCTTTTTTTGTAACCATAACCACAATCTTTTCCTAACTGAGACTATACTGGGGTTGCCACAGATATAGTAGGAAAAGACAATTTTTAAAATGTTGGCAATGAAAAAATGTAACTGAATGAAATTCAAGTTTTGAGGAATCTTCCAAAATTGGAACTGAAGTGGCAGAGCTGAGGAAGGAAAGTAGCTAATGAGAAAATAAACATGATGTTAAGAAATTCTTGTACAAATATTCCAAGATTGGCACTGAATCGGTGTCTAAGAAAATGAATCACAAAATTGCATTACTTTGCACCAAATTTAACTGAAATCCATGTTCAGCTGACAAACAAACACAAGACAGACTGAAGACATATCTCACCAATGGAAGATATAATTCAACTTATGTAAAAATCAACAACTTTTCATATTCCGTATATAATTGTATGACACAGTTAACTGCTGCCATAACATAATCCATCTACCAACACAGTTCCTCATTGGTCAGGTTCCAAGTACAAAGGAAAGTCATGATGGCCTATTTTCTATAAAAAGTGATACATGTTTTTCATGCACAGTTGGTGATGAAACACATACCAATCTGCTGAAGAATAAAGCTGAAATAAGAAAAATGACACATCGCCTCTAAAGACTTCTTTTTTTGGTATACCGGAGACTTTTGTTGTTGTAACTGGGAGTTCAGCAAGCTGACTTCCTGTTGTAAATTCCCCTTCATGCCGTGGTTTCCTGTTCTGAGTACCATAACCATGGAGATGGATTTCCAAAGAAAGAAATCTCAAAACTCACAAAGACGTAAAGAGGTTTCTGAACTTTGACTCAAATAAATTGGTAATAAAATGGAGACAAGAAAAATGTTGTTTTCTAATTACAGTTTTTCCACTCTTAGGAAATGCATTATTTGAACAAGAGGGACTTGTATCATCAACATACGTCAACATGAAGTCTGAATAAACAGGAGACCACAACAAAACAATATGTAAAACATTTAACTTTTTCCACAATTTTGTCAAATTCCAAAATATCAAGCATAAAGAAGTAGAATTATTTGCTTCTGAGGGGAACAGTTCAGCTTGAGCCTGAAAATGTATTCACAGCTGAGTTGGAAGTGTGAAATATAAATGAACTCCAGTATGTTACAGTACCAGTCTCCACACAGGAAGTCAGGGAGAGAGTGTGTCAAATGGGAGGGGAGAGGAGGGGCTGTTTGGGGGGAGGTGTTATGGTGGCATAGAGTGATGGGGGAGGCCAGGAATGTGACCTTGCACAAGCACAATAATTCCTGTACTGTGTACGGAGGGGTGGCAAAAAAAGGTGGGATAAGGCAGACTCAATTAAAGAGCAGGAACAAGTAACAGAAAACAAAAATCACTCATGCTATTATTGACTCTGCTCCAGGCTGAGGGAGCTTCATTACATCTGTCAAAGCACCTTCTCACATGAGAGCAATATCCTCAAAGGGCATGTTGCCGCAGGGTATAAGCAAGAAAGTAGGACGGGGCACAAATAAGGAAAGCAAGTCACTCAGACGACATCCAAATTAATACATCTGTGCTTGAAAACACATAAGTTTTGATCCCTTTACACTTCTCATCCACACTATTCCAGCATTTTCAAACCCCTAAAATGGAGACGACGCTCAGGAAAACAGATTACATTTACTTTGTAATTTAATTACATAACTCTGTTACAACTAGTTACTCCCCAACTTTGGTTGGATGTATGACACCTCTGTGTGAATACTGAAACTAATTTCACTGTGGACTTTCTCTGAATTACGTGGAAACTGGTGTGGAAATTTGCCCATTCTGAGAACTGGAGATGTGGCCTGTTAGAGCCAAAAAGCTCAGTCACAAAATCTGTGGATAAACACAAATTCTTACACACCATCTGTGCTGAAAGGACTCTGTTAGTTGTCCATCTGGTAATGAAGTCTTTCAGATATGGCAGATATTCCTCACAATCATCATTCCACACAATCATATCTCTACATCCGTTTTATTTAATGAATTATTACACATTTTGGGAAACACTCTGATTTGCTTTTTTGGGGGCAAGAGTTAGATGAGAAGATTAATACAATTCTCATGTCTATCAGATAAATATGGAGTAGAGCTGGCAGATCATTAGCTTAGCTTAGCATAAAGACTAGAAGCAAGAGGAAACAGCAATCCTGGCTAGCACCTTAACTTGTGGGTTTTTTTTTAAATTTCTGTTTGTGTATAGATCAAACATGGTGTAACAATACATCAGCCTGGATCGAAATATCGATTCAATGATAAACAATCCAAAATTACTGACGCAAAAAGAAAACATTAGTAGACATTATCTTTAAGGTATGCATTTTATTTTAAATTCCCATGGCACATCTGTGTCACCTTTTCCATCCAAGCACACTTTCTTCCTAAATGTTCAAACAGTGCTAGCGGCCTAGCTCCAGGCAGACAGTGGTTAGCGACAAACCAAACCAAACCACAGGCCTCTGACTTTATCGGCAAATACTGTATTGTTGTCCAAAAAATCGATATACTGTATCATGTTGACACTTTTGATTTACACCCCAATTAATTAGTAAAATTAAGATCTGCTGCTAGATATTTTTTCTTTGTTTTGAACAGAGACAGACTTGCTGTAAGCCCGTTTCCAGTTTTTATGCTACGCTAAGCTAATCACCCACTGGCTCTGCCTCCATATTTACTATTCTTGCTCTCAAAGAAATTAAAGATGAGTGTTTCCCAAAATGTTGAACTTTAAAATGAATTTGAAAGAAACTATTTCCTCTGGGTGCACAGATTGATGTTGTTTTTTTTTACTTTTTTATTTGAAAGGCTGGCAACAGTCAAGGAGTGAGCAACGTCTCCTCATACAACGTTTCGTATGATACCCTAATTAGCACCGCATGAATGATGTTATGTCCTTAATGTAAAGTTACATGATAAAGTAAAGTTATGCAGGTTAGATTTAGGAAACAAATCATGGTAAGGATGTTCTTTAAAATGTCTCAAAGTTCACACAGTTCCAAACATCAGTCTCCTGGGGAAACTACTACTAACTACTACTCCTTGTGAACTATGCACTGCCTGAACCTGCCTCCTAACTGACTGCTTCCTTCTTTATGACCATCAGTGGATTGGTCACATGATCGCAGCCTTTCAACATACATGGGTTATGCCAGAATTACTGTCTCATGATAACATAAGATCTGTTCGTATTTATTACTTTTCATAGGAAAAGGTACGATCAGTGCATGAGAACAGCCTGAACAGAGGGGACTTTTTAAAGTGTGTAATAATAGGATGATAAATACTGGGATCCCCAGAGGTCAACACTCAGGCCAGGTGTCATCATGTATACTGGAACAGTAACAACACAACCAGTAACATGAATTTGTCACTGGAATTCCAAGAAGGATGGTGACTAGCAGGGAAACAAGGGGTAAAAAAAACAGAAAAAGAAACAAAAGGAAAGCCAGACAGACAGAAATGATGAGACAAGTTATTCACAGGAACCACCAGCTCCCTAGTGACAGAGTGCTCCTCCCATACAGGACCACTGAGGTTGCTAAACCACTTCCTCTTTCTTCAGTTTTCCTTTCCTCCACCTACAGCACAGTAGACTGTGAGGCTTTGAGTCCAGGTAAAAGGTCAGGCTTTAACCCTGCTGCTGGTTTGGGGCCCATCATTGTGTTCAGTTTATAAATTCCCAATGGTTTATATTTAGATCAGGAAGGTGCAGCATGGTGCCTCTAACCTCCACCACAACCAAGGAAAGAAAAAAGATAGACCATTCTTAGAACCAGGAATTTGTTGCTGACACACTAACACTGGTGGGAGAGAGAGAACCAGAAAAAGACCTGTCACACATTTAGCTCTCCACAGTCTTCTAATGAAAGTTGAGAAGTTGATGTGTTAACTTCAAGTGCTTCCTGTACCTTGCACAAAAGTATCATGTGAAGTCAAGATGAGTTTAACAATCTGTTATCAATAAGGATTGTCAGTCACAGAGCTGATGTACAGACAGAAAAAAATGTCATGAAGGCTTCAGTAGAACTGAAGGTAAAAACTCAAGACAGTTGTATAATAGGAGATTTGGCCATGTAAAGGTTAAATGAATACAGTGCTTGGTCAATATAGGACCATATTTGTTAAATTTCCCCTCAATCATTTTCAACAGAAACATTTTTGCTTGCTTTTTCTGTCTTATGTGCATTATTTAGCACATACTAAGACTTTGGAAAACTCTTTCCAGTTGTAATTATGACTTGGATGTTGATGTCGATGATATTTACAGGTCAGAAACTGTTATTTACCTAACTCTTACATGATATGAATGTAGCTATATCTAAAGAAAAGCGCCTACATCACAGCAGCTGCTTTCATCCCATTCATTCAGTCTTGAAGCTCCTATTAATCGGCCCTACCAACAACCAACCCCCCTCCCTTCACCTGCTCAATCGGTAGAGGTGAACCAGTGGGCCAACTGGCTGGTGCTGAATGAGTGAGAACATGTAGGATGACTGTTAACCAGAATGAGACTGCACAGTGAATAAAGTAGAAAGCAGCAAGATAGGATCTCATGTGAAATGCCATACACAAAGTCAAGCCTGTATTGTATCCACCACAGAGGAGTGTATTTTGATATAATATGAATCCCTTTCCTATCTTGCATCTTAATCTGTCCTTCTCTGTCTTCACATAAACATGTCAAATTTAGGACAAAAGGGAAACCCCTAGGCTGCTGGGGGTGAAGGAGTGGGGGTGGGGAGTTAGGGACTGACCACCATGCCAAAACAAAGCACCGCCCACAAGCCAAGAGACTCCTCAGCTCTGATCGATCATTTTCAACACATTCTCATCCCAACTGTCAATTATTGCTGCTTTGTCAGTGAACTTTCACGTCAATACGTTACATGCTGGATATTGCTCTGCGTCTGTTTTTGACATTCTGTCATCCAATGTCAAAAACTTCTGTTATCCAACTTAAAACAACCCTTAGTATTTATGTTTTTTTTTGTCCTTGTGCAACACAAGCATGTGGCTATGTTTAAAAAAACACATCATGGTTTGGCTTAACATTCACATAGGAAGCAAACAGCAGGCTCTCGGGTGAAAGTCCGGGGTTTGTTGCACGTTTGTGTTGGTGGCTGATGACAAAATCACTGACAAGAAGGTGATATTTGACAAATTGGGAATGAGAACAGATTGTTTTCCTTCCGCTGCAGTGGATTCTAGAAAATGCCATTAGAGCACCAAGAGAAGACAGAGAGCAATTTTTTTTTATTTCCCCACGGACTATCTGTCTCATGTACTTCTGTTTGGATATAGTGACAGTTTCAGCACATACAAGAATAATTTCAGATTTTTAAAAAAGTAGCTTTAAGAAGCTTATAAAAGGGTTTGTCCTAAATCTATTAGCTGTGATGCCTAATACTAAAAAATCGGGTGATCAATGGACAGACAGCATGAAGCAGATTTCTTTTGGGCGCTAAGTTTGATTTCAATACACATCATATCTTTAATCACATCACTTGCATAATCTTGTAGATCATGCCCAACTGATGATAAGGACCGCCATGCAAACCCTAATGCATGACAGCCCTAATCATGCCCAGATGGTATGGAGTATGCTGTGAGTTATGTCATTGCCATTCCAGTGCACTAACACTCTGCAGGCCCCGTAGAGCTCAGGCTCAGGATATACAGCGTCACAGCAGCCCCATAAAGAACACTCCTAAACAACAGGTTGTCAGTTGTAAATCTGCTACATGTAGACACAACCTCTTTGTGCACAGGAAAGCCGTGACACTGACCGCTCACCGAGGTACGCCCAGCGCCGCGGGGAGGTCATCAACTGAACCCTTACAGAGCGCTGGCTGTGGAAGCTTCTTGTTGATCACTGGTGTGCTTCCGTCGTCACAGCGATAGTAAAATTAACCATGAATGAGCTGTCTTTCATGGTGGTGCAGCAGGAGCCTTGAGGGCATGGTGTGTGATGTAACACTGTCACAAATGTGTCATTCCCAGGGGCTTCAATGGTGGAGATACAGAGGGGGCTTTGAAGTGTCACAATGAACACTGGGCTTTGTGCTCCATCAAGTCCCCCAAAACTCCGCCAACTCTGATCATACCCCCGCCCCCCCTCCAAACTCCTGGGTTCCATCACACAGACCCAGAGATGGAGGTTACATAACTTGCTTACAGGAAGTCAGACTAATTTAAATGAAGAAAAATGACCAGAAACGTTTGACCTCTTTGAAGTTGGCACTGTGCATTTTTGCAAGCTTTAGCCTCCTTGTAAAAAAAAAGTTTAAAGTGGGCCTTTTGCCAAAAGGTAGTGCTCCCGTATGCACATACACACACAAGAACACACATACTGACAGCTTCTGCACATTTCCCATGAAAGGTTTTCAGCAAGGGGCGGTAATTAGAGGGAGAGACAGAGCGAGAGTGAGTGAGGACTCCCAGCAGGCTCTGAGACAGCGGGGGGGAATATGAAAGCCTCGTCCCCACGTCCATCTACCTCTCTGGTATTGTTTACCAGCAGCCTGACGACACAGGGGGGTGTTTAATGAACACTGCTCCCCTGCCGGCTGTCTGAAAGTAGGTCTGTCCATCCATAGTTTCCTGATGACCCTGTGCATTACCAGCAGACTGCTGACAGAGAGGTCGGAGCCAGATGGAGGGGCCAGTCACTACAGATTGAGTTTGTTCTTAAGATCGATTCATAATAAAGTGTGCAAAGAGAATGACAGCGAGCAGTGCAAAGGAATGACACAGCATGTCAATACTGTGAAGGCTGTGCATCAGGAGGAAGTCAAAGATTACTAAACATGGCACAGTCACAAAAAGCTTGTGTAGGACAATGTGTATTTGGACAGATTTACATATTTTAGGCATTTAGCTGTTTAATCTCAGGTGCTTTCCATTCTGGAATATCTGTTTGATCTCATGGAGAAGGTATGTAAGAAGTGGGGGCAAAAGGTAAATAACTACATGTCAAAAGTTTTGGGCATCAGACACGACATTCAGTCTGGCTCTTATCTAGGAGAAGGCGACTAGCTTGATGGTTTGGTAGATGAGTCTAGGATCTTATCTACACTCGCATCCAGTGTCTCATAGAAGCAGAGCCTGTCCTCCTCCACTCAGCCCCTCCCTGCTTCCTCTCCTGCCTCACGCTGTGAACTGAACAACGCTATCAATCAGTACTGCGGAATCTCTGCACATGACACCAGACCAGATCAACCGCAGACAAAACCTTTTGGCAAACGTGACAAAATAATGAAAACAAATCTAACAAACCCAACCTATTATTTTGAGTGTCAAGATCTGCACATTAACCGAAAACAAGAAAAAACAAACAAACAAAAAAAAAAAAACAGCAGGGACTCACCAGCTTTTTCTGTCTCAGGAATGGTAGAGGTGCTCTGGGAAAGAGAAGAGAAAACAAAGATTTCAATAACTGATACATCATTATTCAAACTCATATGGTAAAATAACTTAAACTCACACCTTTCATACATCAGGGTTAAGCAGTAGTTTCTATTTACATATCATTTTCGTCTCGTCCATTTGTGGTTACTTGAGATTGCAGATAGGTGATGTGTTCGCCGGGGGGGCGGTGGGAGTAGGAGATTATGGGGGAGTTACAGCAAGCCAGTGAAATGCTGGCTGGTATGACTTAGTCTCATACGCCTTTACCAACAAAATTAGAATATGTGTGTGCACAGGTTTTTTAAACACGGGTAAACCAGCTTAAAATAGGGTATGGACTCCTCTCCCATTGACAGTAGACGCCAGCTGTGTACATGACTGCAGCTGACCAGAACACACACACACACAAACACACACACACACACACACACACATGTATGTATATATATATATATATATATATATATATATATATATATATATATATACATATATATATATATATATATATTACTTATTCAGTCTCTTTCAAAACTTGGTGCAGACTAATTTAAAACTATGCTTGAGCGCTGCTTTGGCGGAGACATACTGTATTTTGTTATTAGCGTGTTCACCTATGTGTTGTGTTTCCATCAATGCTGATCTGAGTCATTGACCCAGGTGTGAATGTCCATTGTAACCTTTCCCATTACATACGAAACCCAGACGTTAGCGGGTGTTATTGGGTTTTTTGTGTTTTCTGGTGAAAAAGGGGTTTTAGTGTCAAAGAAAAATGTAACATCTTGTATTATTATATTTTGGATTTTACCTAAATGCCAGAGATGAGCCTAAAGATATTACAAATCCTAGAATATTTTTATGACGTTAATAATAGTATTCTTAGTAATAGTAGCAATAGTAGTATGTCTATTAGTTTTATTAAATCATTTATTTTATGTTGAGCATTTTGTAAATTATTATTGATTATGAATATTATTGTGGATAAAATATTCTGAAGAATCACCGTGAGTATGGCTCAGCACCTGATGGAGCTTTAAAATAGTTTAACCTTGAAGCTTTCTGCAAGTTATATAGTTAAAGTTACATGAATAAACATTTATAAAAGAGAGTGAGCATTTAACTCACCAAAGTGAACCATTAAAAACTACTACTTAATGGCAATGCTTCCTCTATTCAAACGAGTGCTCTCTTTTAAAAGTCTGTGTGTCTCTACTTGGTGCGATAATATCACAGCATCATGCTCTGTGTAACATTATCATCTTATCCTTAAACTGATTGATTATTCAATTATTTTAACTAATGTTATGGAGCGCAGAGCAAAGTTTTGGTGAGCAGGCATATGGAAATGCAGGATGTCAGATCCATGGAAAAAACAGACACAAGCCTATTATACATTATGAAATATTTCACAATGCGTTAATATCTTGAAATATAATCAAGACTCCACTGATGGAAAATATCAAATAAGTGTATTTATTCAGTGGTAAAAAGAAAAAAAAGTGGCTTTTGCATGTTCTCCTTCCTAATCAATAAACATCCTCTGATCCATAAACATCACAAGATCGCAATACAGTGCAGGGGCCTGTGTGTCTTATGTGTTATTTTTCCTGGCTCAATCAATTCACGAGTGTGACATCATTAATTCTTCCAGATTATTGCATGCAAAATGTGCATAACGATAAACAATATTACCATATTCTGCTCTGTCCTTTTAAGAATATTGTTTTAAATCAAAGGGAGTGTGCAGCTACAGTAATGTGTTGCTATACACACTAATGAGACAATTACAAAGATACAAATAGGCCATACAGAGACACACCAAGAATATGGTTTCTAAAACTCTGTATGCATAGTTCTCCACTGTGCAAGCATGGTAATAAATGGCCACAGCAGATAACCAACTCGCCAGAGAGCTCTAACAAATATCACATAATTAAAAGTCAGAGCACACAGCAACACTCTCCTCTGATTCAATGTTGATCCAGCCTTCGTGTAGGTAGTCTGCAGAGACATTACTGATATAATCACTGCACATTCTGTAGCCACAATAGATTCTCATCATTCTAAGCAAGTAATATTTCCTTCTTTGGCTTTGTTTTGGATTTTAGAAAATACTTCTGCATCAACACAAAATCTCTGGTAAAAATAGAGCACTTGTGTGTCATTTCATTGGCAAAGTGTGTGTGTTTGTTTGTTTGTTTGTGTGTGTGTGTGTGTGTGTGTGTGGAGGGCAGCAGTCAGTTGGAATGCAGAGGTCTTTCTAGCCTCTGACTTTTGACCTCAGGTTCCTTGGCTGACCTCCACACCCTGACCAGTTTTAATCCACACTGCCCTGCAACAGATCAGACAGGACAAGGAGAACGAGGTACATTCTTTATACAAGCTGTTTGTCCACATCACCTTTGCTGTCCTAAACATGTAGATATCTACTTTCCCCTATATTTTTCTATTCAGATAAATGCCTCCTCCTCCGTGTTTATTCTCCCCCCTCAGGCCTAATCACAGTGATTTAGCTGTGTCCTGCTGTGACTACTTAAAAGCCTGTTTACCCTTTGGCACCTACTTACACAACAGATTCAGGACAGCCAAAGCCACACAGCTTAGCATCTTAAGCCTGGTTTCCACCAAGCAGTTCAGTTCATTACAAACTGGACCAACTATTTTTGTGTTTCAACTGACAAAAGTTGTGGATGGTACCAATAAAACTGTGCCATTCTGTACTGTGTTTTCCCCTCCCCTCTATTAAAGTCCCTAGCACACTGATCTGATACTAGCTATACTTTGCTGCCTTTTCATCTTTACTCATTTACAGTTAGCAACTGTAGGCTGAGAAAAAAAATCATTTAATTCACCATGCTGCTTAAAGGCCTCTGCCAGCAGCTACCAGCAACTTCTAAGGTGGAACATTTTCTTGCATGTCACTCAATACATGAGTTGACATTGTGACTCAATCAACAAACCATAAATGTCAATATAATAATGTATTCTATTGCCTCGGCAGCACTACACTCCTGCTCTGCTCCTGAAAATGTCGCACAACCCCAACTTGTGGACAATCGAGTGAGTTGCTGACGTTCGCTCTGGTGAAGAGAGACAGAGCTGAATGGAGCAGCTATCACCATACATGTCCGTATGGTTTTAAGGGCACTATACTGAAAGTGACTGGTGGAAACGCACCTTTAAAGCGTAGTTGCTCAGAGTGCAGCATGCGGGCCAGAGACGGCCCTCAGAAACATTCTGTGCAGCCCTAAAATGCAAAGTAAAATGCAGCGCAGTAACTTATTTTTGCGAAGGGGTGCTATGTCATAGTGTGTGTGCATATGTACTGTACACGACCTAAGGTGCCTTAGGTTTTTTTTTTTTCTTTGGCTAAACATCAGCGGCATTCACAGCTGTGATTGTGCCCCCAAACATGGGTATTTTAAGCCAAAACATGATCTGTTCCTAACCTTAATCAAGTGGGGTTTTGCCTTAAAATAACCACACGTTAAACGTAACATTGTTAAAACAGAGTTTTCTACATAATAAGGTTCAATTGTTAACCACAGTTTGCAGACACATATAATATGAACATTTATTTTGGCGGTTGGGTTGAGGAGTTCAGGAAAACTGGTCAGACGTCCTTACATCAGTGGTTACGTTTGTCCAAAGAATGTGCCCTCCCTCTACTCAGACAAATTTCTCTCTGGACTGCATGTGCCAAAAAATCTAATATTTCCTTTTGAATGTTGACAGACATCCAGTTGTCCCTTTGCTGAAGCCACTCATGTCCCCTGGGCAACTCATAATGATAAATCTTCTTGTCTCCCACTCCATCATTAGCTGCCGTGGAAGTCCCTCATGCTCAAGACATTTTATTAGTCTAAAAAGCAGCTCAAAAACTGTCCAAACAATATCGTGATCTTTTTAAGTCAGTCGACCCTATTGATTAACTCCCGCTACTGCAAATCTCTTCCCAAGTTTAGCAGACCTAACACTTGCACTTCACTTGCAATGATAACGTTGTCACATCAGATTTGGGGGGGGATTGATTGAATTTGTACATTGTAAACATCTTTTGTCATATAATTACAGTCCTCTTCTCATATTCTCTTTAACATTAAAGGGCCAGTGTGTAAAATGAGTTGAAAACAGTGACATCAGTGGTCAAATTCTAGATTGCAGGGCTCACTCACTCACCCCTCCTGTCGGGTAAATGACGGTGGCCTCGTAGGGACAAAAAGCCTTGCGCACGAGTTTTTCAGGAGTAGGTCTATCTAGCGACGAGGTGAATATTTATTTAGAAATCTAAACCATGTTACGATATTGTAATGAATCCCTCACGAGCAGGAGACCAGAGGAGCGTTCGGGAAAAAGGCCCGTTTATTTGAGCACTCCAAAAACTCCGGTAACACTCCAGGGGGTAAAAGACTCCGTCCCAAACTCTGACTCTTCTAGCGTAACACACACACTTCATACACACATACTCGTTTACCATACCAAGTGGGGACCCCCTCCCCTCTCTGCTCCACCAATCTCCAGCCCGCACACTGACTGACAGTGTAGCCGGTAAACAGAGCTCAGCTGTTTATTTAGCCTAGCGATATCTCCGGACTATAGTAGCTGCAACGGACGACTTTGAACGTGATTTTGAAGAGTTTCTTGTAGCGGACACAGACCCAGAGCCATACCTGTTTGAGCCGGAGCATACAGATGAGGAACTCCATGTGTTTGATGCTGAGCGGGCGAGAAGAGAGGCTGAATGCACAGAATGGGATTCGGTGCTACTGCTACCATCGCTGGGGAGATATATCATCAGGAGGAAAAGCGCCGCAGAGAGTGCATCACAAGGAGTGAAGTTGCGTCTTCTTTTCCTCGCAGATGACGGTTCTGGTTCATTCTCTCCTGTTGCGTGGTAAATGTGGTCCATTCGCAAACTTTATAACTAAAAAAAACTTTTCACTACTCTCTATCGACGAACTACTAACACTCTCTGCTGTTTCCTCCTCCTTCTTCCTTCCTTCCGCTGTCTTCGTTGGTTCATTTATACACGCGAAACGCGTTCTCTGGCTGGCTGGATTGTCCGCTCAGTCTGCCGTACATACATGGCGGCGCAAGATGGCGACCTCTCTAAAGCAAGGCCCTTGCTATATATATATACAGTACAGGCCAAAAGTTTGGACACACCTTCTCATTCATTGCGTTTTCTTTATTTTCATGACTATTTACATTGTAGATTCTCACTGAAGGCATCAAAACTATGAATGAACACATGTGGAGTTATGTACTTAACAAAAAAAGGTGAAATAACTGAAAACATGTTTTATATTCTAGTTTCTTCAAAATAGCCACCCTTTGCTCTGATTACTGCTTTGCACACTCTTGGCATTCTCTCCATGAGCTTCAAGAGGTAGTCACCTGAAATGGTTTTCCAACAGTCTTGAAGGAGTTCCCAGAGGTGTTTAGCACTTGTTGGCCCCTTTGCCTTCACTCTGCGGTCCAGCTCACCCCAAACCATCTCGATTGGGTTCAGGTCCGGTGACTGTGGAGGCCAGGTCATCTGCCGCAGCACTCCATCACTCTCCTTCTTGGTCAAATAGCCCTTACACAGCCTGGAGGTGTGTTTGGGGTCATTGTCCTGTTGAAAAATAAATGATCGTCCAACTAAACGCAAACCGGATGGGATGGCATGTCGCTGCAGGATGCTGTGGTAGCCATGCTGGTTCAGTGTGCCTTCAATTTTGAATAAATCCCCAACAGTGTCACCAGCAAAACACCCCCACACCATCACACCTCCTCCTCCATGCTTCACAGTGGGAACCAGGCATGTGGAATCCATCCGTTCACCTTTTCTGCGTCTCACAAAGACACGGCGGTTGGAACCAAAGATCTCAAATTTGGACTCATCAGACCAAAGCACAGATTTCCACTGGTCTAATGTCCATTCCTTGTGTTTCTTGGCCCAAACAAATCTCTTCTGCTTGTTGCCTCTCCTTAGCAGTGGTTTCCTAGCAGCTATTTGACCATGAAGGCCTGATTGGCGCAGTCTCCTCTTAACAGTTGTTCTAGAGATGGGTCTGCTGCTAGAACTCTGTGTGGCATTCATCTGGTCTCTGATCTGAGCTGCTGTTAACTTGCGATTTCTGAGGCTGGTGACTCAGATGAACTTATCCTCAGAAGCAGAGGTGACTCTTGGTCTTCCTTTCCTGGGTCGGTCCTCATGTGTGCCAGTTTCGTTGTAGCGCTTGATGGTTTTTGCGACTCCACTTGGGGACACATTTAAAGTTTTTGCAATTTTCCGGACTGACTGACCTTCATTTCTTACAGTAATGATGGCCACTCGTTTTTCTTTAGTTAGCTGATTGGTTCTTGCCATAATATGAATTTTAACAGTTGTCCAATAGGGCTGTCGGCTGTGTATTAACCTGACTTCTGCACAACACAACTGATGGTCCCAACCCCATTGATAAAGCAAGAAATTCCACTAATTAACCCTGATAAGGCACACCTGTGAAGTGGAAACCATTTCAGGTGACTACCTCTTGAAGCTCATCGAGAGAATGCCAAGAGTGTGCAAAGCAGTAATCAGAGCAAAGGGTGGCTATTTTGAAGAAACTAGAATATAAAACATGTTTTCAGTTATTTCACCTTTTTTTGTTAAGTACATAACTCCACATGTGTTCATTCATAGTTTTGATGCCTTCAGTGAGAATCTACAATGTAAATAGTCATGAAAATAAAGAAAACGCATTGAATGAGAAGGTGTGTCCAAACTTTTGGCCTGTACTGTATATATATATATATATATATATATATATATATATATAAGCATAATTATAAGGCTACGAAAACCAAACAAATTTTATTTTATAGTGATTATACACTTGTATAAACATATTAATGGGTAGAATATTCAGATTCAGATTGACAATAAACCATGCCAAATATTACACACTGGCCCTTTAAAAGCAAATGTTTACATAATCCATGAGTTGAGGTAAAATTGCCAACTACTTACAGACTATGTTGTTCGATGCCTTGCCAACAAGGGGTGCTGCAGCACCGACTGCACCCACCTTCCTGCACCCTTGCTACTCAGCTACAGTGTCAAACAAGTGTCTTGCAGGTTAAGAATAATATCTTGTAGAGAGCTACTGGCTGCATGGCTACTAGTGGCACCTCGCAATTGTTGCAAGAATTGCACTCTGTCATCCGTGCTGGTGCTGTTAGCTATAGCTGGCGATTTCGGTGGACACTTCCGCAGTTTAATGTGGAAGTAGTAGTCCTAGTATACTTGGGCAGGATAGTGAACCCCAAAATGATCCTGACAGCTGTGCCATCAGTGTGTGAGTGCATGTGAATGGTTAATTGAGTAGCAGGTGGCACCATGTATGATAACCTCAACCACCAGTGTATGAATATGTGTGAATGGGTGGATGTGACATGTAGTTAAAACACTTGAAGTGATCGGGAGGCACTTTACAAGTGAAAGTCCATTTAACGTTCATATGTGCTCGACTATTTTTTAGCTGGGAGAAATAACTACCTGGAGTCTCCTCTGGTTGCCTGGTAACCTCACACTGACAAGAGTCAGGGATGTCACTACTCCCGACCAAGAAACAGTCCGGCAGCGGGATTGGCTCCCCTGATCTTTCTGTAAGCTTAAGGTGTATTTATGCCTGTTACTTAACGTCAGGACTAAGACAGACAATACTATGCCTGTTATTTTCGCTGTACCAAAGAGTTACAGGAAGTCTAATCTACACAATCATTATTTTCCCAAATTGGTCCATTGTGACACACTTAACTTCACAAATCTGATCAAGTTCTGTAGCTCCTGGGAATTTCTCCTGATTCACTTTCTGCAGGTGATAAACTAAACCTGATAAGCATGTTGGCTTCACTATTATTCATTCTGACTTGAACACAATCAGACTGTAAAGCATGTTCTGAGAAAGAAACATAACGAATCATGAAAAAGGAAAAATGTGACTACAGGCCCCTCACTTCTCAAATATCAAGAGAGCTGTTGTATTTGATGATGAACCACCACAGGCGTGACACAGTCTGGTGAGAGCGAATACAATGCCTGCTCTCATATGTGAGTTTGTTATCGCTAACATGTTGGCTGATTAACACTGGATAAAGTGTTGCCTTGGCCACAATCTGTCTCACTCAGATTTTTTAGAAGCCAGTGGGTGAGCTGTCTGTGCATACAAACTTTAAATAAGATCCAAATCTTGAAGTCCCTCAGTAGTGGTCTGTCTGCCGAGGTGTGTCAGTATGTGTGCGAGTATGTCAGTAAGTGTGTGAACATGTTCGTATGTAATGTGTGAGCAAAAACAGCATTGAATCACTTCATGGGTCATATTTCAGACACAAAGTGGGTGAAATTCCCTCTGTGGAAAAATAGCTTTACAATTTATTGCTGATTAATGACCTAAATAGACACAGGGAGAAGCCACAGCCAGAGCCTCCTACTCACTACTCTGTCAGTAAATCACTGGCACAAACAGAACAACAGTGAGGTGAAATCAGAGAAAGATTTATATTCACTGCTGTTTCAGCTGTTGGACTAAAGTAATATCAGCTCTGCTTTTTCAGACACAACAGCCACCTTGCTGCATCCCCCTGTGCGCAAAACAGTGTGAGACATTCAGTCAAGACAACACTGACAACCTGATTAGTTTTGGCCTGTTAATCAATTACATATACAGTAAACCCTCTCTGCTGGCTGACAGGTTAAATACAGAGTATTTCCTCCACTTTCTTTTTCTTTAACATTTACCTTTTCATGCAGTTTCATTTCAAATATCACTACTGTCTTATTTTAATTTTACAGTTTTGAATTAAAATCAAGCGGCAACCTCCAGGGCTAAAAAATGAAGCAAAGTGCCAAAAACTGCAGTTCTTCAAATGGCCACTTGAGGCTGGCTCTAAGAACAAGTCAATCCCCATAAACCCAATGCTGAAATACCAAACTTTATAGCAGAAATAAACATGTTTACAGCCTGGTACAAAAATACACAGTTTTGGTCTCTATAGCTAATTTCAACATTCTTGACAACTGTACAGAGTGTGAATTATTTTATAACGCACCCGTTCAAATGTTTTTCAGGCTAAAAGGTAACGTGCAATTACGGGAGTACCGTCTTTTAACACATTGCTACCACGGAAACAGATTTGCGTAACTTAGCTAGATGTAACCCCAGAATCACAGACTATGGCTGTAGCCATAGCTGTCTCTATTATATATGTTTTTAGTTCATGAAAGTTAAACATAATATTTTGGTCGCCTAAAAATAAGTCTTGTTCAGCATTTGGCTGTCCTAAAAGACCCTCTAAGGAGTCAAAGATTCAGTTTTTCCGGTGACTGCATTTTGTTGTAATGGTCTAAAGCCTATTTTGTGCTAACAAAAATTAGCATTAGCATTAGTATTATCACAGATAACCATAGCTGTAAATGCACCATGCTAAATAAGTGAGCACAAGGGTAAGCTTTACTCTCTCGTACTAATATCATCACTTCTGGCTCCAAAAATCCAAAATGGCCACAGCCAAAATGCCAAACGTGGGCAAAACAGAAGTCCACAAACTAATGGGTGATGGCACAATGGCTACGTACATGATTTCATATAGACTGTAATTAAAAGGAGCATGTACAGTACAGGCCAAAGTTTGGACACACCTTCTCATTCAATGCGTTTTCTTTATTTTCATGACTATTTACATTGTAGATTCTCACTGAAGGCATCAAAACTATGAATGAACACATGTGGAGTTATGTACTTAACAAAAAAAGGTGAAATAACTGAAAACATGTTTTATATTCTAGTTTCTTCAAAATAGCCACCCTTTGCTCTGATTACTGCTTTGCACACTCTTGGCATTCTCTCAATGAGCTTCAAGAGGTAGTCACCTGAAATGGTTTCCACTTCACAGGTGTGCCTTATCAGGGTTAATTAGTGGAATTTCTTGCTTTATCAATGGGGTTGGGACCATCAGTTGTGTTGTGCAGAAGTCAGGTTAATACACAGCCGACAGCCCTATTGGACAACTGTTAAAATTCATATTATGGCAAGAACCAATCAGCTAACTAAAGAAAAACGAGTGGCCATCATTACTGTAAGAAATGAAGGTCAGTCAGTCCGGAAAATTGCAAAAACTTTAAATGTGTCCCCAAGTGGAGTCGCAAAAACCATCAAGCGCTACAACGAAACTGGCACACATGAGGACCGACCCAGGAAAGGAAGACCAAGAGTCACCTCTGCTTCTGAGGATAAGTTCATCTGAGTCACCAGCCTCAGAAATCGCAAGTTAACAGCAGCTCAGATCAGAGACCAGATGAATGCCACACAGAGTTCTAGCAGCAGACCCATCTCTAGAACAACTGTTAAGAGGAGACTGCGCCAATCAGGCCTTCATGGTCAAATAGCTGCTAGGAAACCACTGCTAAGGAGAGGCAACAAGCAGAAGAGATTTGTTTGGGCCAAGAAACACAAGGAATGGACATTAGACCAGTGGAAATCTGTGCTTTGGTCTGATGAGTCCAAATTTGAGATCTTTGGTTCCAACCGCCGTGTCTTTGTGAGACGCAGAAAAGGTGAACGGATGGATTCCACATGCCTGGTTCCCACTGTGAAGCATGGAGGAGGAGGTGTGATGGTGTGGGGGTGTTTTGCTGGTGACACTGTTGGGGATTTATTCAAAATTGAAGGCACACTGAACCAGCATGGCTACCACAGCATCCTGCAGCGACATGCCATCCCATCCGGTTTGCGTTTAGTTGGACGATCATTTATTTTTCAACAGGACAATGACCCCAAACACACCTCCAGGCTGTGTAAGGGCTATTTGACCAAGAAGGAGAGTGATGGAGTGCTGCGGCAGATGACCTGGCCTCCACAGTCACCGGACCTGAACCCAATCGAGATGGTTTGGGGTGAGCTGGACCGCAGAGTGAGGGCAAAGGGGCCAACAAGTGCTAAACACCTCTGGGAACTCCTTCAAGACTGTTGGAAAACCATTTCAGGTGACTACCTCTTGAAGCTCATCGAGAGAATGCCAAGAGTGTGCAAAACAGTAATCAGAGCAAAGGGTGGCTATTTTGAAGAAACTAGAATATAAAACATGTTTTCAGTTATTTCACCTTTTTTTGTTAAGTACATAACTCCACATGTGTTCATTCATAGTTTTGATGCCTTCAGTGAGAATCTACAATGTAAATAGTCATGTAAATAAAGAAAACGCATTGAATGAGAAGGTGTGTCCAAACTTTTGGCCTGTACTGTATATAGTTTAAAGGATATGATTGGTACTATTATGTATTCTTCTTATTGTCATCAAATCTTACAAAAATGACAAACCCAGCAAAGAATAGATCCTATTGACACATACTGCCTGTGTAAGCAAAACCTGACATGGTAACTTTTTTTGTGTCACAAACCTACCAAATGTATTAAAAACACATCAGTTTCCCAAAGTGTTGCACTGGGTGTTCTGTTCCATACTACTTTAGTTTTTTTAATCAATTCAACATACACTTCCTGCTGCTCTAAATACTCACTAGCTCACTAAATGTGTATTAATCCGCTGCTGAAAACAGTCCCCAAATAATAAGTTTAAGTTTAAGTTTAATTACTTTAATAATCCCCCTGAGGAGAAATTCAATGTTTTCACTCTTGCTTGTCAATTACACACAGGTCCAAAAGACACACACATGCACAAACAGGACCTATACATGCACAAATTGGAGAGATGTCAGAGTGAGGGGGCTGCCCTTGGTGAGGCGCCCCGAGCGGTTGGCGGGTTCGGTGCCTTGCTCAAGGGCGCCTCGGCAGTGCCCAGGAGGTGAACTGGCACCTCTCCAGCCGCCAGTCCACGCTCCATATTTTGGTCCGGACGGGGACTCGAACAGGCGACCCTATGTCCCTATGGACTGAGCTACTGCCACCCCAATGCCTTATTTACTCCCTCTTGAGTAACATTTGCTAAAAACTACAGTGCCCAGCTGTAACGTAACTGACCTGTTTCTAAAGATTTATATTTTTAGTAGGAATGAATGGGCTTGGGGCCAAGTGCCAGAGATAGGGGTGGAATGTCAGAAAGTATCAAGGCAGTTTGACTAACACATTGTTGGATTTATTCTTTTTGTAGGCTTTTTTAAGAGTATCAGATATGAAGAGTAACTGATATTCATACTCCCTTATCCCTACTGCCATTTCTCTTTTCAATGCAGGGCAGTGGAAGAGTCTAACTTAGTACTGAGGCCACTCTCTTGGCTGGCTGTTACTGTTGTTATGCTTAAGTGATGACTTATGGTGATGGTGATATTGATGGTTGTTGTTGATGACCATGTTTTTTTATAGATGTATAGATACCTAGGTTGTTCAATGTTGAAAACAGCATCATGAAGGAGAGATGGTGATCTTGTAATCCATCTTATCCATCTTGCAGGGTTACTATGCACTTTACTTACCCTTGTTCTCAGTTGCTGCTAATCAGTCAATTTGCTCGGAATTTATTTTTTTTATTATTCTATTTGGGGTTTTTTTGTTTTGTTTTTTATTATTTTACATCGCAATGGCTGTGTTCCAGTGTCCACTGTCGTTTCAGCTCACTGTATTTGGTTCTCCCCTCCTCCCCATGACTGTTGAGTATTTAAATTTTTATGTGTTCACCTGTGCCTTTCTAATGTGTGTTTTTACTTGCTGTAGAACTAATTGCCCTCCAGGGTCAAAATAAAGTTGAAGCTGAAGTTGAGTTGAAGTGGACAATAAGAAGAACATAGAATAGCACCAGCCTTACTATTTCATTCCACTGTGATACATCAAAAGATATCATTACACAGTTTGTTACATTTACACAGCACTACATCAGTTCATGTGCTGATATGTGCCCAAGGTTTATTGCCTTACATTGAGGCACAGTAGTGTTAAAAGAAAGAAAAAAATAATAACTTTCTGCTGCCACAACTCCACAGCTCGCAGAAAAATGCACTTGAATAACTGAATCAATATGGGAGGTCTGTATGGCTTCTCTGCTTAGTACTAACAAGACATTTCAGTTCACCAGTGTGAGCCCCTCTTATTGTGTAAACACCACACCACGGGTTCCTGTCAATGACCCATGAAGTCACTCACACACAGTGTAAATCTCACCTTCACACAGTGCTGTGTTTTCCCTCATAATAGCAATTACAGTTGAATAAATGTGAGTGAGAGAGCACAGAGCCTCACAAGAATGTGAATGAATGGGTACCAGTAAGTACCAGTGTTTTCATAGCACCACGGTCGCACATTTTCCCGATGTTTGCCTGCGTTCTCCCTGGCAAGCCACAGTGCAGGTTGTCCCAGTGTGAGGTTGTCCGGGCCGTGTCAGGTGTCCACTGGGGAGTTGTAGGCTGCGCAGCACACAAGCGTCAGCTGCCTCATTTACTGCCACTAATTTACTGGAAATGGGCTGTGTGGGGGGCACAGGGGGTATGGTATGTGTTTGCTTTACACAAGTCTGTGCGTGTGTAGTGGCCTGTTAGCATGTGTGCCTGCATGATTATCCACGATAGGGTCATTATTGTCATTACTGTAGCAGGAAGCTTAGTTAAGTGGGTTTCATAACAAATAATTTCGGTTTTGGTAATGATTTAACAATTACCAACAGAATATGCTGGAAATCCAGGTAGAAGCTATAATTAGTGTTGAAACTAACTAGTAGGGCAGGATTTGTTTGAAAGTTTGACTTGGGCATATACAATACAAGAGTTTTGGTACCAGTAGAAAGCATGCATCACATTTTTGAGAAGGTTTTGTGGAAGGAGTTTTTCTATAAAGACATCATTCACATTGAAAAGTCAGACTTTTAAATGTTTAACACTGTCTACACAGCCACACAGCACATTTGCCGAGAAACAAAAGTTCCACAATTGGCAACATTTAGATTTAGAGCCCTTAAAGGAATAGTTTGAATTTTCTGAAGTGGAGTTGTATGTGGCACTTATCCATAGTTAGTATATTACATACAGTATATATGTCAGTTGGCACGCCCTCACTTTGGAGAAGCAGCAGTAATGCTGACACGGAAGCTTAACAAATAAACTGCTGTAGACGGGGTTACATGTTTTAGCCACCTAAACAAAGTCCCACCCAAAAAAAAATCAATATCAGTTAGTGTACGCTACATTGAGAGTATTTTTACTGCTTTACCTTTCCATCAGACAGCCCGTTCTGAGGGGGAAGCCATGAACAGCTTCAACTCTCCATCAACGCACGACCTGACTCCAGTGAAAAAACTCTAATTTTGGCTTGCTGAATATGGGAGCTGCTGCCTTGATAAGATATTTTGTTTGTGTTTTTGTCTGACTTTGGCATTCTAAAGTGTTAGTTTGTTTTCACCAAAGTCACACAATAGCACAAACGTACTATTTAAGGAAGTGGTAGACCAACAGCTCCTGTGTTCAGTGATGTTAAATCACAGTTTTTCCTCAATGGAGTCTGGCTTTGGCGAGAGCAATATAAAGGCATGATTCCCTCTTCTCAGATGGCTGTTTGAGGATACCATAAAGCAGTTAAAATATTCTAACTATAGTGTACATCTAAACTGTGAGTATTTATTTTAGGTGGGTAAAATACATTTGATGGCTGACCCCTCTACAGCAATACATTGCTTAGCTTCCACGTCAGACTCCAGCCCGCTACAACTCCACTTCAAAAGATGTGAAGCATCCCTTTAACACTCAGTTTTCCTTTTTTCATCCAAGTTGCTTACGTTTCTTGAGACCATCTCTGTCTGATAGTATCAAATATATTGTGTATCATGTTGTTCCAGCTCACCAGTGAAGTTATATGATGTTTATTCTGAGTGAAACATTCAAACCAATCAACCATCAAGACACCACATCTTCTATGGCTTCACCATTCCATCAAATGGAAATGTTCTACATGTCTTGCATCATTTTAGACACATTCCCCCTAATTCAGCCTGACATAATTGGCATCTTTGCACATTTTGGGACCTCCACCACGGTTTGAACAAAGTTTGACTTCAGAGCATGAGTTTGTTCTTACTCATTCACTGGCAGAGTAAATACGGAATTATTAAATCAAATAATATGTAGCAAAGAGTATGAAGCTGAAATATTTGGTGTTGGCTTTCGGTACTTAGCAAATTTTGATACTCAATGCTACGGATGATTTGTACCAAATAAAACCCACTGAGGTTCAATACACAGCCACAGCAACAATTTGTTGCAATGTTTTGTTTTTCTGTTATTGACCCAACATTGCGTGCAGCTGTCTGCACGTGCTTTTCTGTGTGCAAGTGAGTCAATCAGAGATGTTAAGCAAGCCATTGGCATGTGGCTCTTGCACAACAAATCTGAGCAGTCCGCTACGACTCTCTCAACCCCACCGCCACCCTCTCATCCCCAGCCCCCCTTCTGCACTGCAGCTGCAGTGTGTTTGTGCGTGTGTGTGTGTGTGTGAGAGAGAGTGTGAGTGACCACCCATGGTCTGTGCTGGCCAAGGATTAGGGGGCTCAGGCTAACCCAAACCTTTTTCTCCACCACTTAACGCAAATGGCTAAATTGGTGCAGATGGCTTATGGTCAGGTAAGCTGGAGGCTCCGGCACTAGACGTATAAGGTAACTGTGTGTGATAGAGGGGAGAGAGACATTGTGTGTGTGTGTGTGTGTGTGTGTGCATGAGCACACCTTTGGAGATGTTATCTGCAGCTCATTTCTGTTTTTTGACTGGCACAAATGTGCTCCTTCTGCCCTGCACTTATAAAAGAATTTATTCTCCATGCTCTGTCGACCCCTGAGTGCACGTGTGCAGGGAAACGTGGGAAACAATTTCATTTTAGCCTTCTCCTTGAGGAAAAGTCCAACCCCCCCCATCCCTCATACTTTCTCCCCCACATCCCCTCTCCACATTTTAATAGTTTCCATATGTCACACTTGAAGTGTGTCAACAGGAAGTGATGCGATGACTTGGTGTAATGATGCGTTGGAACATTTCCTACAGGAGATGCATCCAGATGTTGGATTTAACAGCTATTTCAAAAGAAAACAACTCCCGATGAAACTTGGTGACATTTGAAAATGTATCCATAACATGTCCTGACATTTTCTAGGACGCTAAAAGCCCAGGTGAAATGTATAGCATGATTGGGTGCACTTTCAGTCTTAAGTTGTATTAGCAGGTTAATGATTTTACCATACACACTGTGCACTCAATCACACACACACACCAACACTCAGACAGCCAGCAGCCCTCGCTCTCTCAGTCAACCTTGAGTCGTGAGATATGTTCTGTGTGTGGTGATGTTGGCTCAAAGAGAGTGAGAAAAGTGGACACACACACACACACACACACACACACACACACACACACTTTTGCCTTTGTTTACAAGAGTAAGCTGAAGCAACCGGCTTCTGGTTTCAGGCGGTGTCTGGTGGGATTTAGTGCCAGGCCCCTGGAGCATAAACTGTGAACTGTTGACTGGCCCTTGGAATCCATCACTGGACAAGAGAAAAAACACTTAACTTGTCTGACCATGAGACTCCTCCTCCCAAAAGGCAAACTAACTGGTCGTCCCAAAAAATTCACCTCTTTGTTTATTCTTACAGGTAGACTGGCCGGATACTTTGTGCAGAAATGGAAACTGTTCATTTTATAGTACCTAACCTCAGGTATAACTTCACTAAACATGAGCTGTCTCTGCATATGTGTATACAGATCATATGTTTTTTACCAGGCAAAGTCCTCAATGAGACTCTATGGTTCTAGATATGCACCCAATAGAATTTGGGTGGGAGTCTGTGTTTCTATTTCATGAATCATGCATCAAAATGCTTCATTAATAAAACAAAAGACAAATCTTTTTATGATTATCATCGAAACTAAAATTACTCCTTACCGCTTACCAGTTGTAAGCCTTTGCTAACCAGTCATGTTGCAGTTTATATCCATATCAATCCAGGCTCATATATCTAGTTAAGACTTTAAAGGAATTTAATATAAAAATGTATTTCTTGGTTAAACATGGATGCTTCACACACATCTTCAACCCGGCAGCACAGAAGATCTAAACAATCAGCACAGTTTCAAGATGGACACCCATGATTAGTGTCACCAATCCAGTATCTGACCAAATGTCTCTTATGGCGCTGAATAATGGCCAGGATACCTTCTGATGTCACAGTGAAATTGACCTTTGATCTTCTCACTAATCTTACAATCTTACATTTGGGTGACATTTTGTAATAATGTGCAGATGAATTCTTGAGTTTTGGCCAAAACATGTTCTGTAAGGGTCACAGCGATGTTAACCTTTGACCACCAAAATCTAATGAGTTCACTGTGCGGTCCAAGTGGACGTATATGCCAAATTTGGAGAAATTCCCTCCAAGGGCTCCTGATACATCCAGTTCATGTGAATAGGACGGACAGACAACGTTAAAACATAATGCCTACGGCCACGGCTGTCCCGGACGCAGAGGCATAACAATATTCAAGTGTAAAATAATATCCTTCTACACGTGGTAGCTCAATACAATATTACATTATTTTAGGACTGACATTGTAATCAGGGTTGATAATTGGCATCAGCCATCAGCCAAGTGCTGGTAAAATATGCAGGTGGCTGCTAGATTTGTTTCACTCACCAGTCTGAAAAACAATGGTAATCTGCACAGTGGCAGGTGGACAAAAATGTTAATTTCCAACCCTGGTTGGTTGTAGTCCAACTGCAACAAATTAAAAAAAAGAAAACTGCCCACTATGGTACACTATGTAAAGAGTTTTTCAGCTTTGTGGAAAATAAAATAAGAATAGTTTATGATCTCTGAGACAATATAAACAAAATCTTTTAATCTGATTTGACTGCATTTTGGTTGTCTGTGTAATCTGCACAGTGAATGCCCAATTATCAAATATCGATAAGATATGTGGATTTTTAATCTACTTTTACAAAGAGTGAGAAAGATAAAATAAGTATCAGAAAGAAGAACTGGTGTTGATAAAATGCTTCATGTGTTACTGGAAATGTATTGGTTTTGAGACAGATTTATAAAGAGCAAAATGGAAGTCTGAAACTTCATTTCATTTCATACATTTTCACAAGCAGAGAATATGGTACTGATGTTGCTTTTTTTCCCTCCTGTTTTGACTTTCTCTATACAAGATAGTTTAATCCAGATAGAGGAGAATAACGTCACACACAAAAACACAATAAATGACACATCAATCCATCACCCATTACAGGTTATTCAGACAAAAACAGGCTTTTCTGTATTATGCTACACAAAGTAGCTCAACAAGTGGTTTTAAAAATGTGGGATAAAAAGTTTGAAAATAGATGACAAAACCACGCAGGACTATTTCCTTTCTTCCACCCCCATCTTATTACACAGATGAAGAGACAAAATGTGTCACCTGTTCCCACTCACCACGCTGAATTTGTGGCTTATGGACCACAGTTAATAGGGATAAGTCTTATGATCCCGACTGCACCAACAATGCTGGCCAGTGGATTAGCCGCTGACATTTTTGGAAGAAAGCAGAGAGTAGGTTAACAACACAGAGGGATTAGACTGTCCTCTGTAGAAGACTGTGGTGGCCCCACAGCAGTCCTGTGGCAGACACCCAGCTTATTGACTTACCAGAAGGACCAGTGGGCGAGACTTTGCTGGGTCACAGTTTTCTGACATTTACTAAAGAATGCACACTCTTGACTGTCTACCTGAGAGGGTCAGCCAATCACTGACTGCTGGGTAGCCTTACAATGAACAAACTCTGTGCACATGTACAGTTTCACATGCCACAATAACATGCTAAGCTCTAAATATACAAAAGAGACCCCTTTCATAAATAGGTTACATTCAGACTAGGGTTGGAGCAATATACCAGTTTTAAGATGAGATGATTATCATTCTGTGAAAATCTCATACCGTTGCAACCCTATTCTAAACACTGGAAGATGTGAAAATCTCATGTCATGATTATCCATGCCAAAATATTTTTGATTTACAATATTATCACGATAATTACCTAAATATACTTGGAACTCTAAAAACACACTGGAAACACTTTACCTTACATTTTGTTAAGAAACAAATGTGCTTATTGTATCACAGACAGGACTAACATCTTTTTATTGGAAAACCCTTTTAGTTAAAGACAATCAATCAAATCTGTTTTTGCAAACTGTCTTTTATTGTTGGTCGTCCTGCAGTCTTTTTGGGTGCTGCTGGACACAATATTCACAATTATCCTGATAATGGAAATTCACCACAATCAACTTATTTTTGAGTGTTTTCTATCGTGGTTGGCGGTTAAATCGTATATCATCCAACCCTACTATATTCCTTCCTTTGACATTAGAGGCACAATGTGTAAGATATGGCTGGAATTTTAGTTTAAATATTAAAAAAAAATAAACTAACATTATCAATAGAATGTTAAGAAGTAACAGTTTTGATGTAATGTCAAAGATGTCTATGTATTGTGATGCAGAGATTCATTCATTCATTCATTATCTGTAATCGCTTATCCTGTCAGGGGTCATGGGACCTGGACCCTATCCCAGCTGACATTGGGTGAGAGGTGGGGTACACCCTGGACAGGTCGACAGACAAAAAAACACACTTGCCGGCAAAGGAAAAAAAAGTGATTACAAGGGGCAAAACAAGTGTAAACACTGGCGTGGTTTTCCATGAGTAAAGGCAAGTTAAGAGATCAGGTTAGATGCTGAACTTGCAACATTTCTTTTAGACTGGGAAGTAACATCTAGGCACACATTACCACCTGAATAATGTGCCAATAGCAGGAAACACTGTATTATTGATTCCAGACCAGATTTTTGTTGGTCATTGGTGTAATTACTTTCTGCTGCTTCAGAAAAGCAATACGCCAACAATGTGCCAACCACACCTCAGACCTACACACCCATTGGCACACAGATGGGCACAAGCCCATTTGCTACTTAAACAACATTTAACACTGGCTGTGAAAAACTGTCGGTCTGAAACTAGCAATGACAGTTGCGCTGCACTGTGCTTCACTTTGTGCTGGGGAATTTTGCATATTCTTGCCCTTCTGTTTGTAGTTGACTTTTTCTTTTAGAACTGATGACTGTAAATTTAAATTTTATAGAGCCAATAGAGGACCAGTGAAATACTGGCCCTTATTTCTCTGGAGCATGGAGTCATGAATTACACATTACACCTTTAAAGCTGAGGGCAAAAAGGATTAACTTGGGGAGACACTCGCCCAATTAATCATCTATGCAAGTGTATATTGGTTGAGGTAATGTAACTTCAAGGCAAACATGAATGAAAACATACATTTAAAACAAAAATGTGAGCACATGCCCAAGCCAAATGTTACAATCAAAACTAAGCCACAAGCCTGAATAAGCATTGCTTAAATTGCACCTGGTTTTACAATGAATCAATGAATTCCTGTGTACATGTGTGAGCATCTTCGAGTGTGTGTGTGTGTGTGTGTGTGTGTGTGTGTGTGTGTGTGTGTGTGTTTGCGCACGCTTCTGAGAGTGCATTCAGTTTGTTTGTTCCTTCTGTGATTTATGGCGCTTCATTATCAGCGGGCTACAGGGGTGTTGCCAGATGCTTGCATTATCCAGTCATCCTTAAGATTTACTGTCAACAAGTTCCATCATCCTGCAACTATTCCCTGCACTTTTTACTGTCTCCTTATGTAATAGATGTGCGCTACGCTTCATTGACTAAGTGCGTGCCTTCAACTCTACAAATAAGTACTCGATAGCAACAGACACGGCAGAGTGATGTTTTCATGTTGGATGAAAAACTATGATTCATTTAAGTAAAATAAAAAAAAAGTGTCAAAGAGCATATGGAGCCAATAAATCACAGTGGTGATTAAGCTGATGTGATTTAGGTGATTGGAGTATGTTGTCATAAAAATAAAGAGAGAGAGTTGCCAATGAGCACAGAGGTGTAAACACAGATTTATGTGATGTTTGATTTCCACAAAGATGCTTAAACAGAAAATGTATTCTGTGAAACAATTAAACTTATAATATCTTAAATCCATTTTGAAAAAATGTACAGTATGCACACTGAGTCAGGCTGATACATGTGGATTAGGGCCATGATTCTCTGGCCGAGCCTGATCAGAGACAGAAAGCGCAAGAGAAAGATGGAAAACAAGAGGAAGAGAGAAAGAGAGGGGCTGCAAGGCGACTTGGTTGACAGTGTTTCCTCTTGCCTCCCCAGCAGAGATGTATGTAACATGCAGCAAAGACCAGTGATCATCATCTGCGTGTCACATCGCTATGAACTGCCGTGCGGACAACACGCACCGTGGGATGCCTGCTCTGCCAAACCTGTCGTGCATGAGATGACAAACTACTGAAGTAAGGAAAAGAAGGAGAAGTTGTGTGGAGAAACTGAGCAGGTTCATGTAGGGTTGGGCCTGATTTTTTGGGCCGAATCAGAGCTCTTATGTGGATAAATCTCATAATGACACGGTTGTACTTTGTGCTCTGGTTTGTTTTGGATTTTGTTTACTACAAAAATTGAGCAATATATGTATTCATTATCTCCCTCTCTCTCCTGTTCTTGGAGTGCTTTATGCAATGGCTATAGCCTTGAATCCACAGGAAAAACAAGATTTCCTTGTGGGGGTTGAGGAGAAGTTCATTTTCCACATCCTGTTCCAAACACAAGCCTTCTCTTTTTTCTTCCCCTCTTTTTTTAAACCACCGCAGGTCCGTGTTTGTCTCCTTGTTACAGCTGTGCTCAGCAGAGGAGTGACCTTGGGGACAATGACACCACACAAAGCGGCTTGCATGGCCATGACCAGAGCCACTACTGGCACCCCTTGTCAGACTGAATGGCGGTTGGTTTCATAGCTGACTGACTCATTACGGCTTACTACAGTCTTCAAGCCAAATATGTGGGTGGAATGTAGGCAAACATAATTACGCCCGCTGCACATGGTGTTGACTATTGACCAAGGACGGGAATGAGAGAGAATGTGAGCAAATGTTGAAAGATGAAAAAGGCAGTGAAAGTAGCAAAATATGAAGTCTTTTATCTGTGTGGGACACTGAGGAGGTGTGGTTTGGATAAAGGATGTTTGGGGACTGTGAGGCTGCCAAACCGGAACACGGAGGAAGGACAGAGCAGAGATCTGCTAGTGACCTTAGCACGCAAACCACAGCACTTCTATTGTCCACAAAACTACAGACAGATAAAGACCTATGTTCATACATAACCGACTGACAGGCAATAAAGTCTTTCCGTTATTCTGAAATAAAAATATCTCTCAATCAGTCATCTCTCCAAAAAAATCTCTTGAATCCACACATGAAAATTCTGGAGTTTGGAAGTCTGGTACTTTCAGAATTCCCTGTCAGATAGCGGCAAAACCAACTAAGGAGATGACAGAAGTTGGTTTTGGAGCGCTGTTGCCGTGGAGACAGAATACAGATCCAAACAAAGGGTCAAAGGTTGCCCTGTTATGGAATGTTTACCAAAGACGACGAGGGCAGGGTTACCATACAGTGTATGTGCTAAATTTAACAGACAGCCCTGGTCTGTGCCTTGTTCAGTGGGGGGCTCTGAGTATGTCTTGTTGGTGGGAACACTCGGCACTGAGGGTGACTGATATGTTGTTTCCGACTGTAACATTCAGAGGAAGGTGGTCAGGGGTCAGTAGCCTCCACCCGCCTCTGTGGCTTGGCACATCCTCTGCAGCCACAGAGCTCTAAAAATAGTCACACAACAAATGGCTCTCACACTACACATAACTTCAGTTTATCACTGCAGATTATACTTACAAAGCCAAATTAATAACAGCTAATACTGCCATGACTGTCAAATATACAAATCCCTTGATAAAATAAGTACAAAGCTAGTACTACTCAAGACTGAAATAATTACACCAAAGAAGGAAATGTGTGTAATTAGAGTCAACACAATTAGTCGGCTACAGTGGTTCACAAACCTTTTACACTGCATACCTCAGAAAATATTAGGCTCTCCGAGTACCACCACTATGATCAGCGTCACAATACAGTAGCCCAGGCCTACCCTCAGCTAAGGTCAGTTCATGCAGGACGCAGGTTTATTCCTGATTACTCCTGCTGCCCCCGCGACCCAGCCCCGGGTAAGCGGATGAAAATGGATGGATGGATAAGGTTATTTATTATTAACTGTTGTTAGCCTCACTGTACAAAGGGTATTCATCGGATGTTGTGGAGACTCCACTAGCACTGCTTAAGTAGCCACGAACATTTGTGCTCAGCTGATTGTCGTCCACTTTAGTTTTGAGCAGGGCTACTTGAAATATTCTCAGCCTGATCTGCACTTCTCTTCCTAGTAGTTACCGCTTGGAGCCATAATAGCAGTGTCATTTTATTTTGCTTATCTTGTCATCACAGTCGTAACTAAATACTGACGTATGTGCAGCCTACGTGTCAATACATTCTACAAAACCCATTTTTAGTAGAAGCCCCGCTGTTGCGTTGTCTCGCATAACCTGTGTCTCTGCTAAACGGTTGCACTTGAACACGCCGCAAGGACTACAGCCAATGGCCAACTAGCATGCTGCTCCTCTGTGAGAGGACATAACTCTCCATAGCAGCAGGTGCCAGTTGTCTGTATTCATTATTCAAAAAGGGAGACTGGAAGAAAAACAGAAAGAAAGACCAGCAGGATGAATTCAAGACATTAGTTAGCACAACAACACAACACAATGTTGAAACAAAGGATATTTACCGTGCACTAACAAACAATAACAAACAATTACAAACCTTTATTGACAAAGAGCCCAATGGCTAAAAGAATAATCTTATCTGATAGAACAAGCTTGTTTTGTCCTCACAACTTTGCTATTTGTTTCCTTTCCTCACTTCCATTTCACTTCTCCTGCACCGACCTGAACTGTCAATCAGACTGACATCTCTGCTCCGATTCAGCATACTGAAGTGGCCAAAAAAAAGCTGACAAGGACTTCATAGTGCCAATGGTGCAGGACATACCACAAAAACTAGGGAGACAGACACTCACTGACAGCCTAACAGTGATGGATCAATTGGTCGACCATCAGCCTGGTTTGTCAGACAACACAAGACATTTGATGACATCACCTTGAACGTAATTTTTTCTGTTTGATATTTTTTGACACCAAAACATTAATCAATTAAGAATCAGCAGATTAATCAATAATCTTGATAAAATAATTTGTAGCAGCCCTAAATATAATACCCAGCCAAATGAATGGATACACATCAGTTTATAAACCAAATAAAAGCCACCTGTTGCAACACAACAATGCATGTCAAATAACATTGCAAGACACCTGCTACACTGAGCAAGTAATAGAAACCTGCCAACAAAAACACTCTGGGGCAAAGAATAGCAGTTCCACCATGAGAAAAAAACACCTGCTGTGGCACAACATCCGCTATGTTAGCCCCACACTCGATGCAAGAATAACAGCCACCTGCTGAAGGCTAACAATAGCCACCAGCTAAGCTAGTGAGGAGCCACGAATCTATTCACTTGAACCCAATGCCTTATCCTCAACAGGGACTGAATGATACTGTACATGCCAAGTGAACGTCTACTCATCGCACACAGCCACATACCAGCACTTTTATCACTGTTACATAAAAGACAGAACAGCACGAGCATGTACCCGGTACAATCACACCAAAGTGTTACACTGAGTGCCAGGAGGTGTCGGGGGGACAGAAGGAACACAAATACCAGTTAGCTCTTGCATAATCCAGCATAAGACGGAAAGTATGCAAATGCACAATGATAAACACGACTCACACTGCCTCTACAAACATGACCCATATCAAAATACACACACACACACACACACACACACACACTCATAAATACTCATAAATTACAGGTCTGTGTACAGTACCAATTTCTGTATTGATGTTTCCTTTACAACGCCTTGTGGTCACCACTGGCTTGCCAAAAAGATATATGTTGTTTGCTGTCCTGTGTAAGCTTGCAAATACCTCATTATCAGGACTGATGTCGAGACACGCTCAAGGCAACACATGCAAATCCTAGTAACGAAGCAATGTAACACTGAGTCAGTGATTTATTATCTGGCAGTTTTCTTATTTACAAAGAGCCCCATTCACCAACCATTCTTCAAAAGAAATTTCAAACCCACTTGCGTAGTTTTCACTAAGAATGTGACATTCACTGTTTCCTATTTGGGATTTGTAGGTAAAAACTGAATCTATACACACTCAAGAGCACTCTTGCACACATTATGACACACACATGACAGACTTTTTGTTTTACATAGCATTATGGTCTTTAAAAATAAACACTACACTAACACTTGAATTCCCATCAGTTAATGGGAACCATGCCATCTAATCATTTGTGACTGATTACACTAAAAAAGATCGAGCATGGCAGATAGCGAGAAAGCAACATTATGAGTAAGTTATTAATAACATACATAAATACTGCATGAAATAGTTCAGCTTCCGCCTACCCCCTTCTCTTCCCCCTGTCTGTGTTTCTCTCCCTCTCTCCAGCTCACACACAGCTTGGAAAGTGGCGTAGCGCTCGACTCAGTCCCGACAATTGTGCCACTGTAATGCACAATGTTTGCTGTTTATGGGTCAGGTGGTTGATTAGTGCATGTTTTTAGCATCCCATGCCTCTTTTTTTGTGTGATTGTATATCCACTCCTGACACTACTGAATATGACAGCTCGTTTGGCGTTCATTTTGTGGGAGTCTGGTGCCACGCTCTCTTTTTAGTTGGGCTTTCTTGAGTTAATTCTCTCAACTTTTCCTCTTTACTGTGTTCGTACACAGCCCTGCACTCTCATGCGCTTTTATGGGGATTTGCAGGGTGTTTACCTATGCCTATTAGGATCAGCTGGCATGCTCCTCAATTTATGAGGACAATGGGATTCATCATTATAAGAACACAGGTGCACACAATTCTAGGATGTAAGAACACGTCATGAATCTGGATCGTTTTAAGAAAAAAAGGAAGAAAAACTCAGGAGGACATTTGATTGTTTAGATGTGTGTATTCACTGTATATGGGGTGAACAAATAAGAAGAGTAAAAGGGTCACCTTACAGTTCAAAAGCCCTACAATATATCCTATTACTCTCAAGCTTGTAATGTTCAGTCTTTGTAAATACTGTCAGAGAGGTATCGATTATACTTGATCACAAATTCCAAGGCTGTAATTTGATGTGTATTAGTTGTATTGTGTTCTGATAATTCAGTCACCTCATGTATAATCTATAAAAGCTATCAGGGCTTCAGTATAATTCTTTATATAAGGAGAAAGGATAATATTATTTCCACTTTAACTTAAGATTACACTCACATTAAAAGGGGTAAGAAGGTTACACATTTGCTCTGGGAAAATTTGAGGTTAAAAAAAACTACATACTACCTTCTCTCCTACGTTATTTTAATAACAAATCTATTTTAATATGTACTTTGTCATCTCTAAAACACAGCTGTGACGTCTGCTTGGATTAAAACCTAAACCCTGGTTCTTCTTCACATCTGCCTTGTGTTGACATCATTTAAAGGATTTGTATTGTCTAGCTAAAAAGATTAGGTGGGCACCCCAACACTTTGAGTCTGAAAGGACTCAACAGTCCCTTCAACTATTAACCACTGAGAATCCCCTTCATGAAGTCATCATCTCTTTGGCCTTCAATCAATCACCCTGCAGGGCCTCCACTGTAAAAAGCCTCCTATTAGGCGCAGTGAAAGCACTGTTTACTCAAGCTTAGTGAGTTACCTTGGGTTACTGCAGGAATGGAGGTTGTGGAAACAGTTGGCCACAGACATAATACATCACACATCATGGAGCACGTTGCTCTGTGTCCCTTAAAGTAACCGCCACATGCAAGTGAAATATAGCTTTCCCTTAAAAGCTGTGACGTGCAACAAGACAAAGCAGTGCCAACCAGGAATTGCGAGAGATAATTCAAGAATGTGAGATGTCCTTTTCATCAAGGAATTCTGACGTTTCCACTGGTCGCAAGGTTTTGTTCTAGCTAGATAAGCGAACTGTTCTGTAACAGAAACATCCTGTTTGGCATTTAGGGTTATCCTATTATTTATCACTACATCATGAGATAAAGTGTCTCAGACCAGTTGAAGATGGGCCAGACAGAAATCTGAAAGAAAAAAAAAAAAAAACAGCAAAATTTAAAAAGCCCTCTTGCTGCAGCTCTCTCCTCTCTGTCTTAAGCCCCTCCCACCAGACGACCATGAGCATATGCATGTGCTTCATACAGTAAGCAACCGTTTCCCCAAAAAGCTAATTTGCTCAGCTTCACAATCCCCCGCTCTTTCTCTATGTTTATCGGACTACAAATGAGACAACAGTTAGATAGCTTGCCACCCCACAGTCCCTCCACCTCACTCCCCGCCGCTGTGGACTGTTTCACTGGGAAGAGACCAGGCAGCAGCTCCAAAATGGACCTTCAGTTGGCAGCTGTAGTGGCTCGAATTCAGCCAGCACAAACCCCTCGTGCCAGGTGTCACAGTGGGCTGGTGGTAGGGTTGGGCGATATGTTAAAAATTTCCAACCGGCCACCGTCAGCCCATCAACCGGCGGTTGCCGATATATTCACCTCATGTCAGAAAAACAACTCGGCATCTCGGATCTCCCGACACCACATGAATGCAACAAAAAAATGCAGCGTGCTTTGCGAGCCCACTCATGTCCAACATGGCACGGAAATATCTGTGCATACCGGCAACAAGCACGACAAAAATCGCCAAAAATGAAACCAACCGTGATGGACTCAGCCAATGGGCGATTGGCGATATATTCGTCCAATCGCCCAAGCCTAGCCGGTGGCCGGCAGGTTTAACCTGTGTAACAGCAGCAACAGAAAGTTTGCTGATCCTGCAGAGAGTTGTGGTTTTTATGGGGTTCAGTTTCCAAAACTGCCCACTCTCCTCCCAGTGAAGTGGTCTGTAGAGGCGGGGAGGCAGAGGACACACTTTGCTAACAAGAGCTAAAGGCTCACGGCTATGGCTTCAAGTTCATGTTTATGTGACAATAGCTAGAGCCTTGAATCAGAGGGCTAAACAATTAGCAACATTTTATCTCCATCCCTGAAACACTTTGCCGATATTAACATCTTTTATTTGGTTTATTGTCAGATTCTTGTAGACTCACTTTTTGATGAGCCTGTCTTCCTTTTTTGGGTTGCTTTGCAGTGTAGGCAGTTGTTGCCAATACTGGAATAGCAACTTTATATGCAGGATTCTCTGGCACTGAGTCAGTCTATTTCTAAAGGCACGTGCACATGCATCTATCTGACCTGTGATTTACCAAAGTCTCCCATCAAAAGCAGAGCCAAGAGGAAGAGCAGCAGTCTATTTTCTCTCCACATGAATTACAACATGCTTAAAGGTTATTATGGAATTTTTGCCCAGTGATGTCAATATAAAACTGCTTACCCTGGCTTTAACGTTAGTTTTATTTTTATATTTCCATTCAAACAATTGTAAGAGCTTGCTTGAGTGCTAAGTCCACTGGCTGCTGGCCTTGTTCCCTTTGCCCTCATTCTGGAGGCAATAGCAGAGCAAGACTGACAAAGTCATTAAGTGAGCAAGCAAGAGGTTTGAAGACGCACGTCTCACTTGAAGCGTGTCCTTCCTCTCACTCCCCCCTGCCCCGGCTTTTCACCCCCAGACCCCCCCCCCCCCCCCGACCCCTTTGTTGAGACAAAGGGGTCTAGATCTTTGGACCCAGCTAATTATAGAGTTTTAACGTCTGCTTGGCTAAGCCCTAAGTGCTGGGGGACATTCCTACAATTGGGGGATTCACTACAAATGTGTGTGTGTGTGTGTGTGTGTGTGTGTG
The DNA here is from genome assembly GCF_041903045.1 of Epinephelus lanceolatus. Taxonomy (NCBI): domain Eukaryota; kingdom Metazoa; phylum Chordata; class Actinopteri; order Perciformes; family Serranidae; genus Epinephelus; species Epinephelus lanceolatus. The sequence continues at coordinate 7,189,365 of NC_135736.1, read as the reverse complement.
TGTGTGTCCTCTGTGCTTGCTGTTTTGCTGTTTGTCCAAAGATGAAAAAGTTTGTTTTATTTGAAGCATAAAACGTGTTTAAAGGTCGCTCTGCACTCAGCTAAAAGACTGTGGAAACGAGAAGAACCAGAAACTAAAACATCCTCAACTGTGTATAATTTATGTTTTGAGGTTTCAAAAACTTCCAAATAGATTTGGAGCTCCAGTTTTATCAAAATTTATAATTCCTTTAATTCCTCTGGATCTGGGATAGTTTGTGAAACTGTAAATACTGCAAAAATAAAATTCATACTTTCAAACCTGGCCATTTCAGTTTAGATGAAACACAAAAAAAGAAAAGTAATGGAAGTGTGTGTGTGTGTGTGTGTGTGTGTGTGTGTGTGTGTTCCTGGGGGGGAGGGATGTCTTATTTGATCTCCAAGCAATCATGCTGTTCATATCTGTGGTATAGAAAGTGCAATCTTTCCAGATGTGTCACCTTGTGAGTTGCTGATTATGGTTTTAATGTGCATTGGTGTGATATAGAGCTCCTGACTTACCCCACTCTTAGGTTTTGCTCCGAGGGCTGGTGCAGGCCCTGAAGTTGAGGCAGCAGGAATGTGTGGATGAGGTGGATTTTGTGATGCTGCTGGCACAGATCCTAAATCAAACTCCTACACAGGTAAAAGACAAAGATAACAATGTGGGTATTAAATTGTTGGACATGAGCATTGATTTCCTCTAATATTTTGGTGTTTCTTCATGATGATCAAGAGCATAGACGAAATGCAAATGCAAAGTACACTATTCCTAGTGTCTATAGATACTGTTACGTCTAATAATGGTCACCAGGGGACAGAAATGATTACTGTAGGTGAGGGAAGGTATGAAAAAATTAATTAATGGTGGTAATTTCCACCATTCATTGGCTGCAAAACATTCACTTAAACCCATGAGTACATTATGAGACAGTTGGTTCCTGTGCACAGATATGCAAAGGGACCCACCAGCTCTCCTTTATCAGTTTGTGTCTCCTTGTGGTTGTTCAGTGTCTCTTTGAAGTAATTTTGAGTCTCTTCCTGGTCGATGACATTTGACATTTTGCAAGTGGAGGCCAGGGGAGCCCTTGACACTTTGGGCTCCCGGACCTGTGCCCGGTAGGCCTGTTCAGCAATCCATCCATGCTTGAACGTGCTGTAACACCAAATTTACATAAAGAGTTGTTTCCAATGCAGTAGAAAGGTAACATGCAAGTGTGTACCAGGAGTTGTCGTCGATGGAGGGTCGGGGTGCTGTCCATAGAGGAGGTGGCACTGAGGGCATTCTCAATTTCCTGGTCCAGCTGGTCCAGCTTCATCAGCAGCAACACCATTGAGTCCAGACGAGAATGCTCATGCTGAATAAAGAGAGACAATAAATTTAACTGTTGCACTGAGCTCATATATGTGGAAGGATACTACTATTACAGGATTTTTTATGATGCATCATGGGAAACTTTATTTCCATTTCCATCCTGGGCAACTGTGACCCAGGGTGTCATCCATTAATTGCATGGTTGGTGGTTTGATTCCTGTCTCTTCCTGTCCACATGTCCAGGTGTCCTTGTGCAAGTCACCATACCCCTACTTGCTCCCAACGGACAGGTCAGCACCTTGCATGACATTTCTGCCCCATCAGTGTTTGAGTGGGCGATTGATTTCCCCTTTTCTACCTAATTAGATTAAATTATTCCACCAGTTTCCATCACATCATTTGTAATTGAGGCTGTGTCGATGGAGGTCATTGCACAACAGAAGTAAACTGTGGTAGCAAGATGGCGGCTCGCACTTTTTACCTGCAAAGTTTTTTCTGTTATTACAAATATTTGTTTTTATCCAAAATCAATCACAAACAAACTATTAAAGAGACAACTGCTCAATCTTTTTTTGCAAATGATTTCTGTCTTAATGTCTCTGTTGTTGCCTTCTCCACCCTCTCTTTCCAACCTGTAGAATGTGACACACCCACTGATATTGTCACAGTTTGCACTTCAGGTCAAGGAAAAAATGCTTTTTTGGTTCCAGCTAGGAACCAACTTTTCAGGTTCCAAATCAATTTATCTTTCGTCAAAATGCAAGGCGGTAGAAAGAAAGGTAGAAAAGCGCATAGAAATGCAGTCCATATAGCCCCCTTCCTCAGTTATCTGAGGATGGAGAAAGTGACAGAAGAGTGCCACTAGTGACAGCAGCCAATGGTAATATACTTTGATGTTGGAACAAATGGACAATGACAACATTTATTTTTCATGAATACAGAAGTATCCACTGCTTTGCCTTTCCGCACACACCCTGTGTATTTAATATTCATGTCTTTTGTATCATCTCTGGTCCATTTTTAATCATATGACTTCAGGACTTCAGATATTCTCCCTTTAGTCCTCTAATCTGCAGGTTTCAATTATCCGTTCTGACGCTATGATAACAAGTCTCACACTGACCTCAGGTGGCGTGTCTCCAGTAAGACAAGCTAAATGACATGCAATCCAGCCCACCTTCACACTCCACCTACCACTCTGTCTGTGTTTGCCATCCCTCAATCCTGTTTTGTTTGATGCAATATAAACCCTTGTCTGGAGTTCAAAAACTTATAAAGCCCTTTCTGGAGTACTGAGCATGGTATATGTCTTAATTTCCTTCGGCCTATCTTTTATCCTGGCTCCGGGTGTGGCTCTCTGTCTGAGCTTCTCTCCCGACTAGAGCCCCAAGAAATGACATCACACAGCTGGCTCATTAGTCCCAAACAAACCTTGTTACAATCTTCACTAACAGACCCTGTTAAACACTTTATGAGGTTGAGCTCATGGGACATACAGCCACTGGGATTGTATGTTGGAGCAAAAGGTATACAGACATGCGAGTGTGAGCCTGTTTTTTTTTTTTATGTGCTGTGTGTGTTCCACAGTGTGATATGTTAGAGAGAAATGTCATTGTTTCATGTAGGATAAAGTGCTAAACATCCCCTGTGAAGTGGCTGATGTGGCTCGATATTGTTTCAGTAAAGTTTACAGTGGGTGTGTGCAGATGACAACATTCATATGAGCTGTGACTATTGCTAATGTGCGTGAGGTTGTCAGGTTTATGGATCCTAGATAGAAACTGCATCATGATAAACAAGCTCCAGCCCTGCGCCTGGCTCCCTGCTCCAGCCCTAATAATGTCTTATGACTTGCGCTTACATTTATTTTCCAGTTAGTTCCCAATTAGCCTGTCAAAAGCAGCTCCTATTGGGTTTGCTGAGAGAGCGAATACACATCGAGGGCCATGTGTGTCATGGAAATGTGTCTCACATTGATGCATTCATTGGCATTCCTAGCTTGTGGCAGCACACATCACTACGTTCTGTCTCCTTGGCAAAGTATCACAATGAAACATTGTGTCGTGGTAAAACAATGACATCTTTACGAGGCCTCTCTCAATGAACAAAAGCATCTGGCTCGAGATGGCAATAACAACCACAAAACAGCAGAGGAAAAAACAAGTGCAGTGCATGTCAGGCGCCTCGAAGAGGCAAAGTTTTTTAGGGGGCATTCTGGTGGTTTGGGTGTTCTCAGAAGGTTTCTTTTCTCTCTTTCCCATCTTTTGAGGTTTTTCTTACATTCCTCTCCACTTCCTGTTTTTTGAGATGGGAGACAGTTCCCACACTGTTTGAACTCTTCAACCCCTCCTTCCCCTTTACTTGCTCTCCTTTTACACCCGGTGGCCTGCATCCCATTTCTCAGACCTGTCCACTAAAGCTGTAGGTGGTGGTAACTTTTATTCAGAAAAAAAAAACAAAACAAAACACAACTGCTTGTCATAATTCACACAGCACTAAATGAGACGGATGATCTGTAAAAACATCATATTCCTCTGCCTAGTTTATTGCCTCTTAGTGTTTCTAGTGGCATTACCACATGTGAACAAAAACAACAAACCAGAGCTGAGGAGTCTCGAACACAGCTGTCAATCACTCAGTACGTTTACATGACACTTGAAAAAAACAAATTATTGCCTTAACTGGACAACTGAAGTGCATGTAAACGCCTTACTCCGACTAATATCGGAGTTCTCCAACTCCGATTAAGACACCCAGATAATGCGATTGGAATTCGATTTTCTCCAGCATGTAAACGCCTTAATCAGAGTTAAACTAGACAGTGCATGTGCGCATGCTCCACACCCCCTGCACTGGCATATGACCCCAGAACAGACAAGACATGCTATTGTTGTAGCCCTCCAACAGCATACGGCATTCTTGTCTGCCTCTCAAAATCACCATGACCATGAGGGATAGCGCGCACCTTATCTGCACAATCAGTAACACGTACATTACGTACGAGATGAACAAAGCTGTGCGATTATCCATCTTGCTGTTGTTCGAAAATGCCGGTCTGCCGCCTGACTCCAGTTGTTTATTATTAAGTGACGTAATAGGTCAACCGGAAAGGGGGCCGTATTAACCCACTGAAACGACGCATATCGCCACCTAGTGTTGAGGAGGAGGACATGTTCCTGTCAGTAATTCGATTTTCTCAGTTGCATGTAAACTGGGACAATCGAATTTTGAGCATAGCTCAATTAAGCTGTGCATGTAAACGTACTGACAGATCTTTGACTGCATTCAAACTCATCAGTTCTGACCAATTATGAATCAAGATTGTTACTACATTGAGTATTTCTCACCTCAAATGTTTTTTTACAAATAAGTTTGTGACGCAGCTGCCCTGTTAGAAACACTTGAGCAGAAACAAAACAAGGCCCACTGTCTGCAGAAAACTTTCTCATTTTACAGCTCAACAGTACACTGAACAGTCTTATGAAAACATTTGAGTTGAGAAACAGGCAATGCAATAACAGAATCTGGATTCATATTTGATCAGCACTGCCTAATTTGACAGTTTAACTACAGGTCACGATCAGTGATTGACATGACTGACAGCTGTGTTAGAGACTCCTGGCTCTGATTTATTGTTGTTGCTGTTGTTGCAGCACTGGATCTAATGAATACTAGGGTTGTAACAATCCATCAAACTTGATCAATATATTGATTTAATGATCAACGATCACATTTCATTGATGCAAAGTGAAAACATCGATTCATATCATCTTATTAGAAAGGTTTGTGTCACTGTCAAACAGCAGGAGGCAGATGGTAAGCAGCCCAAAGAAACACAGTGAGGATAAGGTTATTTGCTTGAGAATAAATCAGCAGCAGTGTGGAAATATTTTGGATTTCAGAGAAAATACAGATCGACAGACAGAGCACATGGTATATGTAAACAATGATGTTATGAGATAAAATATTAAGGAAACAGACATACTTGTCGTCTGGTTGGGCATCTCACTCTGCTAACTTCTTGCAGAAACACAACAACATTAGCTGCTCTGTTTCAACAATGTTTGGCTGAAAAAACGTGCATGCAGGCTAAAATTCAACTGAGCTGTTCTGTCTAGAGATGCAGTGACTTAAATCAATGGTGAGTAAGAAGAAATTAGAAATAATAAATGTAATTTGTGAAAGTCTAATTAAAGGTAATGTTAAAGTGCTTAAAGGGGCAAAAAGCGAAATCTTTTCACTGCTAGGTTCGCTGTTGTGCACTGCCTGTAGACCAAAACAAAGTGTGTCATGAGCCACACCTCCCTCTACCTCTGCTCTCCACCCCCCCTCGTCTGTGCAGCCGCAGCATCTCCACGGACTATTACATCCAGACGGTCCCGGTGTTTCTTCCACAGGCTCCACTTCACTCAGCTGCCCGATATACCCGCTGCTTCTTCCCACATTAACCTGAATAACAAACCAGGGCTCGGTGCTCCGGTTGGATCCAAACAGAGAGCCGGGGCTAACGTTAGCTGGGAAGCTAGCAGAGGCTAACTGGCTGTGTTAGCAGCTGAGTGAAGTGGAGCCTGAGGAGGAAGCACCGGTTAGCCCCCACATGAACGTACATGAACGCGCAGACAGACCGGCTTGTAAACAATGGACTGGAGATCAACACAGAGAGAGGGTGTGTGAGGTCATGCTATACTCCAGATGAAATTACACGTCTAGTTCTTCACATAGCAATTTTTTAATTCCTTCAATCTAGAAATGATGAATTTCGCTTATTGCTCCTTTAAACTAATATGGTGACTAGCAAGAAACAGCTGTTTTGTCTCTGAACCTTTGTAGTTATTGTTGAGATGAATTTGATACATTTGTTCAATGATCTTGTTAATCCATGTTTTCTGGCCTTCAGGGATCTGAGCCAGATATATTTTTTATGAAAAAGATTATGGTTTGGGTTAAAATGAAAACATTTCTTCCAGAAAGGTCTTTCTGAAAGAAAGCCCTCAGGGCTGACTCATCCCATGTGTTGTTTTATGTGTGTTAGTGGAGTCAGTTTCAAGTAAACTTTACTGCATCTGACTAGTTACAATTATTTACAATTATTTATGTGCTGTTTTTATTTTCTATGGCAAAAAGCAAAAGAGAAAGGGGTTGGCAGCTTCTTCTGTAACAGACTGTGTTAAATGGCCATACAGTTTCCTCTCATATCAATCACAGGCCACTGAATCTCACTGAATCAAATCGTATCATGGCAGACTTTGTGATATTGGCAAATATTGTATTGCTGTCCAAAGAATTGATACAAGATCATAATGTGATGAAACGAATGATTAACACCCCGAGTGCCACTAGAAGTAGGAGTAAGAGGACGAGAGACATGATCTTTTCACAGTGATGTGTCTAATGTACTTCTCTGTGGATATAGTGAGTTTCAGAAAATATGATAAAATGTTATTTTCATGTAAGCTACTAACTGTATTATTTTCATGTAATCTACTAACTGTATTATTTTCATGTAAGATACCAACTGTAGCTTTAAACTGGGGGTCTCTTTCTTTGCTGAGCTAAACACAGGGTTTAGACAGTGATGCATCAAAACACTGTGCATACACTCATTTAATATAGGTATCTCATTAATAAAAAATGAGCGAAAGACAAGCATTTAATAAATAAATAAACAGAGAGAGGCAGAAAAGGAGACAGAGAGAGCCCTGAGATGATGATAATGTTGTCACATAAATGACAGTTGAGCCAGTTTGGCCCTGAGGTCGGGATAAATCCTTGTTGCTAAAACAAATAAACAGTAACAAAGCCCACTATCAGGCTCTGAAGCCATTATTCAAACCAGATGGGTTTATTTTACAAAGTGAATCTGGAATAACAACACTGGGGACATGATCATTTGTTAGTACAATATCATGTCAGAGATAATTCCAGGTTGCTATTGCCATTGTCCACTAACAGAGAATAACATCAGTTCTATCATTTCCTTCATGATATTCATGAGCGTCTTTTCCTCTACATGCTGAATACAGTATGTTCCCTGCCTTGGGGATGATAATGTTAATTTTTACTGCCTAATTTCCTTTCTGTCCTCATGACCTTCCCTAAGGCATATTTTCTCAGTGAACTGGCTTCATTCTGCATGTAAATACACCCCATGGTGAAAACCCTGTGGTGAGCAGGCAAGCCATCACCATATGGTGGATGAATTGCTTTGGCGCCTTCCACTTTATGGCTGAACTCCTCTGCTTGAGTTCCAGGAGTCTTTTTGTTTCCGAATATTTAATCCAAAGGTTGAAAGCCGTCCTAAGATTGAAAGTGGAGCCAGTGGTAATAAATGCGGCACTGGTTTTCCATGTCCCTGCGCTGGACTGTGATGTCTCGTTTTTGGCAGCTGATGGAGTGACATCAACATTGGTCATGACTGAGAGGGCCTCCAAAGTTTCTATGCAGAATTTATGTTAAACTAATGCAGTGATAACACATGAAAATATCTGGGACTACCCAACTCACAGGCTTTTCAGGAATACAGATACAACCAGCGTGTCATGCCAACACTGACTGGTCGCATTTGTTACTCACTTAGCACCAAAGCTCATGCCACGCTTTCCATTTAAAGAAGTATTTCACTGCTGAAAAGATGGTCTTTTCATAAAACTGGGTTGTCTATGTCATAAAAAGACACAAATACTTTTGAAATTGGTAGAGAATACAGAGAAAAAGGGCTATGGCTATATTTTGCATAAGAGTAGGCTCTGGCAGCATCATGATATTATGGTATACCAGGGTATTTAAAAATCCAGAAGGTATGCTTTTCAACACTCTCAGAAATAAAGTCGCTCATCTTTCTTTAAACTCACTGCATGTAGTGCACAGCAAGTGCCACCAGAGGTCATTCTCTGGTCTGTACTGGTGGAAAAGGCAGCCTGTAGTGGTGGGGATAACATCACAGACCTCTAAACAGCCAGCAAGCAACGGCAGAGAGAAAGACAGAGCGGGAAAACAGCATATTTTTAACATCTGACTCAGTAAATAAAGTGATTATTTTGACCAAACTAGAGCTGGAGATTGTTGGAACAGTAGCCTAACTAAATAAATGACTAACAAGACAAACCAAGATGGGTTTGATGGTTTTTTTCTGTCAAATTTGAATGAAAAGTGATTTACCGTGAATTAACGAGGCAATGAAGCTAGGCGTAATTAAATGAAAGAGAAAAACTTGAATTCAAATGGTGCATGGTTGTGATTCTCTGTTTAATAATGAAAATAGGTGTGAGAAAAATATACATTTCTATTGTGAGTTTCTATTGTGTTTTTATTATCTTATAAAAGCTGAGGGAGCTTGGGAAAAGCAGCTAACTGGGTGGTCGCATGTGGGGGGAGACACTACTACTGTCATATACAGTATACCCTGGAGAAATTTTAGGAAGGTATGAACGTATTAGAAATTAGATAATTACAACATTTGAAGCAAGAAATAGACAACACAGTAATAGAATCTTTGTTAATATTTGCCTTTTTAAGTCTCTGTTTACACAACACAGGAAACAGTATGGTGCCCACTTCTTTTTCACAACTCCTGTAATACAGCCAAACTGTGCACTAAAATATGTTTCTATAAACGTTTTAGGCAAGAAAATAGACAATTAAGTAACAGAGTGTTCTAGGGATGCATGGTAATATTGGCACATCATCATCGGCCAATATTGGCTTTAAAATGACCTATCAAAATCAGCCAACATGCTTACTCTCAATTTGCACAGTGAATGAATATTACATACACTGAAAGTATTGTATTTCATGTCTCCATCTGCTGGTGGGTCATTGTGATAAGAGTATGCATGAATAATAAGATGTTAATTCCAGTACAGAAGACACTTGATGATCACAAATTAGGGAGGGAAAAAAGGTGGATATATATCTTTATGGGTTATCAGCCGAATAAGTTGTTATATGTGGGCATATATAAAATGCATAAACATATATTTGTTTATATTTGATCAGCACTGCCTACTTTTACAATTTAATCACAGTTTAAGAGAGAGAGCGAGAGAGGGGTGGCTCTTTCGCTAGATGGCACGTTTTGTTATCCGGCAAATGAGCAGGGAGATCTGGGCATTGGTAGGATGGAGGTAAGTTTACTATAATTCATTTACACACACCACTCACATTGTTATGATACAAAGCTTGTTAAAAATCAGCAATTATGAAAGCCATTTATCATATCCTGCCTTGGAAAGAGGGCTGTCGTAGTGTGTACTAGCATCAGCATGACATCACACATTATCTGTGTGGACAGATACAGAGCAACTGCAATGACAATACTTTCGAGCAAATTCAAAACAGTCTAAAACTGAACATGATGAAACAATACCGGTGCAGTACATTGTCACATTATATAAACCATGGGCATCAAAACGTCCCACACACTGACCAACAAGCCACTATCAACCGCCACGTTGCATGCTTCAGTGTAACACTCTGTTCATGACATCCTATCACAGGAACGCAGCTCAGAAAATAACTGATGATTATGATTATCTTGTTGGTTTTATACTGAGATATAATAGAGAAAAATCATAGTGATTAATGCTTAGCAGAACTAAACCTAGATGTCTACAGCCAGGTCTTTTTGGATGCACTATTTCTCCGTTGAAATACAAGTTCCAGTGTTCTTTCTGATCTCTGCACCCTCTAATTTTTATAAAGAGCACACTAAACCTGTACAGAAACACAGCCTTTCGAACAACTCAAGCACAGGACTTTTGGAGAGGAAGAGTCACTGTTCACAAGCGGGTAATGGTCTTCAGCTAGAATGTATCACAAGAATCTAACTTTCCACAATAAGGTACTTGTCTAAACAACATGCCTGCTTAATGCGCCCTGAGTTGTAAATAATGGATTTCTTGTTGTCATTCCAAAAAGGCCAACACTGCAACTACTAATAGTGGATAAATACTGTGTCCGTTCTTGGACTGTTGCTTTGTTTCAACAAGCCCAAGCCCTTATTACGTTTTTGGCACTTTCCCGTACCCGTCTAGCACACTAGCTAACAGTGTGTAAATAACACAACATACAGTATTTTGTGGAGAGAGCAGTTTAAGCCTTTCAACACAGAGATTACATGATCTTCCAGCCCCCTCTGTGTTCATAGTCTGCATGCCCTTATAGGACCTTGTTTTGCAATGAGCGGTTGAGAAAGAGTAAAACATTTCACAGATCCCCCCACTCACAGATCTGTAAGCATGTGAGAGTGAAGTCATTGTTTTCCAAGACTCTTGCCAGAGTGTGGGACAAAATTCATTTGAAGGCCGTATATGCCCAGAGGGTGTCAGTTCATTTAAAAAAAAAAAAAAGATGCCAGAGTCATGATTACTACAGAGAAACTGAGACAAAAATCAATTTAAACACCAATTAAGTTTCACTCTAAATCTATAAACACAGCCTTACCTTTCTCATGCGCACTTTGACCCTGTTGTCCTCTTTTTGATCTCCAGGCTCATTCGTTTCATCTAAAACAGGACTGACAAGTTGTGTGTCACTGTAAATAATGGTGTGTGCAGCCTCCATTCTAGAGACTGTGGCTTCTGGCCTGTGCTGTTCTCTCTGACCATCTGCCACCTCAGGGCCAGGTGACTCACTGAGGTAACAACCAGAGGCCTGGTTGCCATGGAGTCCCTCTGGTGAGAGCTCATCGTTGACCTCTGCAGAGCATGCTGGCAGGTTTTCGGTGTGCCGCTCAGAAGCTGCAAGTGTATCATCAGTATGAGAGTGCTGAACATGTGGATTTTGGGTGAAATCTGAGGCAGTGTTCTTTTGAGGATCCAGTCCGGAGGTGTCATCTGGCTCAAGGTGGCTAACTTCTGGGATAGTACCCAGTTTTGGAATGCTATTTTCCAAATGCTGGGCTACGGCTTGATCCTCACAACAAGCCAACTCTTTGGACACTGAGCTTTCATCAGTGTGTGCTATTGGTTGACTTATGGAGGTTGTCGTTTCCACATTCTGCTCTTCACACTGAGTAATGTCTGTCTGTACAGGGTTGCCTTCTGAATATCCAGCATCCAGTTTTTCAGATGAAACGTTGCTGTTAACGGCCACAGAGCAACACTGACCTTTGAAACAGATATCAGACGATGTGATTGGCCCATACCTGACTTTTGCTTCTTTCTCGCTGCCTTCTGCTTGTGCACTCTTCTCTCCCTGAGGCCCGTTCATCGCTGTCATTTCAACATTATGCTGTTCCAACAGTGTCTGGTGGGATATTTCACAACCATGAGCCTGATCCAATACCACAGTGCAGTCATGATGATCCTGCTCTCCTCCTTGAACGTCTCTTGAGTGATGCTTAAATCCTGTATTTTCATTTAGAGTTCCTGGGTCATTTAATCCATCCAGCTTGTCAGCGGAATCTGCGCTCTGGCTTTCAGTTACTCCTTTGTCACATACTTCATCTGCCACTAAAGTCACAACTGGGTCCACAGTTTTGGTAGCCTGTGACATCACATTATCGCTCTCCATCATATTAAGTGAACTGTGCTGAACAGGTAAGGTTACACTTACATCAGCATAGCCAGAGCTGGAAATCTTCTCTTCCTCTACATCTGGAAGGTCAGTTTGAGGTTCCAGTTGAGCAGCAGAGGACCGGTTTAGTGTGGCCTCAGAGATTTCAGGAGGTCTGCTGTAACCCTCTGTATGGCTCTCCTTTGTTTCCTGATGATTTGGAAGGTTGCCAGGCTTCTCACCAGCAGATTCAGACAGTGGAGACCCATTGTCTGAAGAGATAGAGATGCATTGTTGCTCTTCACGTGAGATATGTGGACTTTTAAAGACATTATCATCATTGCAGATGCCCTGTCTCTGGCTGCTGTCTGTGCCAACTTCACATTCACCACTGATGGCTTCCTCGCTGTGACTGCTGCTATCACTTGCAAAAGAAATATTTCCCCTGGACATCCCACTGTTTGAGTTACTGTGAAAATCTCCAGAATTCTCCATGTCCTGGAGATGCCCTGATGCAGTGGAACTTTGGGGAATATTAACGCCTACCAACTCATGAGAGCCATGAACTGAATCCTCCTGCAAACCCACTGGAGCTTTCACAGTGCTTTCCAATAGCTTCAACTCGTCTGATCCAGTATCATCATTCGCAACAGAAGCTGCCACCTCAAGTGTCTGAGCCAGGTCCTCTGTGGTCAGTTGGTGGCAGCACTCTGGCATGGAGGCACACCTCGTCCTTCGACCTTGTTTGGAAGCCCCTGCTCCCATCCAAGGCCCCTCACTGTCCACCCCATGACAGCAGACCAGGTCCAGATCATCGTAACTGTACTGTAATCCTGAAGCATGAGTTACATGCTCCTCCCAACTTCTTTTCCTTATGGCTACTGGCATGGTGGACAGCCGGTGCTATCCCATAGAGCTGCTTTTGACGGCAGGCGAAAATGGAGAACTGGATCTGCTGCAATTGAGAAGAAAAATTGGGATAAGAAATAGCCTGTGTTCGCAAGTCATGATTTACTGAATGTGCAGATGACGATATGGTAAATAATGTTTCACTTTAAAAGTAAACAGTTGGAGTAGAGGGGTGTATTCATACTGCATGCACACTTCCCTGGAAAGTATAACCTCTGCGGTATCTGCATGAAACGACAGGATTCCCAGTTATGTTGATCGAACATGGGATTATCTGTTCCAAATTTCACATCACAGCGTGCTGTCTGCATTGAATGTATTTGATCTGGAACAGTTGTTTTTGACAGCTGTTCAACAATGAAGTTTTCAGGAATAAAGCCAACAAAGCTGCCCAGATTCTCAAACGTCTAGATAATCATCAAGAAATATGCAAACGTCCCTTGTTTACTTTTCAACATCTTTACACGGTGAACTGTAAACCGAGCCAGTTTGTCAAATTTACACCGCAAACATTCAGTACACATTAACTTTAACTGTGCAAAAGTGGTCTTAAAAATCCAGGGTGTTGGTTAACTGTCATTCTGTAGCACCCATACACCCACAAAAATGACAATGATGACACTAAAGGGAGTTTAAACTCCAAATGACATTCAGTGTCCCTAAACAGCTGGGTCTCCACAAGCCAACATTATCATAATACATACTGTGGTTCCTATTACATGAATCAAATCCAGTTCTATACTGCGCTTTTTTTTATTTTCCCTGTTGTTCTAGGTCAGAATGTTCAGAAGTAAAGGAACACTGGGATTCAACAAGCAAGATGTACTCCGGTCGAGCTGAACATCTGCTATATTAAAAAAAAAAACATGACTGAAGAATAAGAATAGAGTAATGTATCATGAGTGACTGAGAACTAGAGACTTCTAATCTAACTTCCAAACAATTTTTCTATCATTTTTTATATGTATCGAGTTTTTCAACAGATCAGATTTTCTTAAGCAGTTTAAGTGAAACATTTTTTCTCAAATTTTTCACCTTTTGTTTCCTCAGTAGAGGAGCTGGATGATACCAACTGCAATCTGCACCCTCTGGCATGAACCTGCTCCTGGTTATTAGTTAAATAAGGGAGGTTACAAAAACATCCCAAAACAGTTGCTTCTTCTACCGACCATCGAACCAACAGCAAAAGTGACACCTCAGTACATTTCAGAGCTGGATGCTGGAGTAACAGTGTTTACTTCTTGTAAATTCTCCGCTGATGGCACATTTTACGATATAGTCCAGCAGCTGTATATTCGGTAATCTAACACCAGGTGATAATCCAACAAACAGATTATAGATCCAGTAACTTCTTCGAGTACAGTTATCCAGAGATGTTTCGCCAGTTGCCTTTTCATTCATCCACAGAGAGCAATGTGTTCTTGTTTGGGAAATATGAGTCCATCTCTTTCCAAGAGACTTGACATCTGTTTTATTTTGTAAGCAGTCCTTAGTCTATGTTTCTGCAAGCTGTTTTCTGGACTCCAGTCAGTGTCTTCGCTGTAAAACTGTCGGAAAGGTAGTGAAGCCCCCAAAGGCAGGCAGAAAGCCGGGGAGCGGTGAAAAGTCCAAAGACAACTTCCATCTTGATCACATTAAGGTTTTTGCTGACGCTGAATGCCAAAGAGTCGGGGTGGTGTAAGAGGGGCCGGGTTTTCTTTCCCCCGCTCCACCCCTGCTCTCCTCCGTTCTATCCCTTTTCTCATCAGGTCCCCTCCCTGCTGGTTTTGACAGGGAGTCTGAGTCACATCCTAGGAGCCCCATCCCCCGTCTCACAACTCACCCATTTATTCACTCCACCCTCCTCTCATGGACTTCACTCTGCCCACTATTTCAGAAACTTCCTCTCCGCTTCTTTGCTCACAACTTGTCTCTTCCCTCTTCTCAGTGGACTTTTGCTTGTTCTGCCTTAGCTTGCTATTTAACTAAACTGGGCAATGCTCCCACCAGTTGGTTTAGATTAGTAACAGACAGGCTGCCTTGTAAGACGTCTGGCTGTGGGCCAAGAGAGATTGCTCTAATGTTTTGGCAGTTATTTCTGAGGCATGCTTTCTTTTTTTTTTAAATTGTCATCTTGTAACTCTACTAGCATCCTTAACCAAACATTCTGGCACTAATGAAAAAAAGCCAAGCAAGGTATCTTTGCAGATATGCTTTAGGAGTGCATTTTTCAACTATTCTGTAAGACTATATAATATTAATAACTTTTAAAAAGTTGTATGGCAATGGGGACAATGTTAAAGGTGCTATCAACCTGATATCTTTGTTTTATAGTAGACCAAGGGGAAGGAAAAACATTTAAGGACCCAAATGCCAGTAATTCATTTCCTAATATAGTCATTTGCCAGAGGCACACAGCAGAAAGTAAAGGCAAAGCCAAGGATATTTACACTTTAATGTCCCTGAGATAATTTAAGACAAACATAAATCAACCAATCTTGTCTTTGAAGTATGATTGAGACAGAGGGAGTAAAACTAATTAAATATTCCTGACTTCCATTTGCAGAGCCCATCTCAAGTTAAAAACCTCAAGGGCCCCAAAACCTCCTGATTTACATAAAATGTGCGCTATATGAATTCTAACAACACCACCTCCATTCAAGTGCTCCATAAAGTTGTGTCACCTAGTTTTACAAACTCAGGCTACGACCATATTTATCAAGACTATATTTAATTGGGGTCAGTTGCACAAAAAGAGCAATGCATCAAAACACTAGGGACAATTGGCCTCATTCACTAAAATGTCCCTAGAAATGTTCTTACTCTGCGCATACAACACATGCACAATTACCATCAGATTCATGACACTTGCACAGCAGCCAATTTCTTTCTTTCCACCTTGCATGTGTTAGTGAATCACAATTATTTTACACTCAGTACGTTTACGTATGCACGGTGAAGTCGAGCTACGGTCATAGCTCAACCAGGGCGTTTCATTGGACCACTGTCCTTATCCCAGTATACAAGCACAGGAAGGGAAATGATTTATTGACCGAAGTATATCTGACTCTGCTACGATACAGTGTAAGTGGCGATATGGCCCCTTTCAGCTTGTAAGGACTGTTTTCTGGTTGACCTATCATGTCACAGACCAAACAATCGCCATTTCGTGTTTCTCTACCATCCATGTCTTTGAAAATATTTAACTCTTTCAGTTGACACAGCATGAATTGCGTCTCCTCATCCATCCAAAAATGCACAGCTCTGGATACAGATTTCACCATGTTGTTACTGCCTTCTTCTTCTGTTACAGATTTACTGCTATTCGACCTCCAGGTCAAAGCCCAGGGTGAAAAATGCGGAGCATGCGCAGAGCGCCTAGGCCAGTTTGTCCAACTGACTGTATACATGCAGAAGTAATTCGACTCCCAATCGCATTATCTGGGTGTGTTAGTCTGACTTTGAGGAATTTGATTTAGTACGATTTCAGTAAGACTAACATGTTTACATGTGTTTTAAAGTCCAGCTTTAATTTAATTTCCACTAATGTCATGTAAACGTACTGACAGGCTTGTGCTCACTATTAGCAATCAGCATGCTGCCATGTTTCCACTGCACTTTATAAGGAAATACGTTTGTCCAGAGATGTATCATGGAGAAAGCAGTGACATTCTACATACATATGAAGGTCCTGACACACCAGTGTGGGACTATCAGTGAGAGTCTGTGAATGTCTCAGCAGTCAGAAACAGCTGATAAAACCTCACTTCAAACATGTTACGTTATGACATCACAACAAAATTCACGATGCTCATAGAGTTATTATTAGTATGACTGTTTTGACCACCAACAACAGTGCTGGGCTACCATATGATTCAATTAATGTTAGCCACAGTAGCTGTATGAGTAGTCGACTCATTTGATGGTAAGTTAGCTAGCGTGAATAAAGCTTTTGTGCATTTCCTCATCCATAAACATGATTTCTGCCTCAATTACATGAGGTAGACTTTCATTGGAAATGACCACACGCAACTTCACGACATCGTCAAGTCCCTCTTTTGCAATTGTTTTGATTGAGAAACAGCAGAAATTACATACTGTAGTATGGGTGTAAAACTTTGTAAATGTTTGACATGCTGCTGAGTAGAATTAAGATTAAGATTAATTATTGACATTATTTTGATTATAATTGTTTTGAATCTACCTCAGGTGTGTGAAATGTCCTGCTGTTTGGCAAATATTGCTATATTCTGACAATAAATAATAGATTAAACCATGATTAACCTTATGATGTCTTCAACTTTCACTAAGGAGCAAAAATCAGATTTTAAAATGGAGAGAAATTATTTAACTTACTTAGCATAATTATTGACATCGACTGATATGGTAATTTTTAGTGTGATAACTTTTTTAGCCATAGTATCGCCCAGCCCTAAATTATATTAATTTCATGGTACTAAAAATTGGTCAGATCAGTTGTCATTACAGGCAGATTCAATAAAAAACAACTAAAACCAAAACTGTTACTTTTTATGTAACAGTTGTGTAACATGTTACACATGAACTTTCTCATATCCTCCACTGTAAGCTAAGACTGGGACAACACTCAGTTTCTGTAGTCAAATAGTTTAATTATGACAATAACTGATGAGGATAGAAGAGCGTCACATTAACTCATAAATCATTTTTTTTTTTTTTAAATTGGTGTCTGTTAAAGCCTTTTTTAATGAATGTCATTTTAATACACTATGCTTTTAGTGTTAGAGCTGTGTGTTTACATTTTCTAAAACAGCAGGGCCTTCATCATTTGTGTGTACGCATGGTCTGAGTCAATTCTGTATTTGTTCCCAGAATACGAACAAATTTAGTTAAGACAATATCAATGAATTCGAGATTTGTGCATAAAATGTTTGTATGTAGTTTTAAACACAGATTTGTGTGTATGCACTGCTTGTGAATGAGCAAGAGAGAACTGGGATGAAGCCCCCTCCAACTGTCCCTGCAACCCCAGCCTCTAACCTCTGGGTCATCCAGATGTGAGGTGAGGCTCTGGATGAGTCTTTTCTTAGGGGCCTCGCTGGGAAACTGCACTCTGCCGTCAACACTGGCTCTCTGGGGACACAGATGGTCGCACTCAAGGAGAGGGATCCAAGTTCAACAAAACTCCTCTGTAGCGTATCACATGATGCGCTCTGTGGTTACGCCGAGTGCAGTGTAACAAAATGCAGATCTTTTCAGTCACAGTAGCTTCCATGTGGATATGGCTGGTGATTGAAGTGCAGAGGCCGACACAGAGCATGACTCAGGCTATCCACTCATTACCGCCTGTGGACATCCAACACAGGCCTATAATTTAAGGCTCCCCCTCCAACAATCCTGCCATCCTATGCAGCCACAGGGCAACTGGTCTACGTCACAATGTGATCCATCAGTGACACTGTGCAAACAACATGTGTGAGACTAGATACTCATCAGCAATGTCTCTGTTTGTGTGTTTGTGTGTGAGATGCGAGAGTAATGAAGCATTCAAATTGGAACTTAAGAACAAAATGTATCTTGAACAAATCTAATCAGCCATGAGAGCAGCTCTGTGAGGCACACAGTGGCAGACACAACTCTATTACTTGAGTCAAAGTATAGATACTCCTGAAGAAATATCACTCCAATACAAGTGAAAAGTACAGCAGTACTTTCTTTTAGAAATACTTCTGTATATAAAATTATACTTTATATTTAATGTTAATGCATAGTTGTATTGTTGCCATAATGCATTTACAGCTTTCTTCATTTCAAAAATCTCACACGTGGACATCAGATATGGTCGTAGTGCTCTGGTGGTGAGGAATCGTTATCTTTATCTGGCACAGCCATCATTACCACTGACAAGTTCAAACTGAACTGTTCAAAAACTGCAGCAAGCACTTTGAACACGACAGACAGGTGTAATAGGAGTAGTTTACTGTGACTGATTTCTCCTGTGACAAACAGCATATGGTCTATCATATTTTAGAAAAGAAAATCCATCTGCTGACTTCAAAGCTATGCTTCCAAAGTTACAGAGTTACAGAGTTAGGTAGTTAAAAGAACCTTCATAGAAATGTAGTGGGGGCCAGAAGTACAGCATTTGTTTTCCAAATGTAGTGGAGTAAAAACCAGAAGTTTACAAAAAATTAATAGTCAAGTAAAATACAGATACCAAATGGCAACCTCTGGGGCTGACATGTTGGGTCACTTGAGGCTGGCCACGAGCGAGTCACCCCCATGTAAAAATGCCCAACTTTACAGCTGTAAGGGGGTGGTTTTCTTTATAACTCACCTGTTGACATTTTATTAAGGCTTAAAGTTATGAATATTTAAGAGCAAGGCTGCTTTAGTGCCAGGCTGTTTGCAAGGCATCACTACAGTCTATACATCCACTCCTCGCTTCTCCACAGCTCCACCTTCTCATCCAAATATGGTCGCTTCTGGCTCCAAAAAAACCAAGATAGCAACGACTGAAATTCCAAATTCAAAACTTCAAAACGGCAGTTCACATACCAGTGGGTGATGTTACATTAGTTATGTCCATTTGTTTTATGCAATTGATGACAGATACTCAAAAAAATGCCCTTTAGAACAGTACACAAGCAAATGTACTTCATCACTGTCCACCCATGGAGACACAGCTGTGCTTTGAGGGAAATGCAAACATGCTAACACACTAATATCAGTTGGGTTTCTGTCCAAATTTAGCGCAAAATTTAACAGAAAATCAGCAAAAGAAAATGCTAATTTATGCAATTTTCCGATTTAGAGTGCTGCCAGGGATGATGCTTTTCTACAGGCAGACACGAGGGCATTGCCCTGGTTCCTTCCCCCGTTGTAGGGATTTTTCCATTGGAAAACCAACATCTATGATTCTTTTTTGTTCATTTTGTTCAGGAAGATAATGTTAGGCTATAAATAAGGCTGTTGGGCCGTGTTTGGGGGGATGATGTACTGTAGTCTCATAAAACGCTTCATCACTGACGTGTTTTAAGGCACAGAACAAAACAATGAAAGTCTCTTAAAGGGATAATGCACCCAAAAATGAAAATTCAGCCATTATCTACTCACCCATATGCCGATGGAGGCCCTGGTGAAGTTTTAGAGTCCTCACATCCCTTGCGGAGATCAGCGGGCGGAGCGGATAGCACACCTAATGGCAGACGGCGCCCCAGACTAACGTCCAAGAGCACAAAATTGAATCCACATAATATCTCCATACTGCTCATCCATAGTGATCCAAGTGTGCTGCAGCTGCGACATAAAAAGTTGTTTCGAAAAACGTCATATGAACTCTGTTTTTAGCCTCACTGTAGCCTGTAGCTCTGACTGCTTCTCTGGGCTCCGCGTTCACGTGTGTGCGCGCCTGCGCAAGACCAGCGAAAGCATGAGCTTTGCTCGCCCGTGTTTACATCACGTAACAGGTGTAAGACAACAGTAACCACAGAGGTAAAAGATAATTTGCACTACAGTCTTTTAGCAAAGGACAGCCCAACATGTCTGAAGACTTTGAAATTGAGGAGGAACAGCATTTCTTTGTTGAGCCGTATTTGTTTGAGCCCGAGTATACGGACAGAACTCAGGCTACTGGACGAAGCAGCCGCCGCAGCTCATGAGCCTAACCCTCAGCCAGCCACAGAATACCGGAGTCCAGCACTGGAAACCTGGTGGTGTAGTTGTTTCAAATGCAAAGCAATGCCAATGGATGAGGAAAGTCTTTGCTGCTCAGACTGGGAATTGGCGATGCCTGCACTTGAGAATCTGGACATCAGTACTGACGAGACTGTTGCTCTTCAGAGATCACTGATCACCCTGAGCGTGCACATGTGAGCGCGGAGCACAGAGAAGCAGTCAGAGCTACAGGCTACAGTGAGGCTAAAAACAGAGTTCAAATGACTTTTCGAAACAACTTTTTATGTCGGGGCTGTAGCACACTTGGATCACTATGGATGAGCAGTATGGAGATACTTTGTGGATTCAATTTTGTGTTCTTGGACGTTAGTCTGGGGCGCCGTCTGCCATTAGGTGTGCTGCCGTTCCCCCTGTTGATCTCTGCAAGGGATGTGAGGACTCTAAAACTTCACCAGGGCCTCCGTCGGCATATGGGTGAGTAGATAATGGCTGAATTTTCATTTTTGGGTGCACTATCCCTTTAAGCTTGTGTTGACCAAAGACCTTATTTCAGGTATCTAACCAAAAACCCGTTAAAAAAACGACCGACTTTGAGATGGGGGATCTGCAAGTGCAAAAATGCTAATGCTAACTGATTTACCGGTTTTTGCCTTCTCAAAAATACATTTGTAATTACAAAAGAAGTCATGTTAAACTAAGAGTAGTGCTATTTGCTATTTACTGTGCCATCAGAGGCCCCCCCAAAAAAAGGCCAAGTCAGTAGCAATCTATAGCAAAAGGATGTACTTATTATACATAAACTATAAAAACTAAAAATAATTAAAAAACACTATTCAATTACATATTATTATTACTATCTTATTTTCTTTGGTATTTTCATCATACACAGATGACACAGACGACTGCTGGGTAATATACATGTTGATGCTGTCCAATGTAAAGTCTCTATTTGATCGTTACATCTTCATTTATTTATCAAATCTGTTTCCATTGCACTTAGTTGCATTTAATCCATATGCCAACTTTCCACCTCCCCCAAATGTAAAATATTTTTTGCAATTTTTAAAAAATTATTATTTTTAGTTTTGGTATTTCCACTTTTATGCCTAAACATTTGCATAAAAAAGGTGAATAGAGATGCACCTAATGACATTGCTAACATGCTGTTTATAAAATTAAATATTTATTATGTTTGCAATCTAATTTAAGCGCAGTCACATGCTAACATTTGAACAAAGATATCCTGTTTCATTTTTGTAAAAATGTGTGTGTAGTCTCTTTTGGAATCTGTGTAAATGACTGTATATGAAAGTTATGTCAGAATGTCTGAGTATTTATCTGCCCTTTCAGAGTCATTGGTATAGGCCAGACTCTGTCTGAGGACGAGCATGAGCATTCACACAGGCATGCAGCATCATTGGTCACATGTTCAGAGCGGTCACATACATGGTTAAGAAAGACCTATTCATGATTCACCCTATAATCCCCCACTGTTCGACCCCTCGCCTTCTTAAGTGGAGCAGTGAGGGTCCAAAGGAAACAGCCTCACATTCCTCACTGATATAGTTTATTATTGGAAAAATAAGCCAGTCTAAATCATGGGCATTGAAGAACACAGAGTGTTTGCCCATGGAGGAAAATGTAGGTGACGCTTGTTGAGAAAAAAAAATCCTGTCCCTCCCTTAACTGAGTCATTTTAAGTCCTTGCATATACAAAGACTGCTTTGAGAAGATTGTGTTGCACCCATTTTAAGGCTTCTTTAAATAACCATTTTCTACTGTATTTGCCTAGTAGTTATGTGAAGTTGTAAAAACAGATCTTGGGGTTCATTTACACTAAAAAGAAAACTAAACAGAATGCCAGAAGCTCATCTGAAGATCTAAAAATAACATCAGCAAACCACACCAAGATCCTTGCAATCCTTTCCTGTCACTTGCTATGCCCTGTGGTTAACTCCTTTCCAAAAGCCTCGAGTCATGCCGGTTTAAATAACAGCGTTTGATGCCCGGGTGGGAACTTGAGCAATCGCAATATTCTTGAATGAAACATCCTAATGTGGATGATGCAACTTCAGAGCATTAAGAAAGACAGTTGAGGGCTCCGCTGCTGTCTTAATTAAAAAATGGTCTTTAATCATCTGGGTCTAAATGCAAGAAGTCATCGTGGGAGAAGCCGAGGGGGCCTTGGCCACTGATCATGGGGACTGTTACCGTGGGAACAGGAAGTATGAGTTATTGAGGATACAGACCATAACAATCTCCAGGCTAAAATAATCTAATCTTCTTGTGAGAGGATCTGTGTGTGTGTGTGTGTGTGTGTGTGTGTGTGTGTGCGCGTACATGCAAGAGAGAACGTTATGTACTGTACATGTGTTTGTGTGACTGGTGCAGAGTGCTGTAACATCTTTGGTTTGTTAAATCATATGACACAGACTTGTGTCATCAGGGCCTTATATTTTTTATGACGACAGTGGAAAACACTGTCTCACACACTGAGAAAGTCTCCTCAGTGTCCCATGACTGGAGACTTAACATCAGCAAACATAATCGTGTAAATACCAAACCACCAACACCATCACTAGAGAGGAACATTACAGTCTGTTAAGGCTCCAATGCTCTGGCTTATATCTCATACTTTCAAAACACACAATACCACGCACACCAGCTCCCTGTCTTTGTGCCGCTGCTTGTAAACATGGTATGTCATTTATTAATATTGGAGAGGCCTTTATGTTGCTTTTAAATCTATAAACAGCATTATATACAGGCTAGTGATGTGTGCGATTGATCAACTTATCGATTAAATGTTGCTACCCTCGCTGCTCAACTCCAGAATCGGAGGTGGAGTTTGGATTTTTTTGCAAACCGTGGATATGTTGCACTTACACATTGTTATGTAGCTGATTCGTTGAAACTTTACATTTCAAAAACGCTGTGGTTCACCTGTGTAGGCACAGGCACAAAAACACATAGTTATGTTTAGAAAAAGATCATGTTTTGGCTTAAAATACTAATATTAAAAAGCCACAGGTTACTAAAAAAAAACACCCACGTTTGGTGCCTAAAAAGCAGCTGGAAACAGTGATGACTCACTTAAAAATAACCAGTTTTACTGTTGATCTAGCACAGCGGTCTGCAACTTGGTAGGTGTCACATCTAAGCAGCATTTAAAATACGATTTGGTTATTAAAAAAAGTGAATAACAATTTCAAATGGCTTTTATATGCAATATTTTTTCGTATGTTTGACCTTACTGATTAAACTGTGCTCAAGTTTAAGTGTTTTCTTACTTTTAGACTAGTTGACGAGTTCAATATTTCTGTTTAAATGTCAGTGAAATTAGTCATCAGGAGCATCCCTAATATAGGCTTATTCAAAAAAGGGATACTAATATACATGTAACAGCCCTAAAAAAGACCTTGACAATGCCACAAAATAGAGACTTGAATGTCCCAGAAAATTCCCCTTCTGAAAAACAGTGAGTCTTTAGGCATGACCTCATCCTGGACAAGCAGGCATAAACAGAAACTCCAACCAAGAGAGCTATGACAAAGTTTAAAGGACTCTTGCCTCTCCGTCTTGCTCTCTTTGGTTGTTTGTGCCTTGGATCTTCTCCCTCTATATGAATAGTATCTTTGAGTTTTGTGTCTTGTATGTGGTGTGTAGATGTGTGGTGTTAGTCCTCTTTTCAGGTGGTAGAGAGGAGATTGGTGTGGATCCATATTCATCACATGTTTACAATCTATCCACTAATATTGTCACTCTCTTTCTCTATACTGTGGTTTTACTACTGTTATTTCTGTCTACCTTTTACACACATCTATTCCAGGAAGGATCCCTCCTGTGTTGCTCTCCCAGAAGCTTTTTTCCATTTTGTTTCATCATTAAATTGGTTTTTGGGGAGATTTTTCTTTATCTGAACCAAAAGTTTTAGGACACAGGGTGCCTGTGCTGTATAGATTGTAAAGCCCTTTGAGGCACATTTGTGACTTCTAATTTTGGGCTTTTTAAAGAAAAGTGGACTTGACTCACCTTTCAAATCAAACAGCCTTTATCTCAGAGATATCCAATTGGTTTGCAGTTAAGATAACAACATCCTGTTTGGGCAACAATTACATCTGAATAAAGACAGAAAAGATACAGTTTCTTCAAAGAGGACGTGTGAGTCAGGGAGCACTGCAAGGAAATGCAGCATGTTCTCAGACAATCAAACTGCATCTCAGACAGATTGTTCCATATGGACCGAGGCAGGACTAGTTGGCAACAACAGCTGGATTTCATCTATGACTCAAACAAATACCCCATAACCCTTTCACCAGGAGCACCTGAGCATATTCCCACACTTCTGTAGGCTCAAAACATGCGCAAGAGTACACATAACACTAACGTGTACATTAACTTTAAATGTGGTATGTGTTTCACAGGCTGGTATTAAAAACATGCTGCCATGTGGTATATTTACACTGGTTTACCAAGCAGATGTTTGAATTTGCTTTTGTTATGACCTGTTCTTTCAAGGAATAGTCCGGATCTTTTGATGTGGGGTTGTATAAGGTACTTATCCATAGTCAGTGTATATGCTGTTGGGTGGCTTCAGTGTTTAAAAGTGTTAGTTCAGATTCACCAAAGTCACACAAAAACACAAACAAACTAGCTGATGGAGGCAGGAGTAAACCAACAGCTGTCATGTTCAGCAAGCTTAAATTAGTGTTTTTGTCAGTGGAGTCTTAGACAAGAGAACTGATAGGGAACTGAAACCGTTACCAGCTTCCCAGTCAGAATTGGCTGTCTGATGGAAAATACTCTCAGTATAGTAAACACTTCAACTGTTGTAGATCTTTTAAGGTGGGACTTTTTTTGGTGGCTAAAATACATTTTGTGGCTTCCCCCCGTCTACAGCAGTAGATTGCGTAGCTCCCTTGTCGGTACTCTTCTGCAAACTGGGGCGTGCCGACTGACATCTACTGTATGTAATGCACTGACTATGAATAAGTTCGTCATACAACCCCACTTCTAAACATCTGAACTATCTCTTTA
The DNA here is from genome assembly GCF_041903045.1 of Epinephelus lanceolatus. Taxonomy (NCBI): domain Eukaryota; kingdom Metazoa; phylum Chordata; class Actinopteri; order Perciformes; family Serranidae; genus Epinephelus; species Epinephelus lanceolatus. The sequence goes on along the minus strand of NC_135736.1, from coordinate 7,163,958 downwards.
ATATCATCCCAAACTCAAGATTTTGAGTTTCATGAGATGTTCCACATGAATGAGAAATGATGTCAGTATTGGATTTCAACGGCTCATGTTGGGAGATGCGCTGTTCGTATTAACAAAGGTCAACTAATTCACAAAGACTTCATAGTGAAACTGGAAAGTCAGTAATTTATCACGGCCCTTTCTATCCAATTTTTTTGCAACAGAAAATAAATAATAAAATAAAGTCGGTGCAATGTAGACACTCCAAAGCTTGACATCCTCTAACAGCTTGGATCTTAAAAGCATCTGAGAACATACAATATTTATCGTTTTGTCTTGTTGTTTATGAGGAATGATTCCTGAGCTCGGACCAGACCTTATGAGGGCCAGGACAGTGACGTACTGCAGCCCCCTCTCGCCCTCCCCCACCCAGGATTCTGCTGAACATATGCTGTGCTGGCACCGACTCTTCCAGTAGAGATCCAGGAAAACGTGTTGTCCTTGGACACCGTTGCCACAGCAGCATCAGCAGGAAATACTTGAGACCAAGAGTCAGGGGATGAGGGGCCAGGAGCTGTTTCATCATATGATGAGAGAGACCTCCGAACACTTATGTTTCCAAGTGTAACCGCCCAACATGTGCCCTTGTTCTCAAACATGCATTCAGAAAGCGTAGTGTTCATCATCAGATGTTCTGGACCTGCAACATCTCAGTGTCCTTGCTCTTATTTTTGCTTTTTATCCATACCGACACAATGATAACTATATCAGGTATGAGGGAAATGTGCATGTGTATCTGTCAGGAATTCAGTTTTAAAATGGGATTATCTGTGAGGTCTAAGACAGGAATTTTGTCAGGGGTGCACCTTGTGAGAAGTGAATAAGATTGCCACAGTTAAATATTTACCTTACCTTCCGGTCTTCTACGCAGTGCAATGGAAACATTTATAGTGCAATAAGAGCAAAAGGACAATAATACACAAGGCGCTTCTTCTTAAGCAAACTGTTTGACATTCCAGCCCACTCAGGAAGCGTACAGGTCAGGAAACCTTCAGTATGAGGAGAAGAAACCTCCTGAAAACCAGCAGGCAGGGGGGGAAGCCTTCTTGAATAAGATGCTACTTTGAAAATCTTGTTAGGAGCCAATAACTATAACACTTTTTTGGTAGTATGCCCAACCAAGTACAAGCAACATAGGTCAAGTGTATCGGGGTAAAAACTGCTGTTCCTGAGACAGGAACAGGGGAGGTTTCAGAAATATATTGAACAAAACTTTAAACGCAACACTTTTGTTTTTGCTTCCATTTTCCAAGGGTTTATGTTAAAGATCTAAGACTTTTTCCATGCACTCAACAGATATACAGTCAGGTCCATAATTATTTGGACAATGATACAGTTGTCGTCATTTTGGCTCTGTACACCACCACAATGGGTTTTAAATGAAACAATGAATACCTGCTTAAAGTGCAGACTCTCAGCTTTCATTTAAGGCTTTTTTCAAAAATGTAGTATGAACCGTGTAGGAATTACAACCATTTCTTCACACAGTCCCCCGACTTTAAGGGCTCATAAGTATTTGGACAAACTAACATAATCATCAATTAAACAGTCAGTTTTAATACTTGGTTGCAAATCCTTTACAGTCAATGACTGCCTGAAGTGTTGGACACATAGGCATCATCAGATGCTGGGCTTCTTCCCTGGTGATGCTCTGCCAGCCCTTTACTGTAGCCGTCTGCACTTCCTGCTTGTGTTTTGGGTGTTTTGCCCTCAGTTTTGGCTTCAGCAAGAGACACGCATGCTCAGTTGGATTCAGGTCAGATGATATGACTTGGCCGTTGCAGAACATTCCACTTCTTTGCCTTAAAAATGTCTTTGGTTGCTTTTGCAATATGCTTCAGGTCATTGTCCAACTGCACTGTGAAGCATCATCCAATGAGTTTTGAAGCATTTAATTGAATCTGAGCAGATAATGGTGCCCCAAACACTTCAGCTTTCATCCTGCTGCTCTTGTAAGCAAGACAAGACTTCACTAGAATAAATACAGAGGGTTTATCACAAGATGCAAACCATTGGTTAGCCTTAAAAATGGAAGGCCAGATTAGAGTTTGTCAAAAACCATCTAAAAAGCTTGTACAGTTGTGGAACAGCATACTATGGACAGATAAAACAAAGATCAACTACCAGAATGATGGGAAGACAAGAGAAGGAAGAAAGGAAGGAACTGCTCATGATCCAAAGCACACCACCTCATCAGTGAAGCATGGTGGAGGTACTGTTATGTCATGGCCATGTATGGCTGCCAGTGGAACTGGTTCTCCTGTATTTATTGATGATGTGACTGCTGACAAGAGCAGCAGGATGAAAGCTGAAGTGTTTGGGGCACCATTATCTGCTCAGATTCAATTAAATGCTTCAAAACTCATTGGACAATGCTTCACAGTGCAGTTGGACAATGACCTGAAGCATACTGCAAAAGCAACCAAAGACATTTTTAAGGCAAAGAAGTGGAATGTTCTGCAACGGCCAAGTCATATCATCTGACCTGAATCCAACTGAGCATGCGTTTCTCTTGCTGAAGCCAAAACTGAGGGCAAAACACCCAAAACACAAGCAGGAAGTGCAGACGGCTACAGTAAAGGGCTGGCAGAGCATCACCAGGGAAGAAGCCCAGCATCTGATGATGCCTATGTGTCCGACACTTCAGGCAGTCATTGACTGTAAAGGATTTGCAACCAAGTATTAAAACTGACTGTTTAATTGATGATTATGTTAGTTTGTCCAAATACTTATGAGCCCTTAAAGTTGGGGGACTGTGTGAAGAAATGGTTGTAATTCCTACACGGTTCATACTACATTTTTGAAAAAAGCCTTAAATGAAAGCTGAGAGTCTGCACTTTAAGCAGGTATTCATTGTTTCATTTAAAACCCATTATGGTGGTGTACAGAGCCAAAATGATGACAACTGTATCATTGTCCAAATAATTATGGACCTGACTGTATGTCTTACAAATTTTGGTCAAAAATGAGTTAAAATCTATGTTAGTGAGCATCTCTCCTTTTCTAAGATGATCCATCCACCTGACAGGTGTGGCATATCAAGATGCTGATTAAACAGCATTGTTACTACACAGGTGTGCCTTAGGATGGTCACAATAAAAGGACACTCTAAAATGTACAGTTTGATCACACAACACAATGACACACATGTCACAAGATTTGAGTAGGCATGTCGTTGGCATGCTGACCACAGGAATGTCAACCAGAGCTGCTGTCCATGACCTGAGAGTTTATTTCACTACCATAAGACATTACCAGTGTTGTTTCTGTGAATTTGGCAGTACATCCAACCAGCCACACAACCGCAGACCACATGTTACCACACCAGCTCAGGACCTCCACATCCAGGGTCTTCACCTGACACTGAGACCAGCCACCTGAACAGCTGATGCAACAACTGGTTTGTACAACGAAGAATTTCTGCACAAACCTTCAGAAACCATCTCAGGGAAGCTCACCTGCATGCTCATCATCCTCAGCAGGGTCTTGACCTGACAGCAGAGTGTTGTCTTAACCGACTTGTGTAGTTGTGAGGCTGGTTGGATGTACTGCCAATTTAATGGAAACGGCACTGCAGGCATCTCATGGTAACGTCTCCTCTTATTGTGACCATGCCAAGGCACACCTGTGTAGCAATGATGCTGTTTAATCAGCATCTTGATATGCCACAGCTGTCAGGTGGATGGATTATCTTGGAAAATGAGAAGTGCTCACTAGCAAAGACAAAAGTGTTGGGTTTAAACTTCTGTCCAGTGTATAAAGATGCTTAAAGATAGAGCACAGGCACAGGATTCAAGTGGGATTCCAGATCACTAACCTTTGCCGCTGCTTAGACTTGCAAATATGTGTGCCTCTCCAAAGCTCCGACTACATGAAGTGATGTTGCACAGTGAGTGAGGAGGAGACCATCCTTCAGCTGGAGTGCCTGCAGCAGTCTCTTTGTCAGCGGACATCCCCACTCAACTGCCTCTGAGCAAAGATGAAGTCCTGTAGTCCCCCAGCAGCAGGGCCACCTCAGTGTCTAAAAGTATTCAAACAAAAAGCATTTGATGAAAGAACCTGGCTGTGATAACACGGCACAAACTGCTGGGGGCGATAAAACGTTACATTTGTCAGTGTGGGTCGTTGTTTTACATATAGATAAGCACCATCTGCTATTTTAAGTTTATATTTGTCTTTGTGGATTATTTTTGGAACATTGTCAGCTAATTTAACATGCTGGAAGAAAGTAAATTCAGGACTGTGAGGTAAAAATTGCCTGAATTGCGTGGTCTACCTTCTGCTGCTTGCACTTAGTGTCCATCCTTACATCTGCTCTGTCAATGGAAACTAATTTAGTGGTTAACATAAAAGCAGCTTGTGGCAGGAGCCGCAAAACCTTCGTTTAATGTAGATTTTCCAAAAGGAGAAGCAGACTGCTCGCACATGAGGGAAAAAGAATAACATACACTTTTACCAAAAAAACCCCAAAAAACCTCATAACATGAGCAAAGACTGTGTGTGAACGTGAAGCTCATCACGATTTACCTTTTATGGGTAAAATGGCAGCTGTGCGGTGGCACGGTTAGTTTTGCAAGCTGGCAGTTCCTCCGGTTTACGTTACTTTTAGTCAATTAATTAAGCGTTATTTGTCTTTAAAATATAACTGTCTTCAATTATGACACACAAGCCTGGCCACACTGTGAGTCATGTTCATCCTCAAGTCACAGTTCGCCTTCATTTCTCCATTACTCCAGCAAACGGCGCCAAATTCAACACGTGTGTCTTCTCTACATGCCTCCAGTCTATTACTGTTATGCTGCTTTCACTGCACCTTGTAACTTTGTAAATCCTGCATGTACTAAGTAAGCTGTCTGAGTCACTGGCTCTCCTAAAAACGTACTTCTATCGGAAAGCATAGCCTGACTTTATCTGAGCTGTCTGTCTGTTTGATTGCTATCTTACTGATTTTAATGACCTTTTATTATCTTGATTTTAGCTTTGGCCTTCCTTATTTTATCTGTTACTAGATGACATTTTATGACATGTTATTTCTTTTACTCTTCTCATGTTTTAATTGTGTTTAGTTTTCTTGTACAGCACTTTGTAACTGTGTTTTGAAAGGTGCTATAAAGATAAAGTTTATTATAATTATTATTATTATCTTTAGCACTCTATAATGTAGCTTATTTCAGTTGGTACAAATGAGAAGGAGTTGCTGTAAGCAATTATATAAAAAATGATGTAAAGAACTTCACAACAGGGGTTAATTATCAGTTATCATTTTGCTTTCCTTCCTTTCTGTCTTTCTTTTCTTTTTTGGAATCCCGATTTCCATTTCTTGGGGAAAGACATGACAGTGTGTACGTTGGTGCTCCACCAGTATAAGCAGTCACTCAGGCTCTAGCTGCAATTAGACGTGAATCCCAACGTAGGGGTGGACTAAACCATATGGGGGTGAGAGGGGTCTCAGAGAGCCTCATACAAAGTTTAGTCTGTGAAGTGATTTATTCCACCAATCTTTTTATAATTCAAGTTTTTATTGGTTTGAAAGGCTTGGTACATGGCATACATATATTATTTTCCGGGACATACAAGAATACAAGGCACATATTTTTTTATAATATGGAGGTGGACTCCAGTGCATAAAAAAATTGACAAATTAGTCTTGAAGGAAAGAGAAGAAAACAAACTAACAAACAAAAACATGTCCCACATATGTCCTCATACATCACTCTACAGGGTCACATAGTCACAGAACAAGTTCATAATTATGTAGGCTTATCTTCCATTTTGATATGAGTCCATATCAGGTCCTAAGGAGATACTTCTTTCTCCTGATCGCCATTTATTCTACTGAGCATACACTCATGTCTTCCAGTGTCTTAGAATAACTCGACAGACAGTTATTAGACCCACAATAATCACAGGAAATGCACACTTGGATATGTTTGGTATTTGCGACCGATCCCCCAGAACCAAACTACTTAAAATTTCTAAGACTCTAATCTAGAGCGGCCTGACCGAACAACATTCCCATACACAGTGCAGGAACGTTCTTATTTCAGTTTTACATCTCCAGCAGCTATTGTTATTTAACAGCTTAATTCTGTAGAGACGTGATAATATCAGTGCAGTACCTTATATTGTGTGAGCTTGCCCCTCACTTCTCTCACATATTTACCACATCTGGAGACAATTTTAGACCATCTGTCACCATCAATTTCTTTCCTCCTAAGGCCCCTTTGCCAAATCAATTTTACATTCGGAGACTTATCATACAGGAGGGAGGTAGTTACTTTATACAACTGTGAAGCTTTGTGGGTTTCTGGTGGTAATTTGGGATAGTTTGCAGTTATGTTATCAGCTATATTGTAGGACTTTGACATAATACAACTTCTTATCTGTATTTCCAAAAATGTCCTTTTCCTACCAAATTAAATCCCTTAATAGATAAGTGTATCAAAGAAATAAACGATCCTCAAACAGTTGTGCCACAGTGAGGAGTAACTTTGTAAATTATGTGTTAGTTTTAACATTTTATGGACTTTGATCCACAAATCTGTTGAATGGAGGACTGGGTTTGTAATATTACTTGTTGTTTGAGATAAAGCAACAATAGGATTACATGGTGAGTACATCTTGTATTCAGTGTCCATCCAGAGTGCTTTATCTACTGCATCATTCCAATATTTTGCTGTTTTAGCCATTTCAAAAGATAAGTGGGACAGTTTTGAGTCCGGAAGTCCAAACCCTCTCTCCTTGTGAGTATTCGACCAATTTTAATTTAGTTATGGCATTAATGACTTAAACATCAAAAACTGCAAACAAAATCAAACTTTTCATCCCAGGATTTTTGAGACTGGGCCCTGGGTAATCAGTTCTACTTTTCTCCCTCTGTGACGCCCCTGCTATACAGAAGCAAAGATCAATATGTTACTTTAAGGCTTTGATGACAACAACAGCTGCAAAGTGTTGAATCTCCACCATTGCTGTATGTCTTCAGTTAGATCTTGATATTTCTGATAGTCCGTGAAGGCAGCACAAGACATTTGACTTCTTCCGTGTTTACCTGCAGCTCAAAGGGAGTTTTATAAATGGGCGTTAGTTTTTGAATTGTATAGGTCCCAAACAAAGGTGTAATTTGTGTCTTTGTTTGGTTTGCAGGTAACGGTAGAAAGAAAAGAGAAAGGGAAAAGGAAAGGGAAATGAGCCGAAAAAGTTTAACCGAATAAAAGGAACTTGAAAGTTTAGTTTTCGTCAAAGTTAGCTGAAGTCGCTCAAAATGGGATGTTGTACCAGCACCGAGGTAAGTTAGCTACAGCAGGATGGCAGCTATGGCTCCCTTGAAAACTATGGCAGTAATTCGCGGAGGAGTTTGACACAGCGGGTGTAACGACAGCGTCACTTCTTGAGTCAGTGGCAGCATTTTGTTTTACAGCAACAACACAGTGGTTTGTCTGCTGATTGTGGAGCAGCGGGGGAGCTACTGCAGCAGCAGCCGCAACTAAAACAGAAATAAAGCTATCTGTGTCTTCTCTTATTGTCCTTTATTTATGCCTTGGCAGAGCAAACGTGACTGGAAACCGCTGGAGGAGCGCAGTTGCACGGACATCCCATGGCTCATCATATTCACTGTGTTTTGTATTGGGATGGTAAGTTTTAACTGAGTTGCCATTTTATCATGTCCACCCGGCTAAAGCTGATGCAGTCTAATACAGTAACTATAGGAATGCAGCAGCATTAAGTCATTCACCAGAGGTAAAATAGTCAATTTGTGTTTAACAAAGATGTTGATTTAACTTTATGGTAATTTTTGGGAACTGTATTTGTGTAGGCTACAGGGTTGGAAATAAGCACCAGCCATCAGCCAAATGCCTCTAAACTATGTAAGTGGCTGATAGATTAGTTTCACTCACCAGCCAGAAAAGCTATGCTTATCTGATGAGTGTCTGGTAGATTTAAGGATCCACTAGTCACAGTGGCAGCTGGACAAAAATATAAATTTCCAAACTTAAAGGGGTGGGGAAAATATATTTTTGTGTGGCAATATGGGATTGTGACATGGATGCCAAGTATTTTTTTACTGTATAAATTAATAATATTTCAAATACAAATTAAACTTTTGGCAGCCTACTAAAATAATTTATCATTTGCTTTTTCAATCCACTGGATACATTTTGCTGGAAAAAAAGTTAGCTGAACAGACTGAAAACTTTATGTTACTAGGTAGCACAGATGTTGACAAAGTTTTCCTTTGGGGACATAGTTTGCCATTGAAAAACGGTTATAAATCACAATTAGGGGTGTTAATATGGCCCCAAATTAATATCACAATATTTCAAAGTATTTTTGCAACAATATTCTTGACAATATGACAAATTAGTAAAAAAAAAAATGTTATTAATTTAAGAAGAAATCAATATGTCAACAAGTCTAAATATTGCAAATATGAATTTTTCATAACATTAACAATTATGCCGGTATTATCGTGAACGATATGATATGGCACACCCCTGATCGCAATATATGACAATATGTTTTATTGCAATAATCAGCATACACGCTTAAAACTGCAGTAATATTGTTTCGCGATTTAAAAACTTTGTCAACAACTGTTTTATCTAACAAGATTTTTTTTTTTTTTTTTTCAGCTCGTTCATCTCACTTCAGTCATTTTATCTGCAGCAAAATGTATCCAGTGGACTGAAAAGGCAATTGATAATATTATGCTAGTAGGCCACCTTATGTTTAATTTGTATTTTTAATATTAATGATTTATTTGATTGAAAAAATTTGATACATGGCATTATGTGACAATACGATATTGCCACACAAAAATATTGCGATACTATGCTGTATCATTTTTTCCCCCATCCCTAGTAGTTTGTGGTGCTGTTTAATTACATTGTGCTATACTGAAGAGTGTTCACCCTAACAGATATATAAGGGGTGGACAAGTAATTAGAAATATCTGTTAGTGTAACAAAAAATCAGTTTAACAGCACCACAAACTACATCCTTGCAAATTAAAAAACAAGTTTTGATTCTAGATTCTTGTCAAGCATAACCTACTAAAGAAGAGTGCATGGGTCGATCTGATTATTGACATAGTAATGCCATGTATTTTATGTTATCCTGCACATAGTTAACATGATCTGCTCTAATCTGTGTCATCCACAGCTGTGTATTTGTGGCTATCCCATCGCCACAGGAGCTGCGTCCAGGCTTATCTCAGGATATGACAGTTATGGCAACACATGTGGCAAGAATAACACCAAGATCGAGGGGGTACCCCTCAGCGGCCGGGACATGACGGAAAACAAGTTAGTCTGATTTTTTTTTCCTCTCTCTCTCTTTTAGATGACTTAATGTAAGACATAGGAGTTTTATTTACAACAAATTCATGCTAAAATATGTAGCAGCAAATCCCTGATGTCCCTGAAGTATTTTCATTTGTTCTGTTTTGGTTCTGATTTAGTTAGCTGCAGTAACAGAACATTTAGTTATAGATTCAGTACATTAAAGTAGAAATGTTAAGACCTCTTTTGCCCTCTGTAGATGAGTGTTGGTGGCAGAGAAGAGGCATTCAGCATTACTTGTGTGCATGCAAGGATTGTATCATGTAATCCTGATCTAATTTGCCACAAACAACTGGATAGTGCATTTGTAAACACTTCAGTTTACCTCCCATTCTGGCTTAGATAGTTTTTAAGGTTCAGCTGCCCAGATCGTGACGTACTTACCTTCACCTGAAAATTACACATTCCAAATAGCAGCATAATAATTCACTCTTACACAAAAGTTGTAGAAGCTACCAACAGACGGCTCATGTTAGGTCTGTTTGAGCAACTTCATTATCATAAATTGAAGAGAAGAAGATGTCATTAGTCAGAGGGCTCACATAGATTAATATCAAGAACACAGAGCTGTACTGACTCAATTTCGCACTGTACTCTGCTGTTTGAATTCTTCACATATCTGAATGAAAAGCATAGTTTAAGGGCATATTTCTGGCACTAAGAAAGCCGAGGTTAATGTGTATTTTTATCACCCGGACAGAATTGTCACAAATTCTCTCCTTGTCATAATTTATGTGAGAAGTCTTTGATGTTATTCCTCCATTTGGGCAGTAGCTCTCCATCAGCATGCAGCCTGTAGGCCCAGTTTTACTGGAACAATGGGTCATGCTTTATTGATGGGCTGATTGCCCATGGAGGCTTTGAATAAAAGGCGTTTCAGCTACAAAGACGGATCTGTGTGGCAGGGTAGCAAATGTCACCATCTTTCATTTTCTGCCCAGACAGAACAGCCCCAACTGGCATAGTAATAACCAAATATACAGATTTTTTTTTTTGTCAAAGTGAAATAGTTGGTTATTTTGAGGGTAAAGGTGTGACAGCACTTAATATTTAACAGTTAATGAACATGAATTCTTTCTTCCTATCAGGTATGTGTTCTTTCTGGACCCTTGCAACGTTGACTTAATTAACAGGAAGATCAAGTCCATTGCCCTGTGTGTCTCCAAATGTCCTGCTGCTGAACTCACGTCTTACAGTGATTTAAAGCAGTTTGCTCTGAATAACGGTGAGAGAAAAACAGAAGTAAAAAATGTTTTGAAAAAGGTGGATCCTACTTTCCCATGGTTTTTCTGGTTTCTAAGTGACAAAAGGAGACAACAATTTTTGATATTGGTTCAGTACAGCATGTGGGCCTCGTCAAGGTACATCCAGTAAAAGTGCTTGTTTTTGCCACAGGATTGTTACTACAAATGTCTCACAACATTATGGAAAGGATCCTCCAGAGAAGTGAAACATTTTTCCATACCTTTCACTTTTTCTGGTCTGTTTCATGTCCAAGTCTCCCTAAAGGAGAAGTCTCATTCTGAAATCTCATGAAGGTGACTTGTTGCAGGAAGAAAACAATTGAAAAGTTAGTGAGAGTTGGAGGGAGAAATGCCAGTAATAGTTTGTTGTGTTAGTGTATAGATGGCTCATCTCGCTGTTCTCTAAAAGATTTAAATGTTGTGGCTAATTTTGGCACTCTGAAAAAGTCTGCAAGATTTCAGAACAAGACTTCCCCTTTAGCGTCCCTTCCGTAATGTCATCACACACTAATAATAACAATCTGAGCCTGTCAGTGGGAAAACAAGCACTTTTAAACACTTAAACTGGACACACATTGACGTGACACACCTGCCCTGAGTGGTTACATTGCAGCCTGTTTCACTGCTACTGGCTGCAGCGCGCTCTCTCAATACTGGACCAATTTTAAAAACTGTTTCCACATGACACCAAAAATGGGAAAATAGGGTCCAGGTTAAAAAATACCAGAGATACCCTTTAAGTGAGAGAGTTCTGTTTACTGATATTTCCATGTGTTTATGAGAAATGTTGGACTTAATGGGATATAAATTGATGACATTATAATTACTTGCTGACACATTTTAAATATTCTGAACTTGTAATCTAATTTTTGGTTTTCCTGTTGATAGGATCTCATCTCTGCTCCTATGATATTACTCCTACAAGATACACGGGCCATGGAGACAGATTTACTAAATGTCCCAAACTCCCTGTTGTACCAAGGTAATCCTGCACATCCTTTAGGTTTGAATTAAAGGAGCTGTATGTGGCGTTCAGAGCATTAAAACAGCAGCAAACTATTTGCTATGTAACGATGTAGCAGACTAATGGCATCCTGTGCAGAGAACGAAGTCAAGCTCCCCTGTGTGTGTTGTAATATGAGTTTCTCTGTATGTTGTCATTGTAGACAGTCCGGCTATGTGTGCATGTTAGTGCATGTGTGTATCCCACTGGCTGGCTAATTGCCACTGCTCTGCACTGTGCTCTATGGCAGTTACCTTTGGCAAGCCCTTTGAAAATTTAATTAATAGGTCTGACTTGTAGCAATTTAGTTTTCACTGGCCAAAATGACATTTCGACATGTTGGAATGTTAATTTAAGATGTCCATGGAACAGTTTTGACATGTTACAAATATATTTTCACATGTAAAAATGACATTTCGATGAGTTAAAACTGATGGATATCTTTCATTTAATTATAGATATCAGTGCTTTCTTTTTTACTACTAAGAGCAACAATTACAAATAGCACAATTATTTCAGATATGTACATATGTCATTAAAGATATCTACAATTACTTTTTGACTATTAGGAAGTTTCTGATTTCTAAAATTAAATTATAAAAGCAACTGTAGATATATCTCAAATATGTGCCCGCATATATCCTTACATTCATAGTCATAATTCCAAGCCACCCTATCAATAATTTAATTTTGACTTGTCAGAATTGAATTTTAGATATCTATATCATTTATGATATCTGTAATGTAAGAACAGTTGTGTGTATATAGAATGAACATTGCCGCTAGTGAGAATTGAATTGTTGATATCAAGAAATAACATTTTTGAAAAGTGAGAACGAAGTTGTTGATATGATTGATTAGTATTGCAACTAGTCGAAATGACATTATGGATATGTTGACTTGGAAACAGAACAAGTCAAAATTGAATTACAGATGTCTGTTATTGAGTGTGAATAGAAGTCAATGGTAAGGTGTCGACTAGTTGTAATTAAGTTACAGATATCTACAGTGAAGACTTTCACTACTAAGAAATTCATTGTTATCAAGAATCAACATTTTGAGAAATGAATTGATGGCATGGTTGTGCAGTAGTTAGCATTGTTGCCTCACAGGAAGAGGGCTCCTGGTTTAAACCCAGGGTGGGGGGTTCAAACCCCGGGGTGGGGGGTGCCCTTCGTGCAGAGTTTGCATGTTCTCCCCATGTCAGCGTGGGTTTTCTTCGGGCACTCTGGCCTCCTTCCACAGTCCAAAGACATGCAGGTTCATTGGTGACTCTAAATTGCCCCCAGGTGAAAGTGTGAGAGTGAATAGTTGTCTGTCTCTATGTGTCAGCCGTATGATAGTCTGGCGATCCATCCAGGCTGTACCCCGCCTCTCTATCAGTGTCAGCTGGGATAGGCTCCAGCCCTCCTAGATATGCTCAGAATGTCACATACACCTCCTTTAAATGAAATGGATTGGAATGAAAGGTAGGGAGATGGACAGACAGATCACTGGTCCAGTGAGTAAAGTTAAAGATGGATGGTGTGACAGCTCCCTCCATGTAAGCGGATGGGACATAGGCTAATCTAAAAACTCAAACTACACATTAAAATCTTGTCATTTTAGTAAGTTTGTATCACGTTGATGTTCAAGTGTTTATTTTTTCTGATAAGTTTGGTTAAATAGTTTGATGCTATAAAAATGAAATTTTGTTTGGTTAATTCCAAAACAAAATGTCGCACAAATGTGCACTGTAACATTCTCCTACACATTCCAGGACCAAGTAAAGACTGTAGATGTAGTGTTATAGTCCATAGTCTTCTGCTTCAAGACTTGCCATTATAAAAAACTAACCTGTGTTCTTCATCTTTGTCATGTCTGTAGTAAGCCTATCCCAGTGCTCCACCGCTGTATTCCTGTGGATGTTGGCTGCTATGCTGAATTCGCCCAGGCATTCATCACATTCGTCAGTGACAACACTGTGCTGCGGCGGATCGTCGCTGGAGTCATGGCCAGCAAGGAGATCATCATGGGCCTCTGTGTGCTGGCTTTAGGTATAACACATGGTTGCATCTGGCTAACAATATACATGTAGATATTTGATGTGAATCATTAGTTGTTTCTATTAGATGACAAGCTACTGGTGTGGTTTTATGTTGTTATTGTTGTTGTCTGCTCCCACTGCACTGCCAACAGGATGGCTCATGAGGATTCAGTAGGAAAGCAACTTTCGGAAGCGAAGCTATTTTTGTCATAAAAATAACAGGAAATGTCTGAGTGGTTACAGCCATTGTATCCGCTGAAGTTTAGCCCACAGGCATTAATTTAAGGTCTGCTCTAACTCCTCTCATTGGTGCAGCAGAAAAGACAGATCCCATGTCAGTTTGAGACATCTTTTTTTTCTCAGTTATTTTATCTGTGTTGTTTGGTGGCATAGACTGTCAAGGCTACATGATTTAAAGCAGTCTCCACAAATGGGATGTCTGGGCTGTTCTCATTCACTCACTGTTTAAATGACAAACCCATGGCTCAATTACATTGCAGTTACAGTTTTCAGTGTCTTTATTTTAATTTAAGATAAAGCAATATTTTATCAAACCTTGTAAATATGTAAATATATACAGTACAGGCCAAAAGTTTGGACACACCTTCTCATTCAATGCGTTTTCTTTATTTTCATGACTATTTACATTGTAGATTCTCACTGAAGGCATCAATACTATGAATGAACACATGTGGAGTTATGTACTTAAAAAACAAGGGGAAATAACTGAAAACATGTTTTATATTCTAGTTTCTTCAAAATAGTCACCCTTTGCTCTGATTACTGTTTTGCACACTCTTGGCATTCTCTCGATGAGCTTCAAGAGGTAGTCACCTGAAATGGTTTCCACTTCACAGGTGTGCCTTATCAGGGTTAATTAGTGGAATTTCTTGCTTTATCAATGGGGTTGGGACCATCAGTTGTGTTGTGCAGAAGTCAGGTTAATACACAGCCGACAGCCCTATTGGACAACTGTTAAAATTCATATTATGGCAAGAACCAATCAGCTAACTAAAGAAAAACGAGTGGCCATCATTACTTTAAGAAATGAAGGTCAGTCAGTCCGGAAAATTGCAAAAACTTTAAATGTGTCCCCAAGTGGAGTCGCAAAAACCATCAAGCGCTACAACGAAACTGGCACACATGAGGACCGACCCAGGAAAGGAAGACCAAGAGTCACCTCTGCTTCTGAGGATAAGTTCATCCGAGTCACCAGCCTCAGAAATCGCAAGTTAACAGCAGCTCAGATCAGAGACCAGATGAATGCCACACAGAGTTGTAGCAGCAGACCCATCTCTAGAACAACTGTTAAGAGGAGACTGCGCCAATCAGGCCTTCATGGTCAAATAGCTGCTAGGAAACCACTGCTAAGGAGAGGCAACAAGCAGAAGAGATTTGTTTGGGCCAAGAAACACAAGGAATGGACATTAGACCAGTGGAAATCTGTGCTTTGGTCTGATGAGTCCAAATTTGAGATCTTTGGTTCCAACCGCCGTGTCTTTGTGAGACGCAGAAAAGGTGAACGGATGGATTCCACATGCCTGGTTCCCACTGTGAAGCATGGAGGAGGAGGTGTGATGGTGTGGGGGTGTTTTGCTGGTGACACTGTTGGGGATTTATTCAAAATTGAAGGCACACTGAACCAGCATGGCTACCACAGCATCCTGCAGCGACATGCCATCCCATCCGGTTTGCGTTAAGTTGGACGATCATTTATTTTTCAACAGGACAATGACCCCAAACACACCTCCAGGCTGTGTAAGGGCTATTTGACCAAGAAGGAGAGTGATGGAGTGCTGCGGCAGATGACCTGGCCTCCACAGTCACCGGACCTGAACCCAATCGAGATGGTTTGGGGTGAGCTGGACCGCAGAGTGAAGGCAAAGGGGCCAACAAGTGCTAAACACCTCTGGGAACTCCTTCAAGACTGTTGGAAAACCATTTCAGGTGACTACCTCTTGAAGCTCATGGAGAGAATGCCGAGAGTGTGCAAAGCAGTAATCAGAGCAAAGGGTGGCTATTTTGAAGAAACTAGAATATAAAACATGTTTTCAGTTATTTCACCTTTTTTTGTTAAGTACATAACTCCACATGTGTTCATTCATAGTTTTGATGCCTTCAGTGAGAATCTACAATGTAAATAGTCATGAAAATAAAGAAAACGCATTGAATGAGAAGGTGTGTCCAAACATTTGGCCTGTACTGTATATATATATATATATACAAACATAAGGATATAGATCATAAAATCAGCACTTTTCATGATGTAACTTTTATATACTCATATGTTTGTCGTTTTTTTCTCAGTCCTGTCCCTGATCCTGATGGTTGTCATTCGTTATATCACCAAGGTTCTGGTTTGGATTCTAACAGTTCTAGTAGTCATCGGCTCCATAGGTAAGCAATTTAGACATTTTAAAGGAATACTGCACCTGCAAAATGACCATTTGTATATCAGTTACTTGCTGTGTGTTATGTTGTTTTAATGAAGAAAATTTTGTTTTTCTTGCACGCCTCCTCGTACTTTCTCCGTTCACAGTGGAGGCATGCAAGAAAAACAGTTTTCTCCACAAAATCAAGGCAACACACAGTGAGCAGTTGATGTGAAAAAGACCATTTTGTGATTGAAGTACCCTGTAATATATGTTAATATTTCATTTTGTTTCACTCAGTTACATCACACTGATACAAAATAACAGCAAAGGGTGTTTTATACTTGAACTCTTTTCTGCTCTGATGTTTTGCAGGTGGGACAGCCGTCCTCTGGTGGCTCTATGTTGACCACAGGAAAGCCCTTGACAGTAACACCTTATCAGTATTTGGGAAAGAAGTGGCCTCAGACAATGTTAAGGCTCTGCTTATATATGCAATTGTTGCTACGATTTTCACGGTATGTTTGAGAGCATAGGTACCGCATGTGTGCATGCATTTGGTGATAGTTGATATCCTGTTTACATGTTTTTTACAGTTTCACAAAGTACTTAATAAAAAAACACAGCATGTGGTTAAATAGGAGGGTTAAACTTGTGTCTTTTTGTACAACTGTTCCCTAAAATGACAGGAAATGTCCATCTCTGCAGCTCTTTTCAGTGAATTCATTAGATCACAATTCTTTGTATAAAACTCCAGGTGGTTCTCCTGCTGGTGATGTTCTTCATGAGGAAGCGTGTGGCTCTCACCATCTCCCTGTTTCACGTGGCTGGTAAAGTGTTCATCCACCTTCCCCTGCTGGCCCTGCAGCCTTTTTGGACCTTCCTCTGCCTCATGCTCTTCTGGGTCTACTGGATTGCTGTGCTTCTCGCTCTCGGGACTTCAGGTGAGACAAAGGCTGGTGGTACTGGTAGTTCATTTCCATGGATGTGTGTCAAAACTGCATTTGTAATTTAGTATGATAAATTGTTGTATACGTGCTTCAGAATAGTTTTTTATTATCTGTGCAGCACACAGACTACAGTAGTTTGCAGCATCAGTGTCAGCAGTAGCGTTCCCAAACAAGTAGAATATTAAGTTTGTTCCTTGTGACATTTTGTCCTGGTTTTGAGGCATGACTAAACTCCCACATTTGGAATCTTGTGCCAGTCTCGTGATGTGGGAGGATGGAGTCAAAGAACGACTTCTCTCTTCATCTCCCACTTCTCTTTTCTGCAGCTGATTTTAAATTCCTGCAAAGAAGTATTTAAAACAAAAGGCCAGTGCAAACAAAGTCAAAACATTTTCTTGCTTTCTGTTTGCTATTTTATGGATGTATAGTGGTGAATATGAAAATGTTTGTAATCATATTAATGTGGTAGTTTTTATTTCAGTGACATTGAATTTTAGTTGCTCACAGTGAAATCTTGTCTTACAATATATTATATAAAATATATTTTATAATGAAGCTTTCCAAAAATGTATCTTTTGGTTGCATTAGTTAACCCCTTTCACTTCCCCCCTACCAAAGACCCATTATTGTCTTTTTTAGGGGGGACAGGGGATCATTATGGGGTGAAAGCAGGTCAATAGTATATGTCCCATAGTAGGGGTATACCTCATCTGAGAGCTGGGAATCTGAAGATTAATTTGAGGTGCAGCACAGTTTTTTGTGTCTCCAATCTGTAATAATAAACGTATTTTGGTTTGGTGCCTATTCAACTTTGAAAGTTAAAAGTATGGTGGATTATGATGGAAATATATGATGGCCATTTTCATGCTCCATTATGTCTCAAAAGTTGTTGCAGCAATTTTTTTGGTTGATACCATTTGTTAAATAGATTTGGTGCAACATTAAATAATTGTTATGACTTGAGAATTAGTTAAATGGTACTAAAATACCACAATGAGACATCGGGGACCTTGAGGAACACCACAGAAAAATACCTTTTGCATTTCTTAGTGTTTAGATAGCGAGCATTTCTGTTCTACAAAGTGCTGACAATCTCCCTTGTTGTCAATATACCTATGAAAGCCACACATCATCTGTGTGCTCCAGGTCTCTAGTTTGTGGTCATAATGTTTCATGAGGCTGGGATTATCCCTGAGGTCACTAAAAGTGAGGTCAATTTGGGGAAAAAATGCCTCAATACAATAAAATGGCTACTATAGGGGCTAACATCATTACACATGAATACAGTTGGGCTCATTGAATCCACAAGAGTCTCAGCTTTCTAGTCATACTCAATTTATGTAATTTTAATACTGTTTAGGAACCCCAGTATGCAGACATATTCAAATACAGTGGGCAAAAATACACATTTGTACTGCAGGCAACAAACTACATGGTTTTGCCCGAAACTGTATGAGACTAGCATAACACAGACATGTCTGTAAAGGGAAGGCTTATAGGTACTTTTTAAAAAAGAAAAAAAATCTGGACTTGTTTGACGTTCTTCCTCTCTGAGGTATGGAAAATTGCTGTGCAAAGAGGAAACGTTGCACAATGTAAATGTGAGAAAATGTGGTAAAATACAAGTTTCCGATTTATAAAATATGGTATATGTTACTGTGCATTTCACACAGTTGGTCTCCAGCCAATTTATGTATTGTGTTTAATGTTCATGAAAAGCAGTTGTGACAGGACAGTCAGTCATCTCAGTAGCTTGGTGCAGACATACATTAATTACAAGTAAAAGTCAGACAGGTGCAATTTATTGCAATGGTTTCCAGATAGGATGCTAAAAACTATTAAGGAAATATACAGTTGTGTACAATACACACGAACACTTCCTGTGTAAAATGACACTGAGTGAACAGTGTAAGATCTGACCCAACCTCCTGCTCATATTCCTTCACAGGGACGCCAGTAAAAAACAACTCTACAGGTGTAGTTGAATATCAGATGCAGGGGCCTCTTCAGTACTTGGTGTGGTATCATGCTGTGGGTCTCATCTGGATCAGTGAGTTTATTCTCGCGTTCCAGCAGATGACCATCGCTGGAGCTGTGGTCACCTACTATTTTACCAGGTACGAAAGGAGTGACAGAAAGTGATTTGTATTTCATCACATGGAAGACTTTGTGTTGTCTTTGCTGTCATGTTTATTGGATTATTCTATTTTTAGACTATATAACTTCAAGTCTATCCTGTCTCTCTATCTCTATCTCTATCTGATTAACTTTAGGAATAAATCCCAGTTGCCAGCAACCCCCATCCTCTCCTCAATGTTACGTGCCATCCGCTACCATCTGGGTACTCTGGCCAAAGGCTCCTTCATCATCACGCTTGTTAAGATCCCTCGTCTCATCCTAACATATCTCCACACCCAGCTCAAAGGAAAGGTGAGCTGTGACATTTATGCAAAGTTTATTGAAAAATGCTGCAAACTCTGTTATGGTCTAATATTGAGCCTGGAAGCAGGATGTCTGCACGTCCTTAAAAAAGTCTTAAAATGTCTTAAAGTCAATTTCAGAAATATTACACCTTAGTGTAAGTCATTAAATAGTCACAAATTCTTATTCACGAGATCTTACTTGCTACAAACTTTACCTAACATTATTATTCATCATTTAACTTCATCATCTTTTCTACATCAAAGTCCACATTTCTGATGTTACAAATCTTTAAACCTCCCACTGAACCTAATACTGCCTTTTTACTTTATACTTGCACTTACCTAATGGCAAAATGTAGATTAATGATAACCATATTCCAACATAAAACCTTCCTTTTAACTTACCTGCAATGCTTAAATTAGAAAAAGATCATTTGTGTAAAAATCAGTCCTGAATTTGGTTTAAAATTATTTTGAAAATATCTTAAAACACTTTAAACTCAAGTGTCTGATACCTGTAGACACTTTGTTAAGTGGACATTATCAACTTTTAATACACACATTTTAATTGGTTTGTTATCCTGTAAATGTCTGTCTTTTCTCACAGGAAAACGCCTGCGCTCGCTGCATGCTGAAAGCTTGTGTCTGCTGTTTGTGGTGTCTTGAGAAGTGCCTTGCATACTTAAATCAAGTAAGTAATTTCAGGTTGGTAAAGGGGGAAAATTTAGTATACTGTACAGTGGAGACAAGTTTTTACAGTGTACATGTTCGTATTGCTTCATTTCAGAATGCTTACACTGCAACAGCCATCAACAGCACCAGTTTCTGCACCTCTGCCCGTGAGGCTTTCGTTATTCTGGTGGAGAATGCCCTCCGGGTGGCCGCAATCAACACTGTGGGCGACTTTGTTCTCTTCTTGGGAAAGGTACTGCACAGAGACATGTTCTTTATTATTGTCCACTAGGCCTGTCAAGATAACTATGCTATCG